>NC_052949.1:16967121-17287121 GCF_013358895.1 Oreochromis aureus
TCACTGTAAGATTTAAATTCAATATATTTAGACTGGTTGACTGAATTGGATCTTGTGTGTGTGTGTGTGTGTGTGTGTGTGTGTGTGTGTGAGAGAGAGAGAGAGAGAGAGCCTTTTTATGGAATGATCTCATTGTAAGATTCAAATTCAATATATTTAAACTGGTTGACTGAATTGGATCTTGTGTGTGTGTGTGTGTGTGTGTGTGTGTGTGTGTGTGTGTGTGAGAGAGAGAGAGAGAGAGAGAGAGAGAGAAAGCCTTTTTATGGGATGATCTCATTGTAAGATGCAAAATTCAATATATTTAAACTGGTTGACTGAATTGGATCTTGTGTGTGTGTGTGTGTGTGTGTGTGTGTGTGTGTGTGTGTGTGTGACAGAGAGAGAGAGAGAGAAAGCCTTTTATGGGATGATCTCATTGTAAGATTTAAATTCAATATATTTAGACTGGTTGACTGAATTGGATCCTGTGTGTGTCTCTCTGTGCATCTGTGTTACCATATGTGTACATATTTGTGGTTGTGTGACTGTTATACTTTTTTTTGCTGGGTTTTTTTTTCATTTAACAATTACATTTGAGGGACCCTTAGCATGTTCAGGATTTTTTCAGCTGTCCATTTTGCTTTTCCAATTTTTCTATTTAGGTTATTACTATTGTGCTAAGTCATAGCATTTCTGCTGCTTTCCAGTATTTGTGCTAAATACAGCATTTCTGCTAAATCATACTATTTCTTCTATTTCATCAGATTTGTGCCAAATATAGTGTTTCTGCTACAACATAGTATTTCTGCCAAATATAGTATTTTTGATTAATTATACTTTTTCTACCAAATCATAGTACAGTTTTACTGCTTTTTATATGGCTTCTAAGACAACCAGTCATATCCGAGGGCTTGCACATTCAAATTTGCATATTGTTGCCTTCATGGCTTCCCAGCCAGCTAATCATATCTTAGGCCTTGCACATTCAAATTTGCATATTGGGGCAATCATGGCTTCTAAGACAACCAATCATCTATGTCATATATCTATGATATTTCATATTTTTATTTTAAATGGTCAACATTTCAAGATTCTCCCATGTCTTCTGAACACAACGGTCTAAGAATGACCGTTGTAGCCCCCTACGGTTAGGAATTTATGGCTGTTTGTTTGAGGGGAGTCCTCACTATGAGAAATAGACTGCAAAAATCCTGTCTCTCTCTGTGCTGTAAAAGCCTGCACTTGGTGCACCAGTTTTGGCAGGAAAAAGCACACAGCCCCTCTGATTGGTGGATTCAAATTGAGAATCTCACAGCTGTTTGACTAACCTAGAAACATGCTGTTAACAGCCCTGTTCACTTGCTGATGCTATGTGTGTGTGTGCGCGCATGTGTGTGTGAGCCTGAGTGTGAGTGTTTGAGTGTGTGTGTGTGTGTGTGTGTGTGTGTGTGTGTTTGTGTGTGTGTGTGAGAGAGAGAGAGAGAGAGAAAGACACACACAAAGCCCTTTTTAGGGCAGCATCTCATTGTTGGATAAAAATATAATATATTCAGACTGGTTGACTGGCATAGACCTTGTGTGTGTGTCTCTCTCTGTACATTTGTGTATCCATATTTGATTTTGTGTGTATTTGTTGATTTGTGTATCCATATTTAATTTTGTGTGTATCTGTTGGCTGTTCTTATTTGTATTTCTAAATGTATTTTTATTTTATTTTCTCACAGGTGAACAAAAATTAGTTTTGAGCAAACTTAACCATGTTCCTTTTATTCAGCTTGTCATTTTACCTTTCCAATATTTTCACTTAAGTTATTACTATTCTGCTCAATCATAGTATCTCTTCTAAATCATTGTTATTGAGCTATATTGTAGGATTTCTGCTAAATCATAGTATTTCTACTATATTATATTTTTCTTCTAAATATATCATTTCTGCTATAGAGTAGTATTTCTGTAATGTTTAAGAATGTTTGGCTAAATATATTCTTTCTGTTATCTTATACTATTTCTCCGAAATTCTTGTATTTTTGGGAAGTTATCGTGTTTCTGGTAAGTTACAATATTTCTGCTAAGTTCTGCTATGCTATTGTATTTCTGCCAAGTATTATGTTTCCTCTAAGATATTGCAGTTCTGCTAAGTTACTACATTTTAGCAACGTTCCTTTGCTTCTGCAAAGTTTTTACAATTTCTGCAACTTTTCAACTTTTTCAGCTAGTTTCAGCTGACAGCTTCAGTGTTCCAGCATCCACACTGCATTTTCGCAGGAAATGCAAATTTTTCTAGTTATTCTTATTATTATTATTCTCCATCTTCCGCCTAAATTTCGGCACGTATCACGCCCGCAGTTTTGAGACAAGCTTCATATATGTTACCTCATTTTGTGCGGCGGATCTGGAATGGTGTGCTATGACTTTTGGTGTTTATGAATTTTATAGTTTTTAAATATTAATATTTTAGTGAAAATTTTCCAGCTCCTCTGCCAAACAGTTTTGACATTAGGGTTACATATGTTAGATCATTTTGTGCGGCTGGAGCTGGACTATTATGTTATGACTTTTGGTGTTTATAACTTTTATAGTTTTTAAATATTAATATTTTAGTGCAAATTTAGGCCAATTCATCTTTTGGCGCCAAATAAACAGACTTCATTTGTGGTGTGTTGGCTCTCTCTAGTGGTATGCCGGGAGTGGTACAGCCTGTGTACCCTTATTTGGATTACCGTAATGATGACAATTTCAACGGTGCGCACAGCGTCGCTGCTTTCAGGAGCCCTTGGAATTTTTAAGGTTGCGCAAATCATTCAAAAGTTACGGTAATGCTTGGTGGAAAACTCAATATCCCACAATTCATAGCACGCCTCTACAGAGTGAACAATGGCGGCCACCACTTCGTTTTATATGTCTTTTATTCGTGTTTCTAGGTCACAAAATAAGCTTTTAAGATATTTTCAGGCGAGAATGTAGGTGTGTAAACTTCAAATATCTGCTTGTTTTATCAAGACATCCCATATTTAGCGACAGTGCTCTGACTACGTCGGTCCTGCCTGACAGCTAGCCGGCTACCTAGCTGGCTACCTAGCTAACTGCCGCACTTGGCTGCAAATGGATAGCGAGGGACTCTCTCTGTCGTTTCACCTCCTGGTCTCTCGCAAATGCTCGCATAGAATCGGAGTTACAGCTGGATGTGGAAAAAATAACTGAGTTGTTTGGTGGTGGAGCTACAACAGAGGGCAGCTACCCACCGGTGTGTGACAGAAAGGACATGCCGCCAACGAGACATATGAGGCCGGGCAGGCGATTGCTAACGCGGTGGTCAATCATGGATCAGGGAAAGCGAAGGCAGGAGCGTGAGGTGAACTGAATTTCAGGTAAGAAGTTATGAACTGCACTCTATTTGGGTCAGATATAAACCGAGTTTAGGTGTAGTTTATTTAGCAGCAGTTCTCTTATGTGTTGCTGATAGCGGCTAGCTAGCTAGCGCCGCTAGCATAGTTAGCTCAGCGCCGCTAGCAACCCTTCGTGAAAAAGCACCCAGGCTTGGCTTATATTGAGGCGGGTGAAACTCGTGTCAGCACCGGTCGCTCTCTATTTGGGTCAGATATAAACCGAGTTTAGGTGTAGTTTATTTAGCAGCAGTTCTCTTATGTGTTGCTGATAGCGGCTAGCTAGCTAGCGCCGCTAGCATAGTTAGCTCGCGCCGCTAGCAACCCTTCGTGAAAAAAGCACCCAGGCTTGGCTTATATTGAGGCGGGTGAAACTCGTGTCAGCACCGGTCGCTCTCTATTTGGGTCAGATATAAACCGAGTTTAGGTGTAATTTATTTTCGTTGACCTTTACAATCGTAATGCCACGGGAGTTTATATACAGCTGTGTGCGTATTAAGTTACTGACGTTGGACTTTATTTTATTCATTAGGGTTAGTTCATAGAGTTGCCGCACAAACGGAATCGTCCCACATTCAGAGAAAACATTATGATTTATTCTGTCGTTACTGAAGCCTCCCCTGTCATTCTCTCGCGTGTTGAAACGTCAATCATGAAAGTGATCAATGATCGGCTGTTCGCTCTTATTTATCGCGCTAAACAACAGCAGCACGTTTAAGCTTGATCAGCTGTTGTTAGAATTCTTTTGATTTTAATTTCTAGTATCAGCTGATGTTTGCTGGAGCATGAAGATGAAATCAGGAGATGTCCTTACTGAATCATCAGAGCTGAACTGGTGATGGAGAAACAGGTTTACACTTTAGGTGACATGAATGAGTTGAAGGAAGTTATGAGTTGTTTCTGAGAGACAAAGACCAAGCTCCTTTTTGTGTAGCTGACAGCTGGTAACTGTGCAGGGCGGATCTAGCAAAGCTTTTAGGGGGGAAGCTAGGGCATTAACAGAGAAAGGTGGACACAAAGATATACTTTTCTTTCTTACTCTCATATAAAATATTTAGCTTTTATTAAATAGTTATCTGAATCTCACAACCAAAGTTTGTATAATAATACACAGGATTGGCTGTAGACCATTGTTCATAATTCAGAACACTGTGTAAAAATAACAAAAACAAAAAGTGAATGCATGTGTGAAAAGTGGTCTATAATGTAATGCTTCAAAGTGTGTTCATGCAAACATTGTCGGGTCTGCCGTGGTACAATGGGACTTCTGCTCATGAACCTGTGTGCACAGCGTCTGCAAATCGGCGCTGTACAAAGTAACTTCATCTTTACACAAAACTGTAAGCTGTCATCTGTGAAGCGTGAGCGGTGTTTGTTTTTACCATAGTTCATGGTGGAGAATGGCTGCTCTTCTGAGTTTTGCTCTCTGTAGCCGTATGAATGGCAAACTACAGTGATTAGCAGCGGCATAGGCACACATAAAATTTCTTCTGAAATTTTCGCTTTCTAGTTTTATTTTATTGTTTTGTACACTATCAATTAAGTTTGTTCTTTTATTTCAGGTGACTTTTCCGTTTCTCCTACTTTAAATTTGTAGTGTTTACTAATTGTAATAAGTTTGGCTTGAGAATTGAAATAAAATGTAATAAAAGAACAAAAAAACTGGATATATCCTTTAATCCTGACACTCAAAACTTTGAAAACTGGCTTTGGGATACGCGTATTTTTGAGCCTAATAGTTTCTGTTCCTTTTCTATAGCCTTATAAAAAATACTCCACCCACCCAAAAGGAAAAGAAAAAAACGCTTTCAAAGTGTGTATCACTAATATCTCACTAATATTTTGTTGGATTTTTAGTCCTATGCACGCACACGGAAATGAAACAAGTACGTAAGAAACCAAAAATGGGAAGGTCCTGTTATTAAAACCCTGAAACCAAAACCGTGAAATTGAGCGTCATTTCCAATATTTTCTGTGTTCATAACTACACGGTTGCAGCAGAAGCAGCGGCGCGTCCACTCTTAGAGCCACTAAATCCTTAATTTTCGATCCCAAATATGGACTAGGAATGTCCAGGGTGACGTCTCGTGTCCGGGGAATGCGAGTTTGTAACCGCATTTATTTAACTACGCCTTCCCCGCTCTGAGGTCCTGGTAGGCATTACACAGGAAGAGAGCCGTGTTGGAAAAAAAGAGACGGGACGCCCTCCTCCTCCTCTTCCTCCTCCTCCTTCTGTTGGCGGATAACGGTGCCCAAGAAGTTATTCAGGACCGACGCAGACAATAGCGCCGAGACCTTCTATCCAGCTGTGATCCACGGCCATCACTACTGATTAATGGTGTCTGCGCTGTGTCACAAAGAGGGAAACAGTCGGCTGAGATCCTATCATGGAGGATTTGGGTGAGTATTACAGCTGCTCTTCGTTTCATGCCTTGTAACTACATGTTGAGATATCTTGAAGGGATCTGTGGGGAAGGGGTGGTGTGCCCAAACAGAGGAAATAAGGTCTCTGTTGATTCTGGCAGTCATAGAGTACAGATCCCTGGCTTACAAGGACATGTAGAAAAGGGGGGCTGTAACATAAAGAGCAATGGAAAGCAGTAGGAAATACTTTTTAAAAAATGAGCAGTACAAGTTCCCAGTCAGCAACAGTGACGAATTTTCTTATAATAACTCATGCATGCCAATATGTTAGATGTTTCTAGAGCTGTGTTTTACCTTCATCGTGCAGGGGCACATACCCACAAATACATGCAGTCAGGTAACACATGAACCAGTGCCCTGCTCTACATCTGCCCGACTTTCACTCGGGTCTTCATGTGCGGCCTGCAAATGCAATAAAAAGCTCTGAAAATTAGATTTAAAGGGGTCCAGAGCAGGCATGTCCGTCCATTAACATTAACAAGTATGGGATGGATGGAGTGCCACATAATGTTGAAGAGAGTGTTTTCCATTTTGAAGGAATTGAAGACATGAGAGAAGACAGCATCAGACAGCATCCCCTCCATTTCTGAATGATACTTGAAGCAAATGTCTTATTTTCTCTAAAACAACATGATGGGAAGCTGACTCTTTGTGTCAGAAAATAGCTGTGTGTTGGAAAGGCCCTGAAATAGCCCGGGACAACGCTGCTATTTGTAAAAGCCACAGAGTTCAAGGAAAATAGACATGGCTTTTGCCTCAGCTGCCCATTCGCGCTCTCTGGGAGTTTCTTCTTTTTTTTCACTAAGTACACTTCAGGAGCGGAGCATTTGTGCTTCTCAAGCAACACGAGGAGGGAAAAAAATGGCATGGTGTACACATCTGGGCACATCTGGATCGGATTGCACACGGTGACACGGAGGTGCTGGGGTTGAGCGCCATGTTTGAGAGTCTCGGTTTGCGCTGTCGTCCAACAGTGTTGTAAGTTTATGCATCGGATTTGGCGAGGCTTTCGGCGAGAGAGACCACTTGTTAGAGAGGTCTATGGCCAAGACAAACAAGTCTGCAGGCCGCTCTAAATATGGTCATAATTCCCATTGAGAGAAGCTCAGCTCCTTATATGTGCTGCTCAGCTTCTTGGAGTATGTGTGTGTGTGTGTCTGTGTGTGTGTAAGAGACACACAGAACGGCAGGGAGGTGGAGGGCGAGTAGTATATGCACACGGTTCTCACCGCATGGTCGTACCAGAAGTGTGAATCATCCGGGGTAGAAATGACCACAGCGGTGCGCTCGGGCCAGGCAAACTCGAGTTTTGTGACACATGGCCGAGCAGCGTGGCTTTAGAACATAGCACTTCACCAGACTCTGAATTAGAAATTCATGATTCATAATGTGACAAGCCTTGCGTAGCTGCTTTAGATGGGAAGTCACCCTGTGACGCTTTCTCCAAAGCCACGAATGAACTCTGACCTGCAGCTCGTAAATCAGCATGCAGCTTGGTAGAAAATGGACACGTCAAATTTCATCCATTAAATAGACCGGAATTTTCTGGCAATGTGACTAAATGCTGTTCTTTTTCTACATCAATAACTAAGAAAACCAGTTGTGCAACGCTCGTCCGTCACACTGAGTCACAGCTGCAATACAAGAAAGAGTGTGATATTACTAGATGAAGCAGTTACTCCACATCTGAGGAGTGCCTGAGATGTGTCATCCGTGGCTTCAGGAGGAGGTTTCATGGAAACACCATTCACCTGCTTCCAAGTAGTAATCAAGACTGGAAAACGTTATTGTTTTCTACAAAGCTTTGACTTGCATAACTCGTACCAGAAACCCCCCCAAAAAAGTACATCTTTTTTTCTTTTAACCAAAATGTAATAGATATTGCATCATTGTAAACCGTTTACTGAAAACATTTGAAGGTCTTTTAAAGAAATTTGGAATTCTTAGATCTCAGTTTTTTAAATATCCACCATCTGTTATCAGGATCCTCAGACCTGATTTACAAGCTTCCAAAGTTTTTTTAGATAAAGTGCTTTCAAACATTTTGTACGCTCTCACGTCATACACCTGCACATTTCTAGCATCTGCTGATGATGTCACAATGTTGTTATGGTTACGTTAGCTTGGGCTTTACAGATTGAGGACATTAAGTTTGAGTTCTCAGGCATCCAGGTCCAGAAAATAAAGCAAGTGGACTTTTTACCATCCATCCATTCTTTTCCGATTATCCAGTTCAGAGTCTCGGGGCCCTTTAGCCTATCCCAGCTGCCACAGGGTGAATGTTTTGCCTCCCCTGTAGCTGTTAAATACCTGGGACTCTCCGTCAGCTCTTGGATGAGAGGCAAAACATCTTCACAAACTAAGTCCAGCTGCCTTTCTTCAAGCACTCGAGACAGGATGTTTGTCAGCCACATGATTGGATTTGTTTGTTCACGGGATCAAAAGTCGGGATATTTTGTTGTCTGACTTTAGCCGGGGAATGCTATCGATAAGCCTGTTTTCCATTCCTATCATGTTAAAGTGTTAACATACCCATAATAGACTCATATTTTGTACCCTCATACCTATAACAGACCCATTTCTGTAATATATCTATATTATTGCTAATATATATTTTGTAATATATCTATATTATGGTTAAAGCACTTTCTGGATGGATGCAAACTGCATTTCGTTGCCCTGTACTTGTGACATGTGCAATGACAGTAAAGTTGAATTCTATTCTATTCTAAAATACAGTACAAAAAGCCTCTGTCTGGTAAAAAGTGTCACTGCTGTGTGCTTGACTTCAGTAGCCCTGAGGTAACACGAGTCTTCTCCATCAGTCTGGAACCAGCTTACAACTGGACTGACCTTTCTTATTTATTTTAACTTCTTGGAAAGGAAGGCCAAAATTTTCATTTTGATAATATAAAAGTTAAAAAAAAAGGGACTGGTACCCTTTCAGGACTCACAATAAATGGTTGCTATGTCATTATACATACATGGTAAACCACTGTTACTCATATGAAGTCCTTTTTCATCTTCAGTCTGCTTCGGTCTTCGGTTGCTTGTCAGGATAAGTGATGTCATACAGCTGTAGATGCTAACACTTGAGTGAGTTTAGTTTCTGTGCAGCTTCTACTTCAGTGTGAGTGTGTGAGTGTGTGTGGGCGGAGGAGTGGACTCAGATATCAGCTGCCAAACACTCTTCCTCCTCTGCTTCCTTTCCACACTGGCATGTTTAGAATATGAATGCAGGAACGTTTGAGCGTCTGAGTGACCTCACCGTCAGTGGACTATTTCTGAGCTGCGCCGGTTCTGACTGTCCTGTCCTCTGAGTGATGAGCGTCCGCCGGCGCTCGCTGTCCTCCGTGTTGTGTCTCGGTGTGTGGGCTAAATTGCTGCTGCTGTATTGGTCACAAAAGGCTGTCTGTGTCTCCTCAGGAGTGCCTGAGCTGCTTAACTACCCTCTCAGTCCTCGTATTGTTGTGTTTGGTACGTAGCTGCCTGTGCATGCGTTTGTATGTGTTTCGTCTCGTCTGTCGTTTACCCGCCTCTCCTTAACTCAACTTCATACCTTCTTGTCATGCAGCCTAATACTTTGCATGCTTTTTAAATTAACTTTCTTAACTTGAATCTCTTGATTGACTTTTAATACTTGGTAAATAAACTTAGCAACATCAGGGACAACCATGAATGTTTGTGACGTGAAATGTGGCTTCTGTGGTGCTACAGAATCTTCTCTCTCCCTTCCAGATGCCCTTCTTGCTGATCTGGAGAACACCAGCTCTCCTTTACCTCGGTGTCCCGTCCTGCTCACCTCTGACCCGCCCCAAAATTCCGATCCCACCACCCAGGACCAAGCCCAGACCCGGCCGCCGCCACCCGCATACACCCCGCAGCAGGTGGTCAATCCAGGCCACGTTCATACCAGTTTTCTTTCTTCCTGATTATGCAGAGGCTTTGATAAAGTTTGTTTGATCACTCGTCTGTTTTGTCTTTTAGACCGTTTCTTCAGCAATGAAGACCACACAGAACTCCACCCCAGACAAATTATACAGGTAACTCCTTCCCAGATGTCTTTTTCCATTGCTCACAGGATCACCGGCAAATTCATTACTTGTTCTGCTGTTCTATCTAAACAGCCAATCACACGGCAGCAACTCAGTGTATTTTGGCATGTAGACATGTTTCCAGCACTTTGTTAAATCTACGCCTCACAGAATTAAAGCAGTTCTGAAGGACCAGACTAGCGAGGAGTACCTAATAAATGAAGAATTAACTGTATGACATGTATTTCTGAGCCAGGTTTAAGGCATCTAAATTTCCTGCTGCTTTTGGCCTTGTTCAAAATACCACAAGCAAACACATCATCATTGTTGTTTTGGCTCTTTCCTCTAAATTGCCCAGCTGAAGGTGATCAGACCTCAGCTTGTGTCCAGATGGCTTGCTATCTGTTTGTTCCATGGTTTTCCTCTCTTGCCACAGCCATCTCGAGGCTCTCTCTACCACATGTGTGGTGTTGCAGATTCCTCTGTTTTCCCTCGATGCCCAGTGTAATGAAATCTAAGGACAGCAGCTTCCCTGCTTTCAGCAATCTGCTCGTACTTAGGGAGCTTCTTCTTAAAGACCCACCAAAGCAATAATCCCGGGCGGGTGTTAGCCCCCAGCATAATGAAATACCCCAAGGACTCGAACACAACAGCAACTGGTTTCCGCCAGTTGGGTGTGATGATCTAATGAAAATGTGTTTGTTCTAATCCACCAGCAGCTGCTGATCCCAGATGTGCTAGCTGATGGTAATGGCTTCTTTCCCATTGGGTGACCCTCAGGACTTAATCAGTGTGCCTAAAGTGTCCCTCTGTCTTAGGGAAGCAGCTCAGGATGTGCTGCAGAGATGCACATTTTGAGCACAGCTGGCACGGAGACATTTGGCCAATGTGTGAAGTTTTGATGGACTGGGATAGAGTGTTTTACACAGAGAGATAAGTGGGAGTGTTTCAGTGGGTCAGCATGTTGATGTATGAACCCAAACCCTGTTAGGAATCTCATTCATTTTCTATGCATCACTCTTTGCAAAGCAATGTGTGGTTTTTAAACAAGTGAGAGAATTCCAAACCACAAAGTCCAACCACATTGTTTATACTTTGTTTTTCTAATGCCTTTCATTGTTAACATTATCTGTCTCCCTGCAGCACCGTGTGTAAACCGCGCTCTCCCCGAAGCGCAGATCCTCCTCTGGCCTTCTCTTCCTCCTCACTGCTGGGGGGAGGTCTGAGTGAACTGGACCATCTGCTACAGGAACTCAACGCCACCCAGTTTAACATCACAGGTTAGCACGTGTGCATGTGTTTTAAATCCTCGTGTTTAAATCAGATTTCTTATCTATGATCCTGTTTTGCTGTCAGATGAGATCCTGGCTCAGTTCCCTTCTTCTAAGAAAGATGAGAGGGATAATATCAAGGATAAAGCACCAACCTCCTCCTCCAGGTACCAAATCCACAGGGAAACAAGAGAGTTTTAAGCTTTTAACAATACATATCTCAGCAAGAGTATAATCTGTCTAACTGTATATGACTGAGGAAGTAGGACTGTTTTATGCAGACACACCCTTTTAAAATCTGCTTATATTTAAAAACCTGTAATATTATTTTTTTATTGCAAGTAAAAATCCATATTTGCACATGTGCGAGCGTGCTGCTGACACATTCCTGCCTTTTGCTCCACTCTGCTCAGTTTGAACGTGAGCTGAGAATTGCAAAGCAGCACTTAGGATGTTAAAATAAACTGAGATATGCCGTTAACACAGGAGAGAAACGCCGTGTATAACATGAGATTTACAACAGCACTCCAAAGCATAATTACCATATTGCCTTGACTCAGTTTTTAAGCAGCATTTTAGCATGTTTCCGATCATGTGTGTAATCTTTGGGTTTGATTTCGGTGTTTTAGCTCTGCAAAGCCTTCTGCAACATCGGCCACACTGGAACTGGACAAGCTGATGGCTTCGCTGTCTGACTTCAGAGTCCAGAGCACAGTAAGAGTCACCCACAGCTGCATGAAAATGCTAACCTGTCAACTTTTTACTTGTAAATTCACAGCGGTGCTCACTATATGACTTTTACAGAATGCTAATTGTGTGGATGCTTTAAGCATCCACACTATTGAGTTCCTCTTGGGACTTCCGTACGTTTTTCGCCGTGGATCTACTTCCACAATTTTCAGCCGATTTTCACCGTTCAAATTTTAAACTATTCTGCTATTTCTGCTAATGATGGCTATGTCTTTTGGTATTTTATACTATTATACTTTTTAAAATATTAAGCTTAATTTGTCCCATTGAAATGAATGGGAAACTTCTGCAATTCTGCTAAAATTTGCTTGTTTTTGAAACTTAACTACTTTTTCCTACTTTCACGTAGAACAACCATTCAAATTTTAAAATGTTCACAAATTATTGGGCTATTCAGGAATAAATCAGCTTTTTCAAATCTTTTACCATTTTACTTTTATGCCTCTTAAAGTTTTCAGTTGCAAAATTGTGATTTTTCACAAAATACATGCGTTGTTATGGTTGCTATGCACTTGGCTTCCAGTGTGCCACTGAAGGTTTTGCAGTCTTCTCTTCATGTCCGAACAACTTCTTGCTACTTGCTCAATTTTCACTCAACTTCCACAAATTATACATCAAAACGTAGGTATTTTTGCTGGCTTTCCGAAAATGTCACTATCATGGTTGTGAGATTTATAGAATTTTGGCAAATCTCCTCAGACCAACACAAAGTCTCAAAACTCTCCATAGAAAGTCAATGGAGAGCTTGTTCAAAATCACCGCTTGATTTCTGTAATGAGAGGCATATTCGAATCGTCATATCTCCTTAACGAAGCAAAGTTAAGACATAAGGCTTGTCCCAGTATATCTTCAGACACTCCTGACGCTCACAATTCAAGAATTTCTTTCTCACCTATTACCGTTCTGAAATGAGTTAGACTTGTTTGAGGGTAGGAAATTAAATCGTTTGCTCAGATTTCTTCAGATTTCAAACTCTGAAATGAACCACTTTTTTCTCTCTCGTCATATCTTTTAATGGATTTCAACAGAGACCTGAAAATTTCCATGACTGTTCACCAAAGCCTGCTGTCTCTTACGGTGAAAGAATGATATCGATACTCCAAATAGATTTAGAGTTAGAAAGCGTTGTTTGAGGGGAAGTCAAGGCAGTTTTGCTGCGCCTCTACTCAGTTATGGTGCATTACAAGTCAAATATCTTCAATAATTCATATTTTAATGATAAATTGTCAACACTGTAAGATTCCCCAATCTCTTCTGAACAAAACGGTGTAAGAATGACCGTTCTAGCCCCTACGGTTAGGAAATTATGGCCATTTGTTTGAGAGGAATCCTCACTATGAGAAATAGACTGCAAAATCCTGCCTCTCTCTGTTCTGAGTGTGTGTAAAACGGCTGCACCTGTTTTGGCGGGAAAAAGTACACAGCCTCTCTGATTGGTGGATTCAAATTTAGCAGCTCCCAGGCTGCTTGAATGACCTAGCAAGTTGCTCCTCTCCCTGTGTGTGTGTGTGTGTGTGTGTGTGTGTGTGTGTGTGTGTGTGTGTGTGTGTGTGAGAGAGAGAGAAAGAGAGGGCGAGACAGAGAGTTTTTATGGGAGCATCTTATTGTATGATTTAAATTCAATATATTTAGACTGGTTGACTGAATTTGATCCTGTGTGTCTCAATGTGCATGTGTGTTTCCATATGTTTCCATATTTGTAATTGTGTGACTGTTACACTTTTTTGCTGAGTTTTTTCTCATTTAACAAGTACATTTGAAGGACCCTTAGCATGTTCAGCATTTTTTCAGCTGTCCAATTTGCTTTTCCAATTTTTCTGTTTAAGTTATTACTATTGTGCTGAATCATACTATTTCTGCTATTTTATAAGATTTGTGCTAAATATAGTATTTCTGCCCAATATAGTATTTCTGATTAATTATAGTTTTTCTACCAAATCATATTACAGTATTTTTGCTTTTTATACCATTTTATAGGATATTTATATTGCTTAATATAGTATTTCTGCTTTTTATAGGATTTGTGCTTAATACAGTATTTCTGCTAAATGTAGTATTTATGCTTAATCACACTATTACTATATATTTCTGCCAGCTTCCCAGCCAGCCAATCATATCTGAGGTCTGCCGTTTCTTCTCTCGTCATATCTCAGCGACGGATGTACAAAGAGCAATGAAAATCGCAGTCAAAGTACACCAAAGTCCGCTGATTCACCCAGTATAAGAATTATGCTTCTAGTCCACCTAGTTGTTGAGTTACATGACGTTTGTAACTCCAAAAACGCGCTCTTTGCCTCTCACCACGATCTAATTCTGACTGCTCATCACCCTGTTTCCCAAGAGTTCACTGTCTTTCCCAGTGGCGCAGCTGGTAATGAAGGGCTGCTACCCAAAGGTTGTGGGTTCAACTCCACCTTGAACAACATGTTTTTTGCCCTACAAATTAATACACTATCACAGACCACTAATTCATATTCATCATTTATTACAATTCTGAAAACTTTTTACCAGCTTTTCTAATATGGACCTCACATTCTTCTTAACACTCCATGGCACAAATACTCTTCCCTTTAGGCTCTGTGAATGTGTGTGTGTGTATCAATATTTCTCCCATTTTAAAGTATTACTCCTCCATAATTGGATTTCTCTTAAATCAAAGTACTTTTACTACATCTTAGTACTTCTGCTCAATCATAGTATTTCTGCCAAATCATGGTTTTTGTGCCAAATCATCAGAATCATGTTTATTGGCCAAGTATATGTGCATACAAATACAAGGAATTTGGTTCCAGTAGATGGTGGCTCTCGAGCACAGCAATGTAAATCTCTCTCTCACACACACACACACACACACACACACACACACACACACACACACACACGTATCTATATATACATTACACATGCATACACATACATACACAAAGCTGTGTAAACCAACTATAAATAACTAATCTAAACGTATATACATAAAATACAGAAATGAAATGAGGTGGAATGAATACTACAGAATGTACATAAGGTGCAGTTGCAGTCTGGCAGTGGGAGCAGTGTGACAGTTCAACTGTTTAGAAGGGAGCTGGCGAGGGAAAGAAACTGTTCCTGTGTCGGGTGGTCCTGCTCTGCAGGCTTCTGTACCGTGTGCCAGAGGGCAGCAGATCAAAAAGTCTGTGTCCAGGGTGTGAGGGGTCTGTGATGATTTTCCTGCCCGCTTCCTGGTTCTTGAGAGGTACAGATCCTGGATGGAGGGCAGGGGGCGCCGATGATCCTTTCTGCTGCCCGTACAGTCCGCTGCAGTCTGCACCTGTCCTGTTTAGTGGCTGCACCATACCAGACTGTGATGGAGGAGCACAGGACAGACTCAATGACTGCAGTGTAGAACTGGATCAGCAGCTCCTGTGGAAGACTGTACTTCCCCAGTTGTCTCAGGAAGTACATCCTCTGCTGGGTCTTTTGAGGATGGAGTTGATGTTGGTCTCCCACTTCAGGTCCTGGGAGATGGTGGTACCCAGCAACTTGAAGATCTCCACAGTCGACACAGGGCTGTCTGATATGATGAGGGGGCAGAGTTGAGGATGTCTCCTGAAGTCCACTGTCATCGCTACAGTTTTAAGAGTGTTCAGCTCCAGATTGTGCTGACTGCACCAGAGTACCAGTCAGCTCAACTAATCATAACATTTGTGTTATGTTATAGTATTACTACTAAGTGGAGGAATTTCTAAAATGTTACAGTTTATGTGCTGATTACAGTATTTCTGTATAATAGAATTTTGGCAAATCTCCTCACACCAACACAAAGTCTGAAAACTGCATAGAAAGTCAATGGAGAACTTGTTCAAAATCACCGCTGGATTTCTCTAATGAGAGGCATTTTCAAATCGTCATATCTCCTTAACGCAGCAAAGTTAAGACATGAGGCTTGTGCCAATATATTTTCAGACACTCCTGACGCTCACAATTCAAGAATTTCTTTCTCACCTATTACCATTTGGTCATGAATTGGGTTTGTTTGAGGGTAGGAAATTCATCCCTCGCTCAGATTTCTTCAGATTTCAAACTCTGGAAATGAGGCACTTTTTTCTCTCGTCATATCTTTTTGATGGATTTCCACAGACCTGAAAATTTCATGACTGTTCACCAAAGCCTGCAGTCTCTTACGGTGAAAGAATGATATCGATACTCCAAATAGATTTAGAGTTAGAAAGCATTGTTTGAGGGCAAGTCAAGGCAGTTTTCGCTTTGCCTCTACTCAGTTATGGTGCATTAGAAGTCAAATGTCTTCAATAATTCATATTTTAATGATAAATTGTCAACACTTTAAGATTCCCCATCTCTTCTGAACAAAACGGTGTGAGAATGACTGTTCTAGCCCCTACGGTTAGGAAATTATAGCCATTTGTTTGAGGGGAGTCCTGACTATGAAAAATAGACAGCACAAATCCTGTCTCTGTGCTGCATGTGTGTAAAAAGAGGTGCACCTGTTTTGGCGGGAAAAACTACACAGCCTGTCTGATTGGTGGATTCAAATTTAGCAGCTCCCATGCTGCTTGACTGACCTAGAAACTTGCTTGTCTCTCCTGTGTGTGTGTGTGTGTGTGTGTGTGTGTGTGTGTGTGTGTGTGTGTGTGTGTGTGTGTGTGTGAGAGAGAGAGAGAGAGGGAGGCGAGAGAGTTTTATGGGAGCATCTTATTGTATGATTTAAATTCAATATATTTAGACTGGTTGACTGAATTTGATCCTGTGTGTGTCTCTCTGTGCTTGTGTGTTTCCATATGTGTCCATATTTGTGATTGCGTGACTGTTATACTTTTTTTTGCTGATTTTTTTTCATTTAACAATCACATTTGAGGGACCCTTAGCATGTTCAGCATTTTTCAGCTGTTCATTTTGCTTTTCCAATTTTTCTATGTAAGTTATTACTATTGTGCTAAGTCATAGCATTTCTGCTGCTTTTCAGTATTTGTGCTAAATACAGCATTTCTGCTAAATCATACTATTTCTGCTATTTCATCAGATTTGTGCTAATTATAGTGTTTCTGCCAAAAATTGTATTTCTGCCAAATATAGTATTTTTGATTAATTATAGTTTTTCTACCAAATCATAGTACAATTTTATTGCTTTTTATATGGCTTCTAAGACAACCAATCATATCTGAGACCTTACACATTCAAATTTGCATATTGGGGCATTCATGGCTTCTAAGATAACCAATCATGTCTGAGGGCTGGCACATTAAAATTTGCATATTGTTGCCTTCATGGCTTCCCAGCACGCCAATCATATCTGAGGGCTGGCACATTCAAATTTGCATATTGGGGCCTTCATGGCTTCCCAGGCAACCAATCATCTATGTCATATATCCATAATATTTCATATTTTTATTTTAAATGGTCAACATTTCAAGATTCCCCATGTCGTCTGAACAAAACGGTCTAAGAATGACCGTTTTAGCCCCTGGTTAGGAATTTATGGCTGTTTGTTTGAGGGGAGTCCTGAGTATGAGAAATAGACTGCAAAAATCCTGTCTCTCTCTGTGCTGCATGTGTAAAAGCCTGCACTTGGTGCACCTGTTTTGGCGGGAAAAAGCACACAGCCTCTCGGATTGGTGGATTCAAATTGAGAAGCTCACAGCTGTTTGACTGACCTAGAAACATGCTGTTAACAGCCCCTGTTCACTTGCTGATGCTGTGTGTGTGTGTGTGTGTGTGTGTGTGTGTGTGTGTGAGAGAGAGAGAGAGAAGAAAGACACACACAAAAGACGCTTTTTCGGGCAGCATCTCATTGTTGGATAAAAATATTATATATTCAGACTGGTTGACTGGCATAGACTCTGTGTGTGTCTCTCTCTGTACATTTGTGTATCCATATTTGATTTCTTGTGTATTTGTTGATTTGTGTATCCATATTTGATTTTGTGTGTATCTGTTGGCTTTTCTTATTTGTTTTTTTTTTCTAAATGTATTTTTATTTTATTTTTTCACAGGTGAACAACAATTGGTTTTCAGCGAACTTAACCATGTTCCTTTTATTCAGCTTATCAATTTACCTTTCCAATATTTTCACTTAAGTTATTACTATTCTGCTCAATCATAGTATTTGTTCCATATTAAGCTATATTGTAGGATTTCTGCTAAATCATAGTATTTCTACTATATTATATTTTTCTTTCTAAATATAGCATTTCTGCTATAGAATAGTATTTCTGCTATGTTATAATATTTGTGCTAAACTTGAGTATTTTTGCTAATACATAGTATTTATTTAAAATTACAATATTCATAGTATATTACAATGTCTCTTAAATCACAGCATTTCTGCTATGTTGTACTGTTTTTCTAAATCATAGTATTTCTGTAATGTTTAAGAATGTTTGGCTAAATATATTCTTTCTGTTATCTTATACTATTTCTCCTAAATTCTTGTATTTTTGAGAAGTTATCGTGTTTCTGTTAAGTTACAATATTTCTGCTAAGTTCTGCTATGCTCTTGTATTTCTGCCAAGTATTATGTTTCCTCTAAGATATTGCAGTTCTGCTAAGTTACTACATTTTAGCAAAGTTCCTTTGCTTCTGCAAAGTTTTTATAATTTCTGCAACTT
The DNA here is from genome assembly GCF_013358895.1 of Oreochromis aureus. Lineage (NCBI taxonomy): Eukaryota > Metazoa > Chordata > Actinopteri > Cichliformes > Cichlidae > Oreochromis > Oreochromis aureus. The sequence goes on from NC_052949.1 coordinate 16,985,565, forward strand.
TTCAGCTTTTTCAGCTAATTTTAGCAGACAGCTTCAGCGTTACAGCATCCACACTGCATTTTCGCAGGAAATGCAAATTTTTCTAGTATTAGTGTTGGATCCCTGTAGAGCTTGAGTTGACTTCATAATGGCTACACTGTTACTGTGCAGCCTGCTGGCCACAGCACATGCCTGCTGGTACAGATCAGTCACCAGATATGGCTTGTGGATGAAAATTAGTCTTGGTCTTAATTTTTCCAGAGTCTAAAATAACTTCAGATTGTCGGTATTCAGCTTAAAGATCAGCGTTTGGAACAGCTTATAATCTAGTTCTCTCCTTTTTGGTGAGTCGGCTTGCGAGCAGAGTAGGCAGTTCTGTCATTATAAGGCTGTTTAGTTTGAGTATGCAGTCCAGCTGTGAGTGATAAACAAGACTGTTGTGGGAACAGAGTCTTAAAAGGGAAACTTCTCCACTGCATATCCACGACTAACCAGGCTAAAGTCTCCAGGCAGAGCAGAGAGACATCTGTAGAGCCTTGGCTCAAACTATGTGCAGTATTGTTATGATTTGACTCCTCACATTGGTTTCTTCCAAACAATTTCATTTCCAACATCTGTGGAGTGATGATAAACTTCCAAAGAATTAACATCATAAGGACTCTGTGCTTTGTCTTCTCTCAGCCAGCTGCGCCTGTCACTCCAGCGCCCGTTACAGCATCACCGCAGCAGCCGGCCGCTGCCCCTCCTCAGCCTCCTTCATCAGGAGGCTCACTGGACAGCATGCTGGGACTCCTCCAATCAGACCTGAGCCGACAAGGAGTGCAAACATCCTCCAAGGGAAACTGCTCAGCCTGCCAAAAGCCAGTAGTCGGACAGGTGAGCTGTCAGAATATATCTGTCAGACATGCGATGAGGAAGACCCTCACTTTAGTTGACCAGGCTGTTTTTGCAGGTGGTGACAGCTCTGGGGAAGGTGTGGCACCCCGAGCACTTCGTGTGCACCGAGTGTGAGACGGAGCTGGGCAGTCGAAACTTCTTCGAGAAGGACGGGCGGCCGTACTGCGAGCCGGACTACTTCACGCTGTTCTCCCCTCACTGCGCGCACTGCAACAAACCCATACTGAATGTGAGCCGCTAAGATGGCAACATGTTTCCGTTATGCAACTCTCAGCTTATTTAAAGAGCTCAGATCGATACCCCAGCCCGCCTAAAGCTCTGTAACTTTCTTTTTTTTCACTTTAATCGTTGTGTAGAAAATGGTCACGGCTCTGGACAAGAACTGGCACCCAGAGTGTTTCTGCTGTGTGAAGTGCAGCCGCACCTTTGGAGAGGAAGGTAATGGGTGGCACTGTTAATTCCTGTCAGGGGTAACAATACAGTGCAGTCAGGCCACACTTACATGAAGCCCTTTATACTATACATCCATAAGCATTCAGCATTCAGACAGCAAATAAAGCACATTTTATCTTATTTATTAAATTATTAGCTTATTTTAAACATTACAACCGGTTTCAGAGTTTATAATAACTTACAGTTTGCACTGATTCCAATACTTCATTGGTGCTTTTCCCCCCATAAGAGACGCTAAAACATTTGATTTTAACCTACACATTAAAAAAAAGGCTACATCCTGTCTGAATGTTTCATGACTAATGGGGTCTTGACAGATATTCAGATATTTGCCCTAATGTACTAATTTTTTGAAAAGATAACAAAGCTGCAGTGTCCATGACTGTAGGCGGCCATGTTTCTGTATCTATGTTTATGCGTTATAAAACTGAAGAGTTTTAGGCCGCACCTCTTAATCTTTGAATGCCGGTGTATAACCATACAGTCTGTCGTTGCAACATTTGTGAAGGAATGCGTCGTTCTAAAGAACTCGCCGAATTCAAGAGGTCAGATTGTGAAATTTCCTCCCTCCTCAGATATTCCACCATCACTCTTTACGTGGTACTTATTTAAAAGTGAAAGTATTTAGGAACCACAGCAGCTCAGCCATGAACTGGCAGATCAGGCAAAGTTGCTGAGGAGCAAAAAGATCGGCGACGCTCTGTTGTCTCAGTAACTGCAGAGCTCCAAACCTCCTGTGGCATTAACATCAGCACTAAACCTGTGTGCCGAGAGCTTCATGGCATGGTAGAGTTTTAAAATATATTTGCAGAGACAGGGATGGAATGACAGTAGTTTGCAGAAGTATTCCTGAAGCCAAGCAGCAATCTTGTCATTTTTTAAGGCAGAACTACTTAAGGGTCAGAAGATAACGGCTCTTTGTTTTTGAGGTTGTACATTGCGCACAGAGATTTCTTCTGTTTTTATTGACATTGTACATGTTAACTGATTAAAACCTTACATTCTTTTTAATTTTTAAAAACTTGGGATACATTATTCCTAAATTGTCAGTGTAGGTTCTCAGTCATTTGGTTCATGGTAGTGTTAAGTTCTTGAAAATTGGTTTAAATGACCACTTTCAACATCTGATAACTTGTCTTTGTGCTGTTTTCAAATATGCGGTTGAAAACATTAGCAAATCTTTGCATTCCACTTTTATTTCCAGTTTACACGGTGTCCTAACGTTTTTTGGGATCGGGGTTGTATCGGCAGTTTCACTCTGCCGTGAATTTTGAGTCAAAACACCGAGTCTCTGTATTTCCTTGGCAAGAAAATGGCCTAATTTAAAGCAGCACGAGCTCTGAGATGGAAAAATACAGCCGCCCGTTGTTAGATCAGATCAGTAAAATGTAATGTTGCACAAACCGCAGTCACATAGAGAAGGTTCGGACTGATTTTCCTTTTTAAATCTGTGATATTATACAGTAAATCTGACATTTATCAAAGGAGCTCTTGAGCTGAGTCAAACTGTGGCGATGTCCTCTGCAGGTTTCCATGACCGTGAGGGCCAGCAGTACTGCCAGCAGTGCTTCTTGACTCTGTTTGCTTCCCGCTGTCAAGGCTGCAGCCAGCCCATCCTGGAAAACTACATCTCAGCTCTAAACTCTCTCTGGCACCCACAGTGCTTTGTATGTCGGGTGAGTGTTGCATTTTACTTGATCAAGAGTTGCAGCATTAATTGCCCGAAAGGTCCGAAAGGTTGGAGAACACCACGGGAGTTTATGAGGAGATTAAGAGGAGTTTACATCCTTTAATACCAAGGAAGTCCCTTTTCAAAATAAAGTTAAAATACATTTATTTTCACAGCAAGGTTATGTTTAACCTAGACAACAAAAAGACTATTGCAGGATAGAATAGCAGAACACAAATATGCCACATGCGCAGGTAAGACATTACCAGGACTTTTATATTATAACCTAACATTGGCCACATCTGTCTTTTACTACAAAGATGTGGCAGACGAAGACGTCTTAAATAAAGGGAAGCTTTTCTGGATTTATAAATAACAGCTTGCTAAATGTCATGGATTAAACAGGACCTCAATTTTACTTCTTTCTTCTAACCTTTATTTGCCTTTATAGATGCATTTATGTCGTCTATGTTTGCTGCTGCTCTCTGTTCTCCTTCAGCTGAATTTGGATGAATGTTTGGAGACTGCTCCTGTTGGTGGAGCATCACTAGAAAAGATTCAGTGTGTTCGTGGTCTCCATTTTATTCCTAGATGAAGGCCTGTGTGTCGAAACTGGGTTTTTTTAGCTTAAACACAACCTTGCTGTGAAAATAAATGCATTTTAATGATATATTTCCCATCCTAGGAGCACTTCAAATAGGAGTTGATTCATTGATTGATTTTTTTCTTTGTAAGGCCGATTCTAAATTTCCCAGATTGAACATTTATGAGACCAGTGAGCTCATATTTATCCTTTGAGGAGTCTCCTAACCCACAGCTGCCACACTGAGTCTGCTCCGTGGCAAATAGATCATGATGGCTGTGCAAGGAAACTTCAATGAGGAAGTTCATGCAAAAAACAAAACAAAACAAAAATAAGCTGGAATTATGTCATGGGAAAGTTGTCATTTCACATGAAAACGCTGTAATTACAGTTGCATGAGTCAGCGCTGTGACTGAGTCTCGCTTCCTCCCGTTTCCAGGAGTGCTACAGCCCCTTCGTCAACGGCAGCTTTTTCGAGCACGAGGGCAAGCCGCTGTGCGAGGCCCACTATCACCAGTCCCGCGGCAGCGTGTGTCAGGCCTGCCAGCAGCCCATCCTGGGGCGTTGCGTCACCGCCATGGGGGCCAAATTCCACCCGCATCACCTCGTGTGTCACTTCTGCCTGAAGCCGCTGAGCAAAGGCTGCTTCAAGGAGCAGGAGAACAAACCCTACTGCCACCCCTGCTTCATCAAGCTCTTTGGTTGAGGGCCCAGCAGGTCTTCCCCGGCCTGCCCTGAGAAGAAGCCCTGATGTGACTCTCAGTTCTCTCTTTTTTTTTCCTTTTTTTGTTACCGTGGGAGTGAGGGCGGAGCTGGACTCTTTGTAAATTTTGAAGAATATCTGAGTCAGCAGAGAGATGAGGAGGAAGACAGAATCATCCAACCCAAGCCAGCCCCATTTTATTTTAACCATGGACCTTCAGTGCGAGGTTACAAACTTTAACACGGCTCAGAAACAAAAACAGTGTGTTGAAATCAAATGAAAATTACGTTTTGCTACCAGATGTAAAAAGAAAATAGAAAAAGAAGCATAAATTTATACATCATTTGAGAATTCTTCCTGTTGTGCGAGGAAATCCTCTTTTAATATATTTGCTTTGTATTGCAGAAATTATCCACGTCACTGCATTTTTATACCGTATGCTGACTGCTACATTTGTTTTGTTTTTTTATTATTCATTCACTATTGCGCTATGCAAAATGCCAAAAAATGATTCCAAAGAATAAAATTAAAGCAAACACGACGTGTTTTTGAGTGTTGATGTTTCTTTATATTCACATAAGTCAGATTTAATAAATCAAAAGCTCCTCTGGAGAAAGAAATATTTGATCTCCTCCCTACTGGCAAGAACCTGGTGGGAAGGAAAAACACCCTCTTAACAGGAAGAAACCTCCAGCTCAGGGAGGGGCAGCCATCTGCTGTGACCGGTTGGTTGTGATAAAAGTCTGGTGAGAAAATTTAAAAGCATCAACCATCAGAAGATATAGATAAGATAGATTATTGATAGATTATTAGATTGGATGTTGAAAGGGAAGTTTCATGATATTAGTTTTATTTTTCAGTCATACGTCTGTGTATGACAAGCAGCTGATTTATACAGAATTACTGTAAGTCATTTCTTGTGCAGGGCGAGATGGTACATTCTTTAGTTTTTGACTCCTTTACAATAAATAGAGGAGAAATATACACTCACCGGCTACTTTATTAAGTACACCTAGCTTTGTAAGGTGATCAGGTGATAAAAGGATGTGTGCACCCGCATACCTTGGTATGATGCTTATTCTGATGCACAGTTTGAGGGTTAAACATGTCTACGTCCATGAAAGCAATGAGATGTTGCCACGTGATTGGCTGGATATTTACGTTAATGAACAGCTGTACAGCTGTACCTAATAAAATGGACACTGGGTAAATAAACGTTGTAGTCCTTTAAAATGTCTGCTGTGTGCAGTGTTGCCAACTCCTCAGTAAGGAAAATCGCTATTGGTTGTCCTAAAAGTCGCTAGAAGTCGCTAAATGACGTCATCACCTAATTTGCATAATTGGTCATGCTAATATAATTGTAACCTATGTTGTTGGAGAGAGAAATAACATCGTGGAAGAGACATAAAGTGAGTAAAAAACGTCCTAAATGCATTTAGAGTTTATTTAGAACTACAAATTAAATTTCTTTTAGCAATTATTGTTTTTTTTAATGTCACAATTCCAACCCTGCTCCTTTACCCGGGCTTGGACCGGCAAAAGTGACCCGAAATAGGCACTCTGGTGGAGTTACTTTGTGTGTGTGTGTTTATAAGTAGTTTTAAACCTTGTGATCCACAAAACAGCATAAGAGTAAAAGAGTAAAAGAAGAACTGACTGTGTTACAGCACCCGCTGCTTGTTGAGAGTAAAAGGATACGTGCTTTCATCTTTTTAGCGACTTTTTTAAGAAAAAAAGTCGCTAGGGGGTCTGAAAACTCGCTAAATATAGCGACAAAGTCGCTAAGTTGGCAACACTGGCTGTGTGTGAGAAACTGTGGAAGTTTTTTTTTTTCCTTCTGGACCATTAACGCGAATAAACGCTCCATGTGTGAGGAAAATACTGACTTTGGCCACTAGAGGTCACTATTCGCTCAGTGAGGATCGTGTGTAATTAATTGTAAAGTGGTTACAGGCAGGGTTTGAACACAAACGCAGGAAGAAACGAAGAAAAACTAAACTGTGTAACGAGTTAAAATCACCCAGACGACATGTGAGCGGCACGTGGGCGGAGGCGACGTGACAGCTGCTGGGAGCTGCGTGTGACGCGTCCACGCCTCCGCGTCACCTCACAGGTGAGCTCACTTAAAAGTTAATGAGCGTCACGCGCTGTCAAACGCGAGAACGCGGGTAACGCTGCGAAGGAGGTCATCGCGACCCGTCGGCTTCATCAGGAGAGGAAGAGAAGTTGTGAAATGCATTATGAGTGACTCAGAGCAGCAACACGTAAGTCTCCTTCAACCTGCTGCTCTTTAATGTGTGTGCTTTAATCAGGCAGCCATCGCATGCCCGGAATGAACAGATGGTGAAAGTGGGACTGAAAACTTCACACGTGTTGTTGCGTGATTTTTTTATTGGGCTTATTTGCTGTTTAGAAATACTCCATTAATAAATGTTAAAAAGCACTCTGTCTCCACGCACCAGGATGCAGAGCAGGTGTGCGAGCCGCAGTGGCCTGAGAATGGAGAGGACTGGAGTGATGGAGAAGGTGGGACGGATATGGACTCGGGGCTTCTGCAGGCCATGGCAGAGGAAGATGAGGAGATAAACGTCCACAACGAGGAGACGTTTGGGATGGGTGTGTAGCTTGTGCTTACAGGTGTTCTTTGTATTGTCTGCACAAACTTTTTTTCCACGTGTCTGTGTGTTAAACGTGAGCTTTTAGACTATCAAAAAAAAAAAGTAAGAATCCAGCATGATAATTTGGTTTTCTAACTTGAAATTGAGGCTTAATAACATTAGAAATGTTTATCTTACAGGTCAAATTAAGGTTAAGTGGAAATAAATTATCAGTCTTCTTGCAGCTGCTCCTTTAGGGGTCACCGCAGCCTACATCTCAACCCTCTGTCACACCAACCTCCTTCACTACATCCAACAACCTCTTCTGTTGTTTCTTCCTCTCTCCCTCTTACCTGGCAGCTCAATCTTCAACATCCAAACCATCTCAGCGTCTCCTCTCTGTAACTTTGTCCCCAAACCGCTCAACCCGAGTTGTGAAGATCTTAAAATGTTCAGCTCCAGCTCGGCCTCCTGCAGTATTGTTTTTGTTGTGCAGTAGTCCCCACTGACGTAGCTCTGAACTACCTGACTCAGCAAAGCAGCTGAGACAAATTTAAGTGCCTTCTTAAATGCACGACGGCTCATAAGGTGCTGCCTTTGGGGTTAAACCGGGCTTTGTTTGGTAACGTGTGCTTGTTTGGCTGCTGTGCTCTAACCCAGTGTTGTGAAACATACGGCCCAGGGGCCTGAATCGACCCGGCAAAGTCTCCGGTCCAATAAAAGTTGGGGAGCTTTACCTGTTCGCAAACACTGCCATTGTTACTCACACAACACCAAAGTAATAAGCAAGGTTATTATAGTTAAACTGAAAAACTAAATGTGAAAAAACACTTGGTTGATTAAAAGGAAAAACTTGACTTTTGGGGAAAAAAGTTTTCAGGAAACCTCTGCAGCCTTTAGAGGACTTTTCTGGTTCTCTGCCCACTTGAAACAAATATGTGAAGCTGCATTTTACATCATCTTTACAGGGTAACTAGGAGTCTAACCTGTTAACCTATCAGAAAGCAGTGTGTCAACTTTCACATCTGTTTGTTTGTTTTTGTTCCTTGTCTGCACGTCTAGATTTGGATGCAAACGGGACCACAGAAGAGTCCAGCAGCAGCCTTCAGTTTGGAGAGGCTCCGCCGCCGCCGCCGCCACCACCACCACCTGCAACACCCCCTCCCCCACAGCCCAAACCTCGCTCTCCCCGCAGAGCCCCGTCGCCTCCCCAACAGAAGCCGCAGTATTTTCCGCGGGCTTCCTTGAGGCAGCGCGGCAGAAGTAGGGGACAGAGAGGAGCTCTGGGCAGGGGGCAGATGTTTGAAGACCCAGCTGTGATGAGAATAATCGAGGGCCGACCGAGCCTCAAGGTGACAAAGATGAATTCTGTGTGTTGTCAGAAAATTGCACTAAAACAGTTCCTCGAATCCTCAGTTTCACCTGTTTTTGCTCTTTGAAGAGCCTTGACAGTGCCATAGTAGATTGCGGGACCGCCATGTACCAGCGTCCCTTTGAGGATGATGTAAGTGCCAACTTTGAAAGTACCTTTTACTACACTGTTTTTCTTCTGTGGTGCTAATGCTTCTCTTCCATGTTTGTTTTCCGTCCTAGACGATGATGCCCTCTTACAGAAAAACCAGAAGAACCTCAGGATCCATACTTGAGGTTATGATCACTTAGGAACGTGTTATACATATGACAAGTTCATTGTATTTTTATCTTTGTATCTTGCTGTGTTCTGTAGGACAGTGCTATAGTGTGTGTGATTGGTCACAGAGGTAGAGGTCAGCACCTGAACTCCAACTTTGTTGACTTGCCGTACTCCGCCGGGCCCCTTTATGGGGTCAGGCGAGGGGAATCCAGAGGATTGTACTCCAGAAGACCGTTTGGCCATCGAGGACCCACTCAGGTGGGCAACCGGCTTTTTACCACCTGGATATTTCTGTAACTGGATAGATGCTGTTGATGTGTGTTACTGCTTCTAAACAATTAGCTGGCTCATTGTATATTGTGGACTTCTTCCCTTTTTTAAATTCTACTTTTTTTCATGCAGGTGTACCCACCCATAGTACCAAGATCCCCCCTCTTCCCACGTCAGCCACGCCAGCATTACAATCAGGTTGATTCCAGCATTGCTCACGCCTTCATTTCTGTGCTTTTATGCAGATCTGATTTGATCTTGACTTTTATTTTGTACTAAAGCAGACCAGGGCATTCATGTTTCCTCCAGCCCACCCCTGCCCCTCGACGCCTCAGACTCCCAAAATGATGCAACTTCGCTTTGGAGCCAACTCACCAAGGCCGTCCCCCTTTTACAGCCCCTCTTCTAATCCAGTACAGCCTTTCAGGTGCTTGATGATAATGCTGTTGCAATGGGTTTGGTCCACAAAACCGGTTTAACAAACTGATTATAAATTTTTAATTCATGAAGTTTGAGATACAAAAAGTTCAAGGTGAGCATCAGTGGTTCACAGGTGTTGGGTGTGAACCTGGGCGGGGCCCTTTCTGTGTGAGGTTTGCACCAGAGAACATGCTAGTTTAAAGCTGCCTCTCATAGTTTAGGACACTTTAAAAAAGAGACTTTTAATCTGTTTAAATAAAAGCTTGAGTATTGTGTGGTCATGCATAAATATCAGTGAGTGGTGCTAATGTTTATCTGCAAGGTACAGGCAGATGTTCTTGGATGTATAAGCCTTCTGGAAATGAAAGATGAAGATTTAATATGTATAAATGCGTCTTTTCTCTTTATGCGCTCATAACGGAGCACAGTCTGAGATTTCATGCATGCTGATGAGACCGTTCTCTAACCAGTAGGTACCCCGGTCCAGCCACGCAGCTTCATCCCCAACACAAACGACTGCTTAGTCAAAAACAGCGGCTATTCCAAAGGTTGGTGCATGGAGTGAAGAATTTGATCGTGTTTGGTCATTCACTTTACTTACGGCTAAATCTGACCTGCTTATAGAAAGCCAGAGGGCTGGGATCCGTACTGTAACCTCATGACGGCCAAAGAGAAGGAGTGGATCACCCGGCTGCAGATGATCCAGCTGCAAAGTGAGAATCCTTACCTTGAAGACTACTACTATCAGGTAGGAAATTAAAGCTTTGCTCTTTAATACACCTTGCTTTTTAATTTTTTGATGAGGGAGGGGAAACCAAGAAGCATTTCATTTTTGATTGCCGGTGAACCTTTAAACTGTTACAGGAGTACTATCGTCGAATAGAAGCAAAGATGGCCGAAGAGGAGCTGGGCATAAGGAGCAAGAGGGAGCCCCCTAAGCTCACCACGCCTTACGTCAAAAAAACAGACGCCTACACGCCAGGTTAGTGAGGCACAGGCCGCGTTTCTCATTGGCTGTTGAGACGCTTGTACCAGAATTTCCCCGTGGGAGTAGGAGAGACATGATCTCCACGCTGCTCTGTTTTAACAAACATTTTTCCTTCCAGCTTCTGATGGACTCATTTGAGTCGGTGAATAGTGCATGCAGGTAGCCCTGCCTTTTTGAATGTTTTTGGAGGTGCACGAGGCCTAAAATGCTTCCGTCCTAATACATTTGTCTTATAGATGCCTTATTTTTGATCCTTCTGAAAGCATCGGTTTCTACAGGAGTTGCTCTGCTTATGTGTAAGCGTCTCTTGTTCTTGCAGTGGTGCACATTGAAGGCTCTTTGGGTCAAGTTGCAGTTTCCACGTGTTACTCTCCTCGCCGAGCCATCAGTGCTGTTCATGCAGTCCAGCCTCAGGTTCTGCTTGAGGTGATTGTGTATTTTGGAGGCAGTTCCCTGTGTGTGTTTTCAGTCTGCCTTTCCTGCTACTGACCTTTATTTCCCCTCATTTAAGACTCAGAAAGACACCAGACTACAGCGATTAGACATCCTTAACAAAATAGAAAAGGTACCTGATTATGACTTTGACACAGCAGTGAGTTGTTTTTGTTTTTGTTTTTTGTTTTTTTTGTGCCGCCTTATAAAATGGCTTCTGTCCTGCAGTTGTTCATGGTTCTGTTAGAGGTGGAGGAAACGGAGAGGATGAAAACTCCATTGTTGTCCGAAGCAGAAGAAAGGAGGTTGATGGAGAAGATTCAGAGGAAAGTGGAGCACATCTACTCCCAGCTGCAGCACCACAATCCCCTGTGAGTCATGCAGTTTGTCATTTAATGCATCCTAACATGTGACTTCATCATTTTAAACACTTCTCAATTTTTGATGCAGGGAATCGGGAGGGGACTTCCTTCCTTTTCTGCTCATCTCCAAAGGCAAAAAGCTCGTCGCCCGTCTGCTGCCGTTCTTGAAACACGATTCTGCACTAAAAATCTTGCGTGTTGTCACCACTAACCTACCAACACTGATGAGCAGAGACACAGACGAGGTAGGGCAGCTTTATATCTGTGCAAAAGAAAACGTAAGCTTGAAAGGTCTGCTTAGCAACACCACTTGCTGTACTTGGTGATATATTTATTTTTGGTTCTTGTTTGGTTTCCTGATGTTACTCAGCCTTCACCAGTTACAGCTGGTTTTACAGTCTACACAGACGGGGAGAGACTGAAGAATACATTGTACCTTGATATATTCCAGTTACAGGAGAGATTTGCAAATGAGGAAAACTCTACAGGCCTACTTGGCACAGCTACACCTGTAAACACAAAGCTGGAGTTATGCACATAAATGATGAACATCAAGTGTCTTTATAAAAATTACTGGGCTTAATCTTGTCTTTTCAGACCCTTCCAGTGCTTTACCCACCTCTTCGAAATGTGATCGGTGGGATGGCGTTCAGTCAGCTCATTGGCATCCTTAAAGATCTGACCTCTTTGGAGTCTCTAACGGCATACGAGTGTCTTGAGCTGGCATGTCAGAACAAGGTCTGTGCTTTTGTTTTTGTGCTCTGACCTTTTATTACAAGGCCCTGCAAGTTCAGCTTAGCCAGGATGGCATTCTATTTTCTGGCTTCACTTATCTTAACATGGTGGTTTATCAGCTAGTTAAGTTAAGCCAGGGTTCATCAGCGGCTATGAGCACATTTACATGAAGCATGATGTTGTAGCATCTGACCAATCACAATATCGTTGGTGTATATTTGAGTAGGCGAGGCTAACAGCACTGAATCCAGGGTTAACCCTAAAGTTGCCTGGATAGTGGTACAGGTCTTTGTTCTTATTGGTTGATTTCTCTTCTCCCTTTCAGTTCGGACTGTCCTTACTGTACGCTCTGCTCTCCCATGGAGAGAAGCTGCTGTCCTCGGGTGTTCCTCTAGAGCCCAGCATCGGGGACTTTGAGACCTGGTGGGAGTCTTTTAGGTTTTAATATTAAATGAAGTGACGGGTTTAAGCTTACTCCTGAGACTGATGTTTTCTCTCTTAGGACTGACATCATATTCCAGGTGGCAGGACAACTATCCCAGTGTTCGCTGGTGGAGCCGCTCCTCCTGCCCTCAAACCTGCTCACTCTCTTCTGCCGTTACCTGGACAAGCGTACGGTGCATCAGCTGAAAAGCAACATGGAGTAGGTTCTTTTTGCTTTAGAGGATGATGACTTAAATTGCTTTAATAGAACTATCGTGGACGTAGATGCAAACATCACCAAATATCTTCATTCAGGTCTGTTACTGGATGCCTGGCTCTTCCATCTTAAGGTGGACAGCGGTGGCTGGTGTTCTATTGATGACCAGGATGCCGTGAGCACTAGAGTGAAAGGAGGCGAGGCACAAACCCCCCTCGGTGCTCATTGAAACGGACGCTATATATGTGCATTTAATGTCCTTTGACCTTTTTGATTCTTATTCCCTCCCCTCACCTGTTCCCTCACATTTTTTTTTTTTTTGCACTTGAACTGTTTCCCTCTTTTTTTGTTTTCCTTTTATCTGATCATCTTACTTTCCTCACTTTGGTTTCCAGTAGGTTACATCAGCGTTACAATGAAATCGCAACCCTCCCATTTTCCCGATTTGGACCTTAAACCTCTACATTTAGATTCAGTCACTTCTAAATGTGCTGTTTCACACTTGGTGACCAGGGTGTGGATTGTATAGTAGTGTGTGATTGTACAGCTGAACCAATATGTTGACCATTTGAAAACCATTTAAGGACGTTGTTGTGGCCCATCAATGTGCCGTGCGGTTTTGGATTTTGTTGAAGGGCTTGCATTGTTTATACTTGTAGTGAACGTAATAGGATGCATTTGTAAATTTCTATCTGAAAAGTTTATGTTGTGAAGAGAGATTTTATTTATTCATTTGGAAACAGGAATAATTTAAACTGCACCTTTGTACAGCACTTGCAATATAAATAAAAAAAAAAAACTTTGAAATTGCTCAAGTCTGCAGAAATGAAGTGAAATGGTGTGTTTTTTTTTTTTTTTTTTTTTTTTTTTGTGCTCTTTGCAGTTTCTTTGCAGGTTCCTGCTGCTCTCGTCAGACCTCATCTTTGTTATCTTGGACTTCTTAAATGCTCTCTGGCAGATGGTCCGCTCACCACAGTGGACCGTCTGCCTCTCTCACCCTACCCTCAGCATCCTCCTATCACACAAACTCTCTGCATGTCACTTAACTACACCCATGAGTCTACTCTGTCTTCCTGCCTGGCGTCTCTGTGGGTCAGTATGTCCACTTTCTCTCCTGTTCACATGTCCAAACCACCTCAGCCTTACCTGTCTTTGTCTCCTCCTCCCGGTCTTATAATCGTGTCCCTTGTGGATATTTTTTTTTTTTTTTCTTTCCTCCTCCTTCAGTGCCACAGTCTCCAAACGATACATAACTCCAGGTTTCGTTACAATCTTGTAAAGCTTCTCTTTCGCTCTTGCTGCGATCATTGTCAGAAATCGCCCCTGGCACGCCTCTTCACCCACTCCACCCTGCCTGCACTCTTTTCCACCTTTCTTGTGCACTGCCTGTTGCTTTGGATGGTTTGTTCCAGGTATTGAATGTCACCCACATTCGCTACGTCTGCTTCCTGCAGCTTTACTGTTACATACTCACACTGGAGATCAGTGTTTGCAAATATCAGCCCAGGGAGATTTCCACGTGACCTCCTGTGTGAGCCTGTCCTTCAACATGCATACACGAAGAGGCTCGGAGCTGATTCCTGATGTAATCCAGCCTCATCTGTCAGTCCTACCACTGTCTTCGTACACGTCCTGCACACTCTTCTGCCTCTCCTGACTTCCTCATACCACACAGTTCCTCTCTTAGCAGCCTGTCATGTCTTCTCAGAGGTCGTCCTCTGTACTTTTCCATCAACACATTCAAAGTAATTGTTACATCTGCATGTTTTATCAAAGACACTTTTAAAGAATCTGTTTTGTAGCAGCCTGGTATGGAAAATGGCAGATTTATGGAGTGAATTCAAATATATCACCTAAAGAGAAGTTTTAATAAAAATTATTTAACAGCGGTGGGAAGAGATTCCCAGGCACAGTGATCGGCTGATTGATGCTGACACCACATCTCAAACTAAGTGATTATAATGTGCATTACACGTTTTGCTGTTATTCCTGGTAATACTGTTTGCAAGTGGTTGCACTACCTAAGTCCTAGACACAGTGTCCTGGAGGCGGAGGCCTGTTGACTGAGCACAGGTTTTCTCTAATTTAACTAGGCTAGGATGGATGGGGGCAGGAAACATGAACGATGACTCACACTACAGCATTTATAGGCGAAGCTAATTTATCTTGCTTTTAGACATTTCTGCTGGCTCTGCATATCGTTGGTGACCTCACTGCACCGTCCATCTCTACAGTCTTGAGTATGCAGATCACAGAGAAAGCTAAACTATTAAGACTGGCCCTTAAATTATACCTGAAGTGGGCTGTTTTATATATTTTTGTTTTTAAGAGCGCATTTTATTTTATTTGATATCTATCGATCTGAGGAAGTCTTCTAAAACTTTTTTAAAACTCTGGTTGCTTTCTTTTTTTAAGTGCTTGAGTCTATTTCAAGTATTTCACATTTGATCTTTCCCTTAAACTCCTGCTCAGACCTCTCACTCTGCTCTCACAGCTGTTGCCAGTGATGTAAGGTGAGGCTGGATTACCAGCACCAACTCCTGTTAGATGCTCGTGTTCAAAGATTCCTCCTCCCTGGCTGTTAACCAAACGCTGATGTTGATCCTCGCTGGCCAGGCTGCCTCTGCCAGCTGCAGGATCAACATCTGGACAGGAATGCATATGGCAGACATGGGTGTGTGCAGTCAGAGAATCCCTGCTGAACAAAAGCTGCTCTGTGGTCCCGAGCTTTTTTTATGGCGCACGGAGCAAGACGCCAACATCCTGACCACCGTGTCAAACCAAAGTCCACCGCGGAAGTGCAGTAAAGGCAGTTTAGGAATGAACTAGAGGTCGGCATCTGTGTTTAGACGGATTTGTTTGCTGTGATGGTACAAGTGCTGAAACAGCAAGCAATCAGGAGACTGAAGAAACTACTAAAAGAGTCTCTGACCGTGTTTTTCCCCCAAGTTTGTTGCTCTATATGTTGTTAGTGAGCAGGGATCTCCTTAATTTGGTCATTTTAGGCACATAGATTTGGTTGTGAGCAGAGAAGGGCTTTTGCCATATTCTGTTTAAATCTTGTTTATGAGGGGCAGCCAATGAGAAGAAAGTTGGCCTTAATATGGTGAGGAGCAGAAACAGTTTCCAACAGTGGATGAACCTGAGGCTCTGTATAAGGTAAATAAGAGTGATTCTGAACTGTGAATAAGCTTTAGAAAACGTTAGGTCAAATAATCTAAAAAGCCTTCAGTTGATCCAAAACGATGCAGCATTGGTATTTCCAAGGAAGAGAGAGAGATCATATTTCCCCTATACTGGCTTCTCTTTACTTGGTCCCAGTTAAATCTAGAACTGATTTAAAAACCCTTTTCCTTACATCTAAAGTCTTGAATAATCAGTGAAAATAATGTCTTAAACATTCGTTTTGAAAAGGTAAAATGGGAGGCAGGACCTTTCAAGACTCACTCCTGTCGAACCAGCTCCCAGTTTGGGATTCAGGAAACAGGCAGCTAAAAACTTTTTCTCCCGGGATGGTTCGGTGGCCCTGAACCATCGCGTAGTTATACCGCTATAGGCTCAGACTGCTGCAGGACATCCCATCATCCACTGAGCATTTCTTCTGCATCATTCACCTTTAGTCACTCCTCAGCTGTTCATGTAGCTCTGCAGCATACCATTAACCTTTCTCTTTACTCTCACATGGTGTGTCTTTTATCCTGTATCTCTATAATCTCTAAAATGATCTCTGTAATCCCTGTTTCCCCAAAAATACTAGGGAAACTGACTGATTCAGAAGACCCGATTTACTGCTGAACTCAAATAAGGAGTACAAAAAATGGACAAGGAGTCATCAGGGAAACCGATAATTAACGAGACAACAACTCCAGATGGTTGCCGGTTCCTGACCCCGATTCCACTGGATGCTTCTTCCTGTCAAAAGGGAGTTCTTCCTCCCCACTGTCACCCAGGGCTTTATCATACAGAATCACTGAACCTGAAGTGACTGGTTTTTTTGTGAATCGGCACTATATAAATGAAATTGAATTAATTATGAACATCTTATGGTGGATAAAATAAGTAAAGAAATGTTAAAAAAAAATCAACTTGTGGATTAGCTGATAACTATAACACTTATAAACCATCTTAACACCTAATATGTAAATAGGTATCGTATAAAAACCTATAAGGGCCTTGCTATTACTAATTCTTATCACAAGAACCTAAATGTGAAGCTTCGGTAGCTGAGTGATCAGTGATGAACTGAAAGACACATTCATTACCAGGTGGTGAAAAGCTGTCTCAGTTTGTCCAGAAGCCAAGTATGTGACAGGTTTGGGTGGGCTGGGAAGTGAGACATTAACCTCTTCTTGACCCCACAGGAAGAGGATTTGGACTTTAGGTGAGGAATCTGTGCGAAAGGTGAGAGATCTTTGTCTTTTTATTCACTTTAAACACACATGCAGCCGCTCTGTGTGCAGGCTGGAACCGTGAAGACGTTTTAGGCTGAAAGAGATGTGAAAAAAGCACCAAGCGCACTTCACTCAAGTTTCCATCATCATTATCTCTGCCAGCTGCCTACTCTGCATATGGAAGTGATGTCATTATTGTCCATTCAAAAATAAGGCTTCATTCAGAGGGGCTGCATGTTGAGCTTTCTGTTTGTGAAGTTTTGATCTTTGGAAATATTTACCAAAGTAACCGTATTTTCTTTCTTTAATCTAAATACAGAGCTATAATGCTGCCTATTCATGTCATTGCATGCATAGCTTTAGTTTGGCTGTGTTCTGTCACTGTAGTGCAGCAATTTGAATGATGGATTATATTTACATTAATCAGTCCTTCCATAGTTGGCTGCACGGATGAGGCTCAGTTCCTGTTCACGGTTGTTTTTATGCTGTACGGTGCTTTTGTAATCCAAGAGTGACCGGTGTCGTCGTCTACCTGCTATTTTGACAAACCTTCAGGGGAACATTATTCATGCTTTAGACACATAAGTAACTGCACTGATGACTGTGCACCCGTTTGCATAGCAAAACTGCGGGCACTGTGGAAATAGAGCGACTTAATGGCTACAGCTGAATGTTTGTCACTATTAAAGGATTAGATGTGGTTGAGAGTTTTGGAAATGTAACTGATTAAATTTCTTTAAGAAGTTTTGTATGTTAGTAGAAAAAAAGTTTCTAATTCTAATAAATTTATAATTCATAAAAACATCCATCCATATAATCATGGAAAAAAGCAAGTACACGTCTTTAAGTTATAATATTTCACATATTAGGACATTAAATATTATGTTGTCCTAAGCAGGTCTTAACTCTTCAGATGAACACTGTGTTATTATTTAAATACAACCTTTCTGCTTCTATAGAAATTAAAAGGGCATGTTGCAGGCAGGTGCTGATAATCAAATGCATTTAATTAACTGATCATCAGTTTGTGTGGGTACCTCTATGAAAGCAGAAGTTTTGACATTTTGTTCGTCTGCAGCATTCAGATGTGTGTTAACACAGTGGGAAGGTGGAAAGACATTAGCAGTGATTGTTGGTGAAGTCCATCATTTTATAATTAGAACAATTAGTTTCAAGACAGCTGCCAATCTTTACAGGAGTGGACATCCCAAAAAATTCACCTCAAGGTCAAACATGGGAAACTGGAAAAACCAAGAGCTACAGCTCACACTCCACAAGCCTCAGGAAGCATGTTAAATGTTAAAGTTCCTGTGAGTACAATTATAATAATTAATTATGGCTTGTTTGGAAAGGTTGCCAGGAGAAAGTGGAGGCCATAAAGCACAGTGACATGTTTGGCAAAGAAAAAAACACAAACGGCACATATTAACTGTCAGACATGATGATGGAGGTGTGACGGTTTGGGCTTGTTTTGCAGCCACAGGATTTGGGCACCTTGTCGTCACTGAGTCAACCATGAACTCTTCTGTATACCAAAGTACTCTAGAGTTAAATGTGTCCATTAGCCTGACAGCTTGGCTCATATTGGATCAGCAACAGGACAATAATCCAAACTACAGCAGCAAATCTACAACAGAATAACTGAAAAAGAACCAAATAAAGGCAAAAAAGTTTCACAGTGTACTTTTTTCAGTGTTTTTCACAGACTGCTTCCCTATTTTGGTTTAGTTTGTATTAAATAAATGACACTGTGTCCTGAAACTGAGGGTTTCTTTACTTAAATTTCCTGCTTACATCAAAATCATTTCTGATTCTTTTCTTTCAGTTTATACTTTTAAAAATGGTGTATAGTTTTAAAACTATCAGAAATCATTCCAGAACAGCTGGCCCAGCCTGTATGTGTAATGCACGCTCCACAGGTCATCAGTCAATGTCCAATCTGGTAATCTCCCTCTCTTTGCTTCTCTCTGTTAAGTGTTAATGTACTTTAAGAGGCCAATTATTCAGTTAGTGTGTGCACACCTCGGGTGCATCTGCCAGTAAGTGGGGGAGGGTCTGGCACAAACAGAGCTGGTGAGAGGAGGGACGCCTCAGAGCTGAGTGTATATTAGGGCCTCATAATCAGGTTAGGTTCCCCACTTCGGAACATCTGCTTCACCATCTTCATCCTCCCGCTGGGTCTCAAAAACACTGTCTTTTAGGTCCAGCATGGTGGGACAACTTCTTCTTCACAGTGCAGTGATCCTTTGGCTGGTGCAGGCAGCACACACAGGGGGTGAGTGTGCTGAAGTGCAGATGTTTAACGCTTGATTTACATTTATTTGTGTGTGTCTGTTTTAACAATTCAAAATACAGTAACCAAATTGTTTTACAGGTAAACCATGTTAGGATGAATGTAAATGAATACAGGCTACATGAAATAACCGGTTAGTAAGTGCAGTTACTGGAATATTTCCAGCGGTGTAGTTTAGTGTGTCAGAGTGCTGCAGAGAAGGAGGAAAACTGGGATTGAGTTATGAGCTGGTATATGGCCAAGGATGATGTAACTGGCACAGAGGAGCCGATCTATGTGTCTGTACATCAGACATGTCTCAGTCTGTATTCCATCATTTCCTTTCCTGCACCCCATGTCCATATTTCCTGATATCAAAGAAGGAAATTTTGTTTGAAAGTAAAAACCAGACAATCAGAATATTTATTCCTAATTTTGCTTTAATTAAATGACTTCTTCCTAAATCTAGAATTTGGCTTTGCAGTCAATGCCATGACAGTAAAGCTTTAAGACAAGTCTCCTTTCACCAACAGGAAACTGCAGCACTTAGAACAATACTGGAAAATGCATTCGCTCTGTTGTTATAGCTGAACCGTACCTGTAACCATATCTGTTTCCTAACTGCCGTGTCTCTGCATGAGTAAAATAAATACTGCTCACAAAAAAAACCCCTGAACACCTAAAAATGTTTCCTAAAAGAAACATTGGATCTTAATGAATGAAACATCCATGTTAAAAGTCTTTATTGACATACACTGTGTAATTTGTTTCCATGGTCAGTGGAAACCATATCCTTTGTACTTTGCAATTGCACCTATATGTAATTTTAACTTATATTATTGTATTACCGGAATAATCTTCCAGCTGATATTCGCATGTCTGAATTTATTCAATCCTTTAAATTACGATTATTAACTTATTTATTTAACTTAGCATTGCCGATTAATTAGTGCTCTGTTTCATCTGGTGGTGTATTTTCCACTTTGCTATCGCATCCTTATGCAATTTTAATTTTATTTCATATTATTGTATTATTGAGAAGCACTTTGGTGTACCTCTGGTCTTTAAATGTGCTATATAAATAAAGTTGTATTGTATTGTATTGTATAACTATCAACCCTTGGAGGGCTGGATTCAAAATGACAGTGAAAACATGAAACATGTGTTTCAATTTAATGCAAAGTCAGAGAATTTAAGATTTCCTTTCACGATGTGAGAAGGAAATGCAGGAAAGACATTTTTTCGATTCTTTCAGAATAAATAAAAGTGTACATGTAGTTATGTATTCTGCAAGACTCCCAAAATATCCTGGCTGCACTCCCAAAAACCTCAGGAATCAAGTTATCCGGACTCCAAGGAGTCCTGAAATAACATAAAGTCGGTTATGTTAGTCAGGCTTGCCTGCCAAATTTCTAACAATCGTGTTAAACCGAAATCTGAGAAAGATGAGCCGTAAATCTCTTTCGTCTGGTCGACCCTCTACCAAGTATCCTTGTGATGATGCGAGGGAGCTGTGTATTTAGTTTTGTCTTCACTCGCAGCCTCGGTTTGTGAAATCAAAGCTGCTGTGGCAGCGGCGGTCTAAATTTAACATCCCTCTGTGAGAAAGTAAGAGAATAGTTTTACCTCCGACACAGTCGCTCCATTCTCCGTTCTTTTGGAGAGGGGGCTAAACTGCCTATCAAATAAAAGTGAACAAAGGAAGACATCTAAACATTTTTGTTGTTATTTTGGATCCTTATATTCAAATTAAAGGAGGACGCTAATTTAATATGTGAACAAAAGAATCTAAAAGCACAAAAATACTTTTAACTAACAGCATCTAAGTGGAATTACACATTTTTATCATAAACACTAAAACATCTAACGTAACTGAATAATGTGAGCTTTTCTGAAGCACACCCAAATGAAAAATTATCTGATTAAAAATTAAAATCTACAGCAAAGATTTCTGGCACAACTTCACCTACTTCCAAGGTGCATGGAGAGGATGAGAAACTTATAACGCAGGAACTCCAGCAACACTTAGCCGACACGCGCTGGCCAGTTAATAAAGAGGAACAACTTTATTAACTGACCAACGCGTTTCGGCTTGTGGCCTTCATCAGGGTCATAAAAATTAAAATCTGTCATGCTGTGGAAAAACAACCCGCTCTTTAAAAACATGGAAAATACAAATTTCTTAATATTGCTTACATTACATAGACTCCAGTATGATTTTACCGATCATATAACAGGGTAAAAATGTATTGTCTGATTGCTTCACTTGTCAGAGTTATGCTTGTTTTATATAACACCATTGCCAGATATCTTCAGGGATGTTTTCTATTCCTTTCTTTAATTTATCATCAATGCGGTGACCACAGCAGTGATGCATTTCCTGTCTCCTGCATTTAACTTCCTGTCTGGTTAGAGGCTTTCTGAAAGTTGTAGATGGTTTCATTCGGAGTGTGGTTGCTTTCATTCGGAGTGTGCTTCATCTGAATTTGTAGTCTTAACTTAATCTGAAACACTTTAAGGATGTAAAATAAATGGCTGAGACCAATGCTTTATATAGTGGGTTAAAATTGGTGCATTCAGAGGATATTTTTGCTAATCCAAATGTTTTTCTTACTATTATTAATTTTAAACTGGTAGTCTTACACTCAGCATCTTGTGTTAAGGTTACGATGCTGTGGCTGGAGTATATAATGGACAACTTCCACAGCCTAATGGTGAGTCCATCACATCCTGTCCACTTTGTGTCACCTTTGTTGCATTATGTCCACATAAGTCACAAGCTTTTGTTCACAGTCTCACACTCTTTATTTCTAGGTAGGACACCGCAGAATGGTGGAGGTGTAGGAGCAATGCTGATGCCATCAAAAGGTAAATTAACGTCACAGCTTCAAAAACCATAAACTGAACCGTTTGCCTGATTTTGAGGTTTATGTCCTCTTTACTCTTTTTGTAAGGTGTGGGCCGGGCAATGGGGCCACAACCTGGATATGCTGGCTATCCTACAAAGGGAGTCGGTCAGTGATAACACAGTTTCATTGCTGTTACTGAGGTCACAGATGCAAACAGTAAATGTGTGTCCATACCCCTACTGTGTACATTTACGAAATCTTTGTGCTGATGTTTACTCATATTCCTACAACAAATTTTTCTCTGATGCCGGTACTGAAGCACATTCAGTAGTTATGTTACATCTCAGAATCAGTGATTTGTTCTAACATTGGATCTCTGTTGGTACTGTGTTTCTAATTCAGGGGGATATCCTGCAGTTTTATCCCACCAAAATGGAGATAACTCCAATGGTAGACACTTCTCCACTTTTAAAATCCACTTAATGATCAATGGCACGATAAAAATCACTGTGTGAATTTTTTTGTTGCAGGATATCCTGTTAAAGCCAGTCCAACCAATGGACAACAAACTAAAGGTGCTACAACACATGTTTTATAACTAAGGCCTCACACATCTACACTAAATCATATTCGATTTTAACTTTGTTCTTTTTGCAGGCTATGGCGCTCAGGATGGCAGATATGGATGGCAAGGACCTAAAGGCAATGGTAACGAACATGTAAACCAATACAACAGCACTGCTCTACTTGAAAACTAGCATAGTTTCCATTTATGCTACTGTCTTGATTATTAAAGCCTTCTTGTGGTGGCTGTGTGGCGGAATAATGAGCAAGATGATGATACTGGGACTAAAACGGTTTCTGATCATTAAAGAATCTGTTGTGTTGCTTATTTGTAGGTAATGCAGCTGCTGCACATGGAACAAAAGGCAATGGTAAGACAGTTAGATGAAAAAGGACTCTCACTTCACAGTCCTCAAAACTCAGAACACCCCATGATTCAGTAGTTTGTAGAACTGTCTCTAGCAGCTATAAACTCTATGAAGTCTCTCACATCTTTGTGGAGGAATTTTGGTCCACCCTATGTCGCTTTTGTTCATTGAGATTTTAGGGTATTTGTGTTTATTCAAAGCTCTCTTAAGATCTTATGAGAGCATTTCAATCGGGTTGGGGTATGGACCATGCTGTTGCAGATTGGTTGGTGTCCTGGGGATCAAAATCTAAATCATCATCATGTCATGAACTTCAAAATTGAACATGCTAACTGAGGGATGCAGAGTCTGAGAAGCAGCTCTTGGGTATTCTGCAGATTCTCTGAGCATTGCATGATCTCATCTTGGGGTGAATTTGGTGGAACAGGAAGATGTTGAGTTGTGTCTACACACACATGAATGCTCCAGAGCAACAAACTGTCAAAACTTTTTAGAGTGCTGCTCACATTTGCTGCAGAACCTGCAGAAAGGGTGTATTTAGTTTTTCAAAGGACTGTACAGAATCATGTGACTTTTTCTTTTTTTAACATAACTATATTTTCTTTATGTTTTTATCGATTTGGTGTTAGTGAAGAACCTGGTTGTGAATTATAAAACCATAACAATGTTTTAAAACTGGAAAGGGTCATGATTAAGGTGTTAATTAAATTAAGAACCTCACATCTGTTGCAGGTTATGGTGCTGGTTCTACTGGAAATGTGCCTAACACCAAAGGTATTGTTTGCTAAAAATGAAGTTCAATACATGAAGATTAAAAAAAGGAAATTAAATAGTTTTACAATTCTGTATATTATCATCACTCTTTAGGTCAAGGAGCTGTAGCTGGTCCATCGACTGGCTATGGGACACGACCAAATGGTAAGAAAGTAAATGGGTCATTTGGGAGCAGGCAGCTGGACTCTTTGTCTTTTAAAAGCACACATATATGTTAATTACTCAAAATATTTAACAGGCCAAGGAGGAGCTGGAAGTAAACCTATGAAAGGATATGGCCGACCACCTTACGGGGCAGGTAATGCAACTTCAGTTGCTTTGTTGTCCACAAAGGTGAAAACTGTGATGTAACATTGGTACATCTATATATCCATGAATAAAGGACCGGGTAAGGGAGCCTTCAGAGGTCTGGGAATGCCTCAGTTTGCTGGAAGTTATAAAGGTTATGGAGCTCAGCCCATGGCAGGTGAGTCATATAGATGTCACACGCTCAGTCCCACAGGTGTGTTTGGCTAATGTACTGGTTATCTGTGTTTTTAGGTTACAATGGTGGTTATGGCAGTGCTGGTTTGGGTCTGGGGCATCGGTATGGAAATGGGTGGATGAAGGGACCAAAGCCAGGTAGGACAATGATTACTGCCAAGCGATAACAACATGCTTCTCTGCTTTTCAACTTTATGTCTTCATCTATACACTCAACATAAATGAACTCATGCTGCAATGTTGAAACTGTAGGCTATGGTGCAGCAGCTGGTGCTTCCAATGGACAAGGAGCAAAACCCAACGGTAAAGATCACAGAGTGAATATTTGTGTATAAATCAAATGCTATAAAATAAAATTTATTATTCATTATTCATCATTGTAAAGGTTATGCTGGGGCCAGAGCACCTTTCAGGAATGGAGCCATGTCAAATGGTAGGTTAACATGCACAAATAAATATTATTGCTACATGGAAGTTAAATATTAAATTTCTGCTTGTGAAACTATTAAGGTTATGGATCCCAGAATGGTGGAGCTCCCAAGTCTGCAAAGCCAGGTAACTGTGCATCCACAATAAAATGTTATATTTGAACCTAAGTCAGTGTGAATATAAGTATTTAGCTTTATTCTTAAAGGTGACTTATGCTAAAAAACAACAACAGGATTTTCAAACAGGGTAGAAAACTTTTCCATGCCGTTAGCATCAAGCTATCAATTGCCAACGATGCTATTCTCCCTCAAATATTATGTTTTTTTTACAGTCATGTGTGCACAGGCTGGCACTGTGTAATGGTTTACACATTCGTCTAACAAAAAGAAGGCCCCTGGTTTGGCAGAGAGTACAAATCTCTTTTTCTGCCAAATCAAAAATGTGAAATTACCCCTACCACACCCCATATTTCCCAACTTCTTCATAGAGAGGGGGATTGGTTTCTGACTATTTTGATCCAGGTGCAAAAAAAAATCTTTAGCTTTAACTTGAATGAAAGGATCTATGAGTGAATCATGGATAGCGTTTCAGAACAACTGTCATTTTTCTCCTGTGTATTTCTTTAGGCTTCGGAAATGTTCCAAACGGGTATGGTGCCAAACCCAACGGTGAGACCATTCCTTCTTTTTCAGATTTCAGTTTACGATTCAAAACATTGATGCACATCTTAAATCTCTATTTGAATATTACTAATACTCCTTTTATGAACATTTGACAGGATATGGAAGCTACAGAGGAGGTGCAGTAAGACCACAACCAGGTAATACTCGTGTTGTAAGCACATCACAAAAATAAATGTGGTTAACTCTGTAAGGCTAAGTATATCATACCTTATGCATGAGTTTTTGTTGCTTCTAAAAAATCAGTGTGATAATTTCCCCATGAAAAACCAGAATAAATTACACAAAAATGTCAGATGTACCCAAAATCATAAAGATTAAAACTCATACAGTTTCTTTTCTGTTCAATAAACATCCGAGTTTCAAAAACATTTAATTTCCTGGCAGTCATTTCATGTTTCAGGCTTTACAAGGTTAAATTAAGTTTGGAAGTTTCTTTAATGATTTATTTGATCTCAAGGTTATAGGAAAGGTCCTGCTGCCAATGGATATGGACCCAAACCCAGTGGTAACCAATTACTATTTTCTGTTCTGGTGCTCTATCGTACATGTTTCTGGTTTAATGCCATTGGTGTATTTATATAACCTCGTGTTTGACTAAGGTTATGGAGCTGCGGCAGGGCCTGGAGCTAATGCACTCAAAGGATACACAGCCAAACCCAACGGTGACAATCCACTCTTTATTGTTTATCATTTGCTAATTTTTATTCACATCAAAATTGTCATTTTTAAACATAAAAATCAGCCTTGAGAAATTCTTATTAAATTCTCTCACTAGGTCACGGAGTTAGAAATGGTGCACTGGGTGGATACGGAGGGAAACCTTACGGTAAGTTTGAGTTATGAGATGGCAAATTCATACTTGAAACTCCAGCAGCTAGGCCCGAGCTTCAATGCTGTTCTGATTCTGATGCTGTCTGCAGGGTACGGAGGGTCAAAACCTCAGAAAAATACTAAAGGACTTGGAGCACCAAGTGAAGGCGTAAAAACACTCGACAGCGGTACGAATTCTGCAGAACACATACAGCGTTTGAGAACCAAACAACTTAGTCGTGGTCAATCAATCGTTTTTTTCTTTTTGCATCTGTTGATGGCCCCTCATGTGTTTCTAATGTCTGCACTGTTTAAACAGGGTATGGTGGCCCTGCTGGTGTAACTAAAGGGCAGTTCCCTAAAGCAGCCAATGCAGGTAAATGCTCCTGTGCATGTGTTTGGTGCAAGGTTAAGATCCCATATCATTAGATAGCACTACAAAAATGCTTCTGTAAACTTAAGCAGACAAATGCCGGGTGTGTACATTTGAACATTTGTACATTCTTTAATTATGGTGTTGGAGGTTTATTCCTGTTAAAAGGGAGTTTTTCCTTCCCACTGTCGCTAAGTGCTTGATCACTGGGGCTCATCTGATTGTTAGGGTTTTAGATTTGTTTGGTTTTTTTGCAGGTTACAACATGCTGCCGAATACAAAAGGTCAAGATGGAAAGGGTGCAGGTGAATTCAGTGGAAAGAGCTTCAAAGGTGGAGTTCTTTCTCCTGAGCAGCCAAGTGTAGCACCGCTGGAGGGCCTTTCCCTCCGACAAGCAATAACTCGTGGCGCAGTGCCTTTTCCCCTGACAGGTGGTGTCCATGCTGAGGTGTCAAAAGAGAAATACCAAAAGCTTGTTTCCCCTTTGCCACAAGAAAAAAGCTACAAGCAGACACCGCTGGTCCTTCAGGTTACACCAGAACCAGCTCCAGCACTTCCTGCCAAACACCCAAAGTCTTCAACCACAGGTCCACAGATCAAGGGAGAGAAGCTCCCCATAGCCAGACCTGCACAGAGGGTTTCCCAGAGTAAACCAGCACCAGGCCCAGCAGCTGTCTATCCAGAAGGCAAGTACCATTACCAGGGTTACTAGCACCAATATGTAATATTACATATCGCTGTGGTGACCCTAATGAGAGAGAGAAAAGAAGATGTATAAATGTAGTACTTTAACTTCGGGGGAAATCTTATCAAAGTTATCGCTGTTATTACTGGAACTGCAAGTAACCTTTTTCATGGAACTGGAAGTTTCATTCTGGTTAACAAAACTGGGTAACAAAAAGTTGTCATAATTTAGTTTAGTTTGCATTAGTTTACACACACTGTGGATTCACCAAAACATAGATTTTCTACATGGTTACACTTTTTCTACAAATGATAAGCTCATTGTCGCAGGTTTAGTCAAATAATCTACATAAATGCTGATGACATTTATGACCTCTAGGTTATATGACTGGGAGTGCTGTGCCTGAGCAAAAAGCTGCAGAGGCAGAGGTTATTTTGGGGGTAGACAGCACCGGTGAGGGGAACGCTGCCCCTGAAAGCTCCAAAGCTGTTCCCGAAACAGAGGCAGCTCAAATTACAGAAACCACCGCCGCCCCTCAGGAAACAACGACTGTAGTTGTGCCTGAAGTCGCACCAGAAGAAGCCAACATCAAACATGAGGCCGAGGCAGAGATTGACAACCCCGGGGTCAAAGATCACCCTGCAGGGGAAACTAGGGCAACGGGTAAACTAAGTCTCAAACTAAGTGGGTGTGATTACTAGACGTGGACTGCATGCATGGATGTTTAATGAATGCTGTGTTTTTGTCCTAACTCTCAGTATTCTGATGATATCATAGCTCACAGGGTTGATCGCACTGTTCACTCTGTACCATGGTAGTAGTTGAGTTCAAACTAGGCTCAATGAACATTTACAGACCATCAAGGTGACAAACACACAAATGCCAGTCGTTTGTTTATGAGTGAATCGTTGCTGCTGGTCCTGGTTCTGTTTCAAAAATGATTGTTGTTGTGTTGCATGTTTTCTTCAGTGCTGACTTCAAAAAATTACCAACCTTTGTGTTTGGACTTTTTCTCTTTTTAATGCCAAACCCCACACCTAAAAATTAATATATAATAATGGTTTTAAAGTAATGTTTTGGGAAATTGGTTTATTTGCTTTACTGATGTTATCACTGCTCCCAAAGGTGAATTGAAAGACAGGCGGTGCGCCTAACTCAACTTTTTTTAAAAACTGTTTTACTACAACTGGAAGCTTTCTGCATAGGTGTGACGTGCTGGTGAGGATTGGTGGGTTTTAGTTCCTTTGACGAATTTAATTACAGTGTATTCAGTGCATGAGTTGAATTGCAAGTTTAACCCACTAATCGGATTTTTTTTCACTGCTAACTGTTGATGCCGCAACACCTAAAGGAGCGACTGTAGACTGCTGATCGCACCCTGACCTTTCAGTTTCTGTCTTTCAGGAAGAGCTTCAGTCTCCAAGGGTCAAGGAGCTAAACCAACCAAACATGGTAAACATTTCTCTCTTTTTGAGTAACATAAAGAAAGCTTCCAACTCCAACTTCTGACAGTACAAACTTGAGCTTAATCAATGCAAAATCTTTCATTAGAGTTTGCATTTATTAGGTACACCTTGCTAGTATTAGGTTGGTCCTCCTTTTGTTGTCAGAACTGCCTTAATTCCTCATGTCAGAGGTTCAACGAGGCACTGAAACACATCAGTGCTATTTAAACTGCTGGTGTTATTACTGATCTTCTTATACGAACACAAAGTCTGCTTGTTTGGTAGATTCCTCAAGTCTAAAGTTCATATATGTGTGGTGGTTTTTGTGCTTATGATACTACATGCTGTCTGTTACAGACTGTGGACCATCAGGAGTACCAAATGGACAATGGATGAAAATCCCTAGACCTGGTAAGCTGAGAGTCTCTTACTGTAGTACCAGTGTGTCTATGATTATCATGCACTATATTTAAAGGTCTAAAGCTCTCTGTTTGCTAAAATTTCCACTGTTTCTCCATGTGAAACATATGGCAAAAGGAAATTAAATTGCTATAGCAACCTCTTCACTCATAAATAAAAAAGTCAAAATATTAAAGGGAGTGAAAACAAGTCTTAGCTTTGGTTTCTGATGTCATTTCAGATTATATCGCAGGTGCTGGAGCATCTATGGGCACAAACACCAAAGGTATATCTAATAATATCTAATAATAAGACCATTTTGCACAGGTATAGCAATATTTTTGCTTGTTGTTCATATTGTTTGTTAGTGATTCTTGAAGTTGCTTTGAGGTTATGAAGCAGGAGCAGATGCTCAAAAAGAAAATGGTGCTAAACGCAGGGAGAAACACACTGTCCTCGTGTTTAAATGTCTGTGCAATACTTACAAAGGAGCTGTGTGCTTATTGCTGATGTAATGGTTTAAAACATAACATTAGATCAGGCAGGCCACAAAGATGATGGCTCAGTTGGTCTCGTACATTGCACTATTAAATGAGCTTTTGCCAGCTGACGGTTGCTCTGCATCTGCAAGCCACTTTGCAACCCAAAGCTGCAATCGAGTATTTAGTGTATTTATTGATTTATCTATGCATTTATTTCATTTACCTACTTACTTAAATCCAGGACTGTTATTCAAAATAACAATCTTCTCTGACTCAACAGTTAATCCTTTAAAGCCAAACTTATCATTTTTGACATATAGTCAAATCTTTGAGTCTTTGAGAGTTTTTGAGACTTTTACATCATAAGTGTGATTTTTCTCCCTAAAACATGAAAATGTATATATGCAGATTATTATTTCATTTCTTCCTTTTTTCAACCTGTCAAAATCTTTTGACAATTATTGCAATTATTAGTTTTTTGTTTCACAAAATAACGTTGGGAATCGTAGCTTTATTTCCAAGGCCTTTATTTTGTAATTCCTCATTTACATGAATGTGTTTTCATCCTTGGTGTACACACATACACAAAATTTGAAATAATTTTTTTTCCAAAAGGTTTTAGCACAGGAAGCCAAATGTTCCCTGGACTCGGCAATGGATACGGAGCAGGTAATATTTGCTGGCAGTAAATGTCTTGATCACAAGACATTTTTTTTGTTTGTTCTCAGCTAAAGTGAGGATACACTTTGATATTTTTCCTGTTCACTCAGGTTACGGACAAGGAGGCTACCTTGGAGCTGGATATGGGAATGGACATCCATTTGGAGGTGAAATTTTAAATGGAAACGCTTTAAATTAAGCACATTGTATTAGTGTGTAAGATAATGAATAGTTAGGAAAGTTTACATCTTTAAAAATCTGCCATTGTAATTTTACTGAAATATTGTTGTTTCTCTCTGGAAATGTTGGGCCATATTTTGACTGCCATTGTTGGATATTAACATCTAACATAGTTTATGTTTTGCTGCAGGTTATGCAAATGGCTACGGTGCAGGTGTACAGCCTGACTATGCAAGTAAGAGCATTTTATGACATTTAGTTGAGAAATTTTGTTTTGCAGCAGTTAATTTTTGTGTAAACTGCAACATTTCTCTGTGTTTCCAGGCCTTGGACAAGGTGTGCCTGTTCCTGATGGCAAATCAGGTATGGTAATGAGTAATAGATGAGGGTGGGTAGTTAGTTATAGCTAAATATAAGATAAGGGTGAGGTATATTAGGTAAATATGACACAAAAGGTAAAAATATTCCACTGATGCTGATTGAACAGGTGGCACCAGACAAATTCCATACAATGGAGCTCCAGTGGTTGCTGCTGGAGTAGATGGTAAGACCATGTCACCATGGGAAAAACTGATCTAAGCACGAGTGAGCAGAATATCAGACAGAGAAGAAATCTCCTTTCTCCCGTGGAGTAAAACTTTGATTGAAATTGAAATATTTTTCATGCATTTGTGCAGGAATGAGTCAGTTTGAGCCTCAGTCAGCAGGTCTTGGTCCGAATGGAAAATTAGGCAATACATATGGTGCCTAAAACTTAACATGTTCACATGTATTTTATTTTAACAAAATACAACTAACCTTTTTTTAAAATCCACAAAAAAAATTAATTTTAGAGACCTATAAACACCAAAGTTTTTCCCATTGTTATAGGAATGAGTGAATTTGCCTTCGGTGGACAGAAACTGGGTGCTGGGAAAGGGGAAAAAAGAAAGCACACATCTTTGAGTTTATATCTAATAACATTGTGCCTCTCTGCAATGCACAACCCTCAACCTTCAACAGTATTTGTCTCTCATTATTTATGTCCCATCTGATCACATGTTCTGCTCGCTCTGATTCAGGTATTGGCATCGGTGGGCTGCAGTTTTCTGGGCAGCCTGTCGGTACGGGAATTAATCGTGCAGGAAAGTATGGTACGTCTGTCACCGTGGTGTGGCTTGGCTGAAATTGTGCTCACCAAAGAGGAAGTATAACCACATTTGTCCCATTTTTTTCCAGGTTATGGATTTAGCCCCTATGGTGCTGCAGGTGACGGAAAGCCGTTTGGAAAATATGGTAAGAACATATTTGTTTTAAGCAGTCTTTAAAACACAGGTCACCAGATTTTAGGATTTGATTTACATAAGTATTCAGACCTTCTGCAAAAACACTTGAAATTAAGCTCAGGCTCCAGTTTCTCTTCATCATTCTTGCGATTCAGAACATCCTTTGAATTATATAAATTCAACACACTTACAGGTACTGTTAGTGACAACTTAGATATGGATCCTATATCTGGAAACTGGCTAAAGATTCTTCTAATCCAACAGGAAACACTCACTAGTCTATCCAGAAATGAACCAGAAACCCAAGGGGAGAGGAAAATAAATTCAAAACTTACACTCAGCTGTGAAAAGGCTTCCTGTAAAAAGGTTGTGGTCGTTTTAAACAGTTTTCTCTCCATCTATGACAGGATATGGAGGGTTCCCCAATGGTGGACAACTACTTGGCCTTGGCAATGCTGGAAATACAGCTGGTAAATATGGTGAGTAATGACAGTCACCACGTTCTTTCAGTTTGAATTACCTGGTAAACATCTAAACCTCAGTCACGATCCTCTAACCATTTTTGTTTGTCTGTTTCTTGTGTTCCTCTGAAGGTTATGGAAGGCTGCCTTATGAAGCTCAACCAGCTGGACTGGGCCCTGAAACAAAATCTACTGGTAAATATGATTAAAATAAATAAAATTAATTTTAAAAAGCCTTTTAAAAATGCTGATTGGCTTGTCGTTAAGGTGAATTTAGCTGCCACAAACAGATGGCTAACTAAAAGCTAACTAAACGGCATAATGTGTTCATTTGCATATGATACTGCTCTCAATTCATTTTCCTCTACTTTTGAAATGACCTCATATCACCTCATCGCTTTTCTTACCCCAGTCATCTCCTATACCCGCGGCATGCCAACATCATAGAGCTAGTGCAGCTTACAAACACTGGGTGGTGCCCCTTAGCAACCTTGCAGAAGTCAGCGAATCAGAAGAAAGTTTTTGTTGTTTTAGGGAAGGGGGTCTTAAAGAGAGAGGAGGTAAATGGCTTCTCTCAAACACAAGTGCAAACTTATGAAAACTTACTGTAAAACACATCCAGAAAAAAACAGGAATGAAAAGGATTATAATATTTAATACAGCATTTTTAACGTAGGTGTTGCCCCTGTTTGAAATCTTTATGCTAAGCTGGGCTGACGTTTGACTGTAGCTTAGACATGAAAGCAGCAGTGGTCTTCTAAATGTAGCTCTCAATGATGAGTCCACAAAAATGCAGACTACAATAAAGAATAAATAACCCAGAGCTGTGAAAACCACAGGGTGACAGGCTGTGCACAGAGAGAGAAACCGCTGTACACAGCATCCATGCAGTTGTTCTTTTATTGTATTTCACTTATTTATTGTTTCCTTTCAGGTCTGGCTGTGTCACAATATCAGCCTGACCCACTCGGGCTTGGACATAATGTGAAAGGAAAATATGGTGAGACTGAGCAAAGATGGTGCCACCTTGTACCTGTCAGCTTTTATATGGTTTAATCGTCACCTTCATGTTTTCATCCTTTGTTTAAGGTGGCGCTGAGGTTCCCTATGCACCACAGGCTGTTGGTTTTGGTGGTGAAGCTAAATCTTCTGGGAAATATGGTACATAATATCTGTTTTATATGTTTTTTTTCGTTTTCTTTCTGTTTTAACTGTTTAAAGTAAGATCAACTTGATGATTTGGTGATAATTTCTTAGCAGATAATCAGGGAGCTTACCAGTCACAGCCTCTTGAAACTGCAGCTGAAGGTAAAACTGGTCATAACTTGTCATTAATTACCCAACCAGTCGGGCTTGAAGTGTACAAATAATTTGCATATTTATCTTCATTTTGGCTTAAACAGGTGCAGCAGGTTTAACTTATGAGCCCCAGCCCCTTGAGTCCTATTCAGCTAGAAAATCCTACGGTGCGTCAGAAAAAGAATTTGCTCTCTGAGATTCACAGAACATATGAACCCCAACATCACCTGCTTCATTCATCTACTCTTCGTTTTCTTTTTTATTCACAGTGAAAGGAGAGGTGCCCACTCCAGGGCCTGCAGCTGAAGGCGTGGGGAGGTTCATTGATGGATATGGTGGGTATAAAAGCTCATTCTGCATGGGTATTTGTTGTGGCTCCACTGTGCTCACGTCACTGTTCATATGACAATTTCAGAAAACCTGGGCTACATAAATGGCCGAGTGCAACCACAAGGTAATAAAAATAAATAAATAATAATACTGATATCTAGGTTTACATTTTTATATATTTTTTGCATGCATCTTTTCTGCCCTTCCCCCCTTTTATGGCACTGTCTCACAGTTCCTGTGTTTCCTGCAGCCCCCACCCCCAGCCCCAACCTGGCCTATCCGTCTGTCCCCTCCCGTCTCCCTGCAGAGTCCTCATTCACAGCTGACGCGATGCCCGGTGATGTTCGGCACTTCCCCAATCTAGAAGGGACAGCCGGCCTCACCCTCGACTCACCACCTGCTACAGAAACAGAGGGTACGGCTCAGGTGTCCGAGCAACCCGACGACCTGCCGCGTCAGATACACATCCAGCAGCATCTCAAACTGCATTTTCAGCCACAAGGTAAGGCCTGAAGGCTTTAAACACTTCTGCACAGACCATCCAGACCAGGAGGGGGCAGTTAATTTCCCAAGGGGGTCACATGAGAAACTGGGACTGTTATGGAGGGCTGCAATAATAAACTTAAAAACTGAGTTCAGCTTACTGGGAAAATTAATTGCCCATCCCTGATTCAGACCACCAAAATAGAAATGGACCAGGAAGCGGAAGACGACCAGAGAGACGCTTGATGGACTATTGAGTAATGGTTGCAATCCAGCGACAGACTTGCTTTCTGTAGAGTGGAGGGTGTCTTTTTTATTTTTAATCAGTGTTAATTTTGACAGCAAGTTTTGATTTAGATTTAGTCATGTTTTTTTTCACTAAAACTTTATTTAGTTTTAGTAATTATTTAGGCATCTAAATATCATATATATATATTACAGTAGATGAAATCTAAAGCCGATTCAGTCGACTGAACTATACAAGTATAAAGATTTACACAGTTTACTAAGTATCTTATTTTCCTTGACATCAAATGAAATGTGTCTATATTTCTGCTCTTGTATTCCTCCCAAGTGTTGGCATTTTGTCACATTGTGATCTTAAACAGGGAGTGTGGAAGCTAATTGTAAAAGTACATTTCGTCATAGTTTTCTGCATTAGATTTATTGAGTTCAGTCTGTGTACCAGCTGCATGGCTGTTGAATTACTACATGTTAAATAATAAATTTGAATATTTCTGTCTGTTTAGGAGCAAAGGACAGCAAATATGATCTGAATGGCTTCTTTGGGGATAGTGGGCATCAAGGTGAGAACAGACTTGACTGTTTTCCTATGTGTTGTATTTATCTTAACCAGCCTGCTCACCTTTCTCCTGTATTCTTGCCCCCTCCCACAGGTTAACTCTACTGAGAACAACAAATTGAATCTCTCTTAATTGTTGTTGTTGTATGTGATATAATATGATAGTGATAATTTGGTGTCTTGTTTAGTTTTGTCCTTCACATTTTTGTCCCGTGTTTCCTGTTATCCTTACAACCAAAATGTAATTTTGTTTAGCATTTGTAATAACCCCTCTCAGATTAGTTGAAATATTTCTAAAAACAATAACTCCATCTAATTTATTTTATATGAGAAATTCTTTTTTACTACTTGTGGCAATCATGTGTTTGTTATTGTACAGTATTTGAGTAATTAAAACTACCAAAAGAACCTCAAAGTGGAAGTTGTTTCTTTACTGACCTGTGCATGTTTTACACACATTGCTGGTTCTGTAATTTGCAAACCTGTTTTCAAATAATAAGTGGACACAAGAAGGAATCGTCAGTGCCGGTTAAGTAAGAGTCACCAAGAAAACAACCGCCCAGTAAGGATTTGTAATCCTTGAGCCTGGTGCGGTTGTAGGCAGACGTGAGTGACAGAAGCACACATGCATTACTGTACATAAGGGAAGTACTTCTGTTTTGTTAAAGTGCGTTACGTAAACCATGAAGCTGGTTAGGTGTGAGTCAGTTACAAGGGAGGAGCAGCTGCAGAAGTGCACATGGCTTTTTCTGGGGGATTACCCAGCTTAGGAATAAAGGCCGTGCGCTGATTGGTCCAAAATCATGCCACTTAGCCAGCTCAACAGGTTGCTTGCATGGACTTATACCTGTCCAATGATGGGTTTGGAGGACCAGAGTTTCCGGCTGGTCGTGGTCAAGACCAGCCCGGGAGTCCCGAGTGCGCCCTTTTTATGATCTAAATGGTGAGGAAGCTAAATGTGAGGGCACTGGCTGCAGGAAGTCATGATGGTGCTTTACGAAGGACCGCGGCTCTTGGACTTTGCAAAGGCTCCTGCTCACCTTCAGTTCAACAAATATGTCCTGACGGGTTACCGGCCGGTGTCCACAGCTGAAGAGTGCGTCAGGAGCCTCTTCTACATGCACAATGAGCTGGGGAACATCTACACACACGGTAAGTCCAGCAATTAACTATGCTTCTTTCAACTGGTGCATACATGCTTATAAACTTTATTCTGGACTTAATAAGAAAATGCCATTGCATCTGTTCTTACTATACCTGAATCATCATTGAAATATATTTTTACACTTGTATACGCAAAGCAAGTTTCTCTCACCTTGAATCGTATTAACCTGCAACCTAAACAGGTCACGCATGTCAACTCTCACTTATGGCCAGATACAAACACACCTGACAAGGATGGGTAATGAGGATATGGGGTATTAGCTATAATCTGCCCTGGGAATCAGAGCCCTGACAGTGTCCACTGGTTAACTGGGCCGTTGAAGGTGACCGATACATCTCATCTGTAAATGCCCATATGGATCTTGAGTGAAGCATCCAAAGACAACTTTGCATAGATTCTGAGCTGCTGTAGAATAAGATATATGTGTTAAGAAATCTTTAAAACTTCTGGTTTTAATGTGAAACTTTTCAAGGCTGGCTTAGTCATGGAAAAAACAGCAAAAACAAAGGAAATTGGTCTGTGCACAAACTAGAAACTTCACAGCCTTGAACTTCAGTAGGCCTTGTCGTCTTCTTGCCCCATTTTCACCATGGCTATCCCATAAGTTCATTAAGCCTAACACTCTTACTAAGGGGAAGTGAAGCGTATTAGCATTAGAGTGCTGCTCGGGCTTCTCTATGTATGTAACCAACTACTCATTTCTAGTAAAAAATACAATTAAACAGAGGAACCGTTTCGGTCCATTGAATTCCTCATATTGTTCTGCAACAGGCGGTACTTCTATGTGTTGCACTAAGGTGATGTGTTTAAAATGCCACTATAAATTAAGCTGACATTAACCTACAGCAGTGGCACATAGCTCAACAAATTCTTTTTAAATTCTGCAGATTTCAGAAAAATAATGATGTTCTTTTCCTTCCTGTCATTTCAGGAATTCCTTTCTTCCTTTTCTTGGTGCTGCTACCTTTTAGTATCCCCTGGAAAGAGGTGGACAGCATCTGGATATGTGTTGTCCACTATCTGGCCTGCCTCTGTCCCACCATGGGATCAGTGCTCTACCATTTGTTCATGAACCACGTGGGAGGAGAACACGTGTACGACACGCTGCTCTCCCTGGACATGGTCGGCGTCTGCCTAGTTAACACCCTCGGTAGGTTGATGAAAGAAAGTAAATGTAACCCCAGAGATTGCTCCTGATGCTAAGACTGGGACCAGAGGGGCTTACTGATCATAACTAAGATGTTTTCAAGTTTTAAGTTTCTGGAATTCAAGCCATTAACAAGATTCAGTTTTTTATTAAAAACAACAAAAAAAGACAGCATTCATAAGTTACAACAAAAATTTTAGAAATGCTGAATACTATTGTCTTGATACAATTCAAGGGTGCCCCTGCATCCACATTTCTTTCTTTTAAAATCCATCCATACATCTTTTAATTCTTATCCGGGTCCAGGTTGCAGGGGTACCAGTGTTAGTAGATACCCACCTCCTCCAGTTCTTCTTGGGAGACACCAGGGCATTCCCTAAGCCAACTAAGAGATAATCTTTCCTGGTCAGCCTCAGAGCTTCCTCGCAGTGGGACATACCTGAATCACTTCACCAAGGAGGTCCCCAGGAGGCATGCTAGTCAGATCCCTGAACCAAATCAACTGGCCTCTTTTGATGTGGAGGAGTAGCAACTCTCCCTAGCAGTATTCCCACCAACGACCGAGTTTTTAACCCTTTAGTCCAGATGTCGGAGTATTGATGATTGTCTGATTAGCAGACCTCAATGCTCTGACATGAGTGTGAACATGAATAAGAATGGACAAAATACTGTGGTGGTCTTAAAAACAACCAATTAAGTCTTCAGGCAGATTAAAGATATTAAACATTAAAAAATTCCTCCCAGAATCACTTAAGTCGGTCAATAAGCTTAAAAGTCTCATGTAAAGTCTTTGTAAAGATATGTCAAGCCTCAAGCCCTCATTTAACAGTGCATGGGATTATCCACAACTTTAGGGCTAGACCTCAATAAATATCAGACTGATTGCCATAACGTTTCTTTTTTCAGAGGAACCCTGGATCACTCCTGATTTTTTCTTTAGTTCGACCTAATGGTTAACATTTGTGGTACTCAATATTGGATGGTTTACTCTGGAATTTGCTTCTGAAAAACAGCAGCAAAAATAACAAGATACCAAACAATTTTTAGTGTTGACTTCTAAAAATAACCATGCTGACAACAATGCCAGTAACAGCAACCTTGCATTATCTCTCCAGGGGCAATTCCTATCATTTATATCACCCTCCTCTGCTACCCAAGCGTGCAACAGACTGCCTTGCTGGTCTATATCCTCCTGTCAGCCCACGGGATCTACTGTGCCACCACTGCCCGCACTAACGTCCGGCGCCTGCGATCGTTTGTCTGGCAGGCCTTGTTCCGTTTCAGCCTCTTCCTGTTTCGGGTTTATGGCAGCGGGGTAGGAAGCCCAAATTCTCTGCGACTCTTTGTCATCATGGACTGTCTAGCTTTACTGGGAGGGCTGGTCAACATTGTCCAGATCCCTGAGCGCTTCAAGCCAGGATTGTTTGACAACTGGGGCAACAGCCACCAGATAATGCATGTCATGGTTATCTGTTCAATTATCTACCTACACTGGGGCACACTGGAGGATTTAGCCTGGATTAAGAGCTACCAGTGTCCTGCTGAGTGATGCCAAGAGCAGCTAGTTCACGCATGCTTGCAGTCAAGGCTACACTTGAATTTAGCATTCAGTGAGGGAGGAGTTAATGGAGGGCCGAAACTGCCAAAATCAATACTCTATAGATATATATTAAAGAAATATGCCATTAACTGCCCAAAAATAACTACTGTAAATTAATACGTTTATAAAATCTGATATAAAAATAAAAGTTTTGATTTATTTCCGTATTTACATTTGTATTCCCCCTTTATTTACCTTCCCATTTAATTTTCAATGTATAATTTTTCTAATTACCTAACTTATCAATTTATTTTTATTTTCTACTTTAGCTAGCTTTACCTAACTTTAGATAACTCCACTCTAGCTAACGTAACTACCCTACCTAACTTAGCTAGCCTATCTAAAGTAGCTAGCTTTAGTTAGAAGTTACCATCACACTTTTTTAATCACAGCCCCTTATTCAGATAATGAAGCAGAAGTGCTTCAATAAATCTGATAATAAAATACTGATGTGTATAAAATAAGAAGGTTGAAAAATGCAAAGGGGAAAAAAGTCCCCAGAAAAAAAACCTATTCTTAAATGTAACATTTACATAAAAAGCTAAATTAAATGGGAAAGTCAATAAATACGAAGTTAATATACAGAAGCAAATTATGTTTTTTTCTTAAAAAGTTACATTTAAAAATGCACTTTAGTCCTAGCTGCTGAAATTCTTCACAGGGGAAGTTCATAATTTGACATTTTGCCAAAGAAGAATAAGAGGAACCTACAGTGTTCTAACTGTAAATCACATCATTGCATCTAATTGAAAATCCTGAACATACTTGATTTATAGAGGTTGATATGCAGTAGTTTGGGGTGTAATGCCCTTAAATAGTTTTTGAAATGAAAGAAAAAAATAACTGTGAGAAAGAAAATATCTATTTTTATATCTTGGTCCAACCTGTATTTTAACCCAAGAATGGTGATAAATGAGAGAAATAACAGGAGTAGTTGCATGCTTCTGCTGTTTAATTGCAAGAAAGATATATTGTATGTACACTTGACTCAAGAAGTCACTGATTTTGCTATTGCTATCATTTAAAATGAATGTTTTTTTGTGACTTGGCAAAAAAATGTTACATTCATCTTACTGCCCTTCTTGTGAATTGAGGATTTTCTGTCTTTAGCTTAATGTGAACCTTTCAGATAAACTGTCACCTTCAAACCAAAACCATCAAAGCACGTAAAACTGCATCAAAATTAAGTGAATTTATGGCCACTTTAGAAAATCAGGCATGTTAATTTGATTTGTAAAAGATGTGGCTGTTACAGAGGTGCAATTTCTCACGACTCATTGTTTTATAACACATTGAGCATTCCCATGTTTATCTGCAAAACTGGGGGGGGTATCGGAAGAAGTCTGGTGTGTTTGTGTGGATCAGTCTTCATCTGAGCTACTGTCGTCCTCGGCGTCTGAAAGGTCGGCGATGGGAAACCGCAATATGGCAGCCACCCCACTCAGCTGAGTCAGTTCTGGAGAGACAGTCCAGGATAAATCAAAAGGTGACACATCCTGTACTGCAGACTGGCTTTACATTTAAGTACAAAAATGCAATCGGTGCAGTTGTAGCACAAATTCTTGACTTCTTATTTGAGTAAGACATCAATAAAGAGTGAGATTATCACTTTATGTGTGTGGCGTCATCAATTTACTGAGTCTAACTGACAGCGGTAAATTAATCCTACGCATTATTGTTGCATTATTTTACTCTTATTAGTGATTTCATGTTAAGTAACAAAACCCTGCAGAAAAAAAAGTGCAGAGAGATGCTCCCATTTGTTTCAGTGGTGCTCCGACAGGAATGACCATACAGGCCAGATACAGTTTCTTTGAGGCTTAAGTGATGTAGCTATACATGAACAAATTAGCAGACATGGATTTAAACCATGATGGTATCAGATTAAAAAAGAAATACTATGCAATCCATTGCAAATGTTCGTGAGAAATTAAATCCAGAAGAAAATGCTAAAAAAATTAAGAGGCAGTTTTTAGAAGTTGCCTGAGGTAGTTCAAAAACTGTATATTAACATCAACTGTAAGGTTCACATAAGAGCATTTTTAGGTTGTGACCCAACCCTCCAACATATCCAGATCTGGGACCAGCAATAGAAGTAGACCAAATTGTCACCCTCAAGTAATTGCTAACAGTTAACCGACTAATGTTAACGTAATGACAGCTGTTCAATACTTTAGTCTCAGTTTTCCTAAAGTCTTGTTCAGGTTCATGAACTTCAACTACAGCTTTTAGCGAGGGGCAGGACTGTGGGAAGTTACTTGTCAAATTGAGGAAGTAAGGATGGCTCTGTTGGTATCAGTACTGTGGCTATAGTGATAGTAATGGGAATCTATGGGGGATTTTTTTACGCATTGAAAACAACGTGACAGGACATCAAGTTGAAAAACGACAGCTCCTTAGAGCTTGAGAGAGCTAAAGAGTTAACTTCAACTGCATGAAGGGAGTAATAACTTACGTTCACCCGAAACATGAAGGCTTGAGAATATTCTGCATGGAAAAGAGAGAAAAAGTCATCAGCCTGATGTTTTCCAAAGTACTTTAAACATGTTCTAGCCAGCATGTAAATCTACAGGAGCCTGCACTTCTACTTTTAACAAAATGACACATATAGTACATAACAAAAGTCCAGTTTTTAAGTCTACAAACATAGTATTTACAATGTTACCTGACAGTGCCGCCATTGTCTCTCACATTGTCCACCAAGCGAACGTAGCGACTCCTGGTGGGGATATCCTGATGCCTGACAAAACAAATTAAGCATTGAAACAGGCAGAACTGTGGGCCCGTAATGACGATTTTAAGGATATCCTCTTTTTTTTTTTGATATCATAGACGTCCCAGAAAGCTGTCATGAATCAAGTGTTTGACCTTACTCATCAGTATGTTAGTGAACATGTTACACCTAAACAACAGCAGCAATGAGGCAGAATAACACTGGCTGTCAATAGCATCACTCATGCACACCTACCTGAACAACTTGTCGCTTATCAACAAGGTGTCGACAGCGAGGGCGTCAGCAGCTTTCTCCACATGACCGAGGCTGTGAGGATGCAAAGATATGCAGGCTGTTAATAATCAGTGTTAACAATATAAGTTAACTGTTACATTCCATCATCAAGCCCTCACCCATAGAAGGCTCGGTCAGGCTCATGCTGCAGCATTTTATAGAAGTCTTCCAGGGCTTTCACCTCTCCGGCTGCCTGAGGACCAAGATACAAAACAACAGGTCAAAATTATTTATGTCTCCAGTGAAAAAAAATCATAATTCCACACAGATTAATACAATTTATAATGAAAAATTTGGGTTTTTTTGCTCAGAGTTTAAAAAGCTGTGTGCACAGTTTAGCAATCATATGCACAAATATGCACAAACTCTTAAATCACAGGATGCATAGTCACCTTCGTATCAGACAGCCTATTTGTCACAGTGGGGTCAGAAAGGACTTCTGCAAAACAACAGTTGTCTCAGTGAGTCTGCACCTTATGATGAGATCAATTTAATTTCGCTGTCAAGTGGCAGCAGCTCCTACCTTTGAGTGAGTACTTATGACCTGACGATGAGTGGACCAGCATGAATTTGGGCCGATTCTCCAGCAGGATCTTGTTGTCCTGCCGTACCGCCTCACTAAAGAGGTAGGTCGTAAAGTGGTCCTTCACATAGCCTGGGCTGGCCACCAGGATGCACTTCACAACTGGCAGAAAGTAAGAAAGAAAAAAATCTAAATCTAAACTCTTTTTAAATGATATCTTCTGTAAAGAGAAACTACCTGAACCAGCAGTTTACATCCACATCTGTCTAGATTTATACACGTAGTAAAACACAGAGGCAATTTAATAAAAGTTAATATGTTTACAGGAAAATAGAGGTTACTACTCTAAAACATGTATGATCCCACTGAAAAATATCCAGTGAGACTGAAAAGCCTTTTTAAGTTATAACATTAATAAACAATATCGGGAACAAAACACAATGATTCACATGACCATGAATGAAAGCGTCACAGCAAACATTAAACTGGAACTGTTACAATAAGTTTAAAAAAAAGGCAGAAGTGTATGTCTACGCGCACACAACAGCCTTACCATCAAAATTGATGTGACGGAGAATGGCTTGCATCACAGCTTCATAAAACTTCTCCAGTCCCTGCAAACAGACACTTTGACAGTAAGCACACAGGATGAAAAACTCTCTCAGTGTTACATCCCCAAAAAAGGGGACAACCAAATTTTTTCTTACACTATTATGATTTTTTCCTCACATATCACAGAAAACAAACAAAAAAAACTGAGGTTGACTTTCTGAGGCTAAAGAGAAATGTAATCCACTTGAACTCCACTCAATCCCATTTAAAAACATTTACATATATTTGAATATGTATATCTGCCTACTTTGTTTCAATCGGTAAGCTCCTAACCCCCATGACATCTACACCAAAACACTCACGCAATATGAAAATTATAATTGGGTTGGCACACTGTGTACATTTTAGCTGTCTATCTTCATATTCAGATTTGGCACTGTGCACTTTTCAAAATGTCACTCCATTCCCGTTTGCTTGCTTTTAGAGCTCCCGATTCGCTAACAGCTGATTAGTCGCCTATAAATCACTTTTACCTTCTCGTGCTGTGTGCAGCTTCCTTTTCTCTTACGGGGAATGGTGACTTCCACTTTTGCACGAAGCAGCGTCATGGCAGGTGTCACGAGCACCAGGTTGGCCAGGCCTTCCTGCATTACCACAGCAGCCACATCTGCCCTCTGGGTCGGGTCACATGCCTGATCTGAAACGTAGACAATGATATAATGGAAACAAAAAGAAGAAGTTATATTTAAAATGTAATTGACAAAATTTCCAACATCTTCTACGGTGGTTTTCCTAATAAAGTGTTCAGTGATTTTATTCACTCGGCTTACAATTCTTGCCATCTGGAAAAGGCTTTCACTGCTTGACCAGAATTTTAAAAAGAAAAGGTCTTTGTTTTGTTTATGACTATTTATTACTTGCT
This sequence comes from Oreochromis aureus, assembly GCF_013358895.1. Classification (NCBI taxonomy): domain Eukaryota; kingdom Metazoa; phylum Chordata; class Actinopteri; order Cichliformes; family Cichlidae; genus Oreochromis; species Oreochromis aureus. The sequence continues at coordinate 17,029,329 of NC_052949.1, forward strand.
GCGTGAATGTGTAAACCCCTACACTATGGAGTAAAATTTGTAAAGGACCATTAACTCAAAGTATATCTTATAAGAGAACTGTTGACAGCCTGTTGAATTTGAACAAATCTGAATAAAATAAGAAAACTAGCCAAACAGCTGCTGAAATTTTGAGAACAGTTACCAAAGCCAAGAAATTTCTATCTGCTATAATCAGTTCAATTCTATTTATTTAGTGTCAAATCACAACAACTGTCACCTTTATGCTGTAGGGTTAAGACCCTTCGATATTAGAGAGAAAACCCCCCAAAAAACCCTAACCCCCTATGAGCAAGGAGTTGGTGACAGTTGGAAGGAAAAACTCCCTTTTAACAGGAAGAAATCTCCAGCAGAACCAGGCTCAATGAGGGGCAGCCATCTTTATCAGAAAACAAGATTTTGAGAGATTTTAAGAAAGGTAAGTAAGATCTTACTTTATATATATATTACTTATATATATATGTATGTATTTATATAAAGCTTAAGAGTCCTTGTGATTAGTTGTAGTAGGAAGTACATGCTTTAAAATAATCGACAGTCAGACAAATCAGTAAAATGCTAAATGGCCTGTATTTCTATAGCGCTTTACTTAGTCCCTAAGGACTCCAAAGCGCTTTACACTACAGTAAACAGTTTATAGTTGTTTTGGTGGTTGGAGTTCTGAGGTAGCATCTGCTTACCAATTCTATCCAGCACGACGCTGTCCCAGTTCTTTTTAGCCAGAGTGAACTTCCTGTTGAGCTCAAGCTCAATAGTGTGATAAGCCCCCATCTGAAAAGCAAAATAATACAACACAATCACAACCACTTTTCATTTCAAACACAAGTTAGCCTGCATCCTGGGGGTTGGGTGGTACGTCAGATTAAATCGGTTAATTTCTGCTTTTGTGCAACATGAAAAAGTCATAAAATCAGAGACCCTAAAAGACAGAAACATTGGTTGTTGAGACAGCTGTTGATGGGGGAGCTTTCTTGATGAAAAATAAACAGACAAACCTACGAAGCTCTATAAAAGTTTAACAAAAAAACAAACAATGTTCAACCTAAAAATCAGATAACGGATCTGGTGTCAATAAGAAAACCACAGCAGAAAAGCAGCTGACATTAGTTGCTTCGTTTTGGTGTCACTTATAATAAAAGACGGACAATGCTTTTTATGTCAGTCCTGACATGACCCCACTGACACAGTGGAACAACCAGTCTTCACTCAGATGCTGGAAAATAAGTATGGAGTCTGGTCTAAACCATTTTCCAAAGGCTGCATTGACTCCTGCTATTGCTAGCCAGCTGATCCTACTGTTCTTCTCGACAATGTGCAGAATATGTAAAAGGTGCCAATGATGTCGTTGTATTGTCCACTGACTGAGGGTATGTGCCTTTTTTTTTTAATTTAAGATGGGTTCATATAGGAAGCAGAAAATAAAAACAGTAAATAATTCACCCAGCCCATTTACCAGAGTGTTTATAAATCTCAGACCTTGACATATTGGTTCTCCTCTATGTTAGTTCCCTTTACTCTCAGCTGGCAGGCCTGGGTGTCAAAGTCGATAGTCTCCACACACAATGTCAGAGTAGTTCGGACTCTCGAGCTGCCCACGCTTCCTGTAGGGGACTCGGTCTGCACCTTTCTGTGGGAACAGGACAGAAGCCGAAGCTTTAGTTGCTGCACTGATGATGAGCTGTGTATATTTCAGAACAAAACACTAAGATAGAAGAGTAATGCTGAAAGCTATAACAATCCTTGAAAAACACAGAATGACTATAATAAACACAACTTCACACCTCTGTCAAAGCATCGCTCCACACACTGAGTCACAAAGAGGCATAAACTTGAGTTACAGCTACATCAATGCTGCCCGAGGGATGTGGGTGTTTGGTTTTTTTGGTTTGTTTGCTTGAACATTGTGGTATATCAACTACAATGATCCCACCAACACTGAATGGAATACCGAATAAAATACTCAATACGCAGATATAACTAGAACTTTTATTAAAGATTATAGGAGGGGGAAAAAAATTGACGTGGCGATATTGTGTTGTTACAGGAAGACTAAATATGACATTTTATTGAATAATTTAAGATACTCTAGGAATACTGTATATTACTGTATACTTGTATTCTATTGTACATATTGTATATCTTATTTCTCTGCTCCTCTCCTCTGCTCCTCTGTCTCTTTTGCTGCATTGAGCATATGTATGACAAAAGAATTTCCCTCGGGATAAATAAAGTTCTTCTTATCCTATTTTATCTCATCTTATCTTATCCTACAAACAAGAGGCCTGATCCCATGCACCACCATCCTGAGACAATGTTAGCTTAGTCTGACTGAGTGACTTAATATCATAATCGAGGGCGTGTGGTCTAATTAATATCTACCTTAATTAGATATTATCAAAATTCATACAATAATCAGGATACATGAATACCATATATTTCTAAAGTATTTCTACAAAGCAGTCTTACACACAAAACTTTTCTTTGCAACTTAATTGTTACAGTGGGTGTCTAATCTTTAACTTCTTTTGCCAGCATATTTTACAAATCCATGAAATAAAAAAGGGGTTCACTGTAATCCTTTAAAGAAATCAGCATTATTACAGGGCTTCACCTGTGTCTTTGTGTAATATATTGATTATTACCTGATAGTCGAGGCTCTTAAGCTGTCCCTCACTTGGAGCAGGTTGTAGGTATGCCACATATCTTCCGCCTCCTCAGGCACCAGAGTCACCTGACTGAATTAAGCGTTGATGATCAATAAGAAAGGATCTGCACTCGTCTGGTTTTGGTATACAAAAAAATTTAAAAATAGATCTCCTCCGAATGTAAGATGCGAAGGTGGTAAAATGGCACAGGAATTCCCAAAGTACATAGTGTGTATTAATATAAGTTTGTTTTGTTTACTCCCTAAGGTGTGGTTTGTCCATTCAGTCTGTAAAGCTAAAGCTAAAGCTAAACCAGAAGTTGTAACATGTTAGTAAAGGTTCTGTTTTAACACATATTAAGAGAAAATGGTCGGTTTGCTTATTAATACAAAACCCACACCTCTCCCCTTTTGTGAGTGTACACGGGAATGTAACTCACTACACTGACACATGTACAGTTAGCTACAACACAGCAAGCTGGTTAGCCTACTAGCATTAGCCATCAGAGCTCACTCACCCGGCATTATCTTTCTCAATATCTTTATGGAGCAACTTCATGGTTGGATGATTGTCTGATACAAACCGAATTATTAGTGTAAAATATACAGGTTAGCAGCTGTCCGGCTAAGGGACATGTTTATCTCTTAGTGAAATAACAAATTAGCCAAGCCATCTCCCAACTTTACAATGAATCACTCGCTGCGTGTTGCCAGGCGCTGGGACATTGCGTCAGCGCCCAAATACGTCGCATGTTCTTCCAATCATGGTCACTTCCGTGGGAGTCGCTTTTGCTGCGCAACAAATACGAAACGAATACAAACACGACTGTTTGAGTAAATGCGAAAAATGTGCTTTTTTCTTGTCTTTACTCATAAGGTCTTCAATTTACAGTAGCCTAAACGTAACGTAATCAAGAAACACTGCCCTTTTTTTTACAAATTAGTTTGAGATAAGTAAATGCTGATAGACACGGAAAACAACCAATCAAGGAGTAGATAGGATGGCACAAACGCCGCCTATTTTTAAAGCTAGCCAATGGGGGCACGACAGCGGTCAGCCCACTTCCGTTCGACACCGCTTTGAGCTAACGCTCGTCCAGCAGCTTTTTTTTTTGTCGATGGCATGGTGCTAGTAGCTGCCGCACAATAACGTAGTCGAGAAAATACGAATAGACTAAACGAAATTCGGATGCCTAAATGGAATTAGTCGATTAATGTGGTTTCCGAAGTACATGACAGCCATCACACCGTTAACATTTCAAAATCTCGCCTCAAATTTTGAGGTAGCCGATTCTTCCCCAAGGTTAGCTAGCTAGCGGGCTAACGATAGCCGATTAACACTAAACTAGTTCAGGTAACTATAATTCGGCAACCAGTTAACACCCAGTACCTCTTGAATTCGTAGAAGTTATTAGAAGTCGGCCGGAACAGGGGCAGAACATGGCAGAAGCCGACAAGTTGAACATCGACTCCATTATACAGCGTCTCCTCGAAGGTAAGACCAAGTATTTCGCTCGATATTTATTCAAAGAGGTAGCCATTTTAGCCAACTGCGGCTAGGGAACGGTAGCCGCCAACGCCGTGAAAACAAGTTCAGTTCATCCGGCGCTGCTTGCAAACGAAGCATAGAATTTAAATGCTTAATAAATTGTACTTTTTTTGATTTCGTTTCGGGAAATTCAATACAACAGAGAGACTGGTTAAATATATATTTTTGAACACATTTATATATTCGCCCCACTGGAATTGTGAGAGTTGGTCTCTTAAACTTGCATTGAAACGTACTATGATGCAGAAATATGCATCATTTTAAACGTTTATACTTGTGCAGACATCGTTTGGGTACACACTGAAGTGGTTATACGGTTAAATTTAAAATGTCACTCCTGTATGCTAGCAGGGTGAGGTCATTTTATTTTGTTACCTGTAATCACATTTTTATTTTTATTGTTTTGTAGGACAGAGACAAAATGCTCCATAACACCAGTAAAATCATCCAGGGTGCTACAGAGTCTTGATTTGTTAACTATCACGGTTCACTATATATAGGTCGGCCTCTGGATGCCTCTGAAAATGTCTTTGTCTTTATGTTTGCTTTGGCTGTATTTGGAGCCATACAAGATTCCTCACATAAAAGTGTGTGACATTTGCAGATTATGATTATAAATGAGTGCTCTGATTACCGTTGTAAAATGTGTAATCCACAGATTTGTCCTCCTTTATTTTGAGATATCTTTTTCTAATTATGTTGCTTCTAATCAACAACATAGCAGATTCACAGCTACAGTGTGCACAAAATGAAATGAGCCAACTGTCCATGGCAGTATGCCCTACAAATTACACGTTAAGCTGCATTTATGCAGGGAGAAATGAGAATAATCACCCAATAACCACTTGTAATAATTTACCCCTTTCTTATTAAAAACAGTGTCAGAATCTGCTGTTGTTTTCTGACTCATTTTTTCCCCTTACAGTGAAAGGCTCCAGACCTGGCAAAAATGTTCAGCTGACAGAGAATGAAATCCGTGGTCTTTGCCTCAAATCCCGGGAGATCTTCCTCAGCCAGCCAATCCTGCTTGAACTTGAGGCACCCCTCAAGATTTGTGGTGAGGCTTAAGTGGCGTTCTTTGGAGTCGAGGGAATTCTCGAGGGTGGTCAAACAACATAGCAAGCTGTTGAAGCTTAGAGTGCTGGACCATTATGAGTCAGCTTATGTGCATACTATGCTCTAGTATTCACATGACCAAATGCTAAGTTATTATAGTTAATTAAAAACAGACTGGCTCTAAAAAAAAAAAAGTGTTTAATTCTTCGTGGCTGTAATTTTGCCACATAAACAACTCACGGGATAAATTGGTACTGACTTGCTGGTTCAGTTCTGTTTTGTACTTCAAGTTTCCCTGGAGTTTTCCTGCCGTACCTTAATGTTGTCTGACTGCGTTGAATGTTAGTTTAAGGAACAGGTTTCAGGAACTGGAACAGTCTGTACTGCAGTAGAAATCTTAAGCATCCTCGTACTAAATGCAACCTCATAACAAAACACATACCCATAAGGTAACTCTGTAATAACAGTGTTTATTTAAAATAACACTTTGTCAGTCATGGTATAAAGTGCTAATCTTCAAGGTCTCTAGTCATGTTGTACCTCCATCCAACTCCCTTAGCCTTTGTTGTGCACATATACTGAGCACGATAATCACACCTTTGAACAACATTGCTGTTTCCACTCTAACACTGCTTGTTTCTCTAGGTGATGTTCACGGGCAGTACTATGATCTGCTCAGGCTGTTTGAATATGGAGGCTTTCCCCCAGAGAGCAACTACCTGTTCCTGGGGGACTACGTAGACAGAGGCAAGCAGTCCCTGGAGACCATCTGTCTGTTGCTGGCTTACAAGATCAAATACCCAGAAAACTTCTTTCTGCTGAGAGGAAACCATGAGTGCGCCTCTATTAACAGAATATACGGCTTCTACGACGAGTGTAAGTCATGCACACAGATACAGATAGTAATTTGGAAAGTGGTGTGACTGCTCTCTGTGGTTACCTGTTGAATAGAAAAGTGTAGGCCAAAATACAGCAGACCTCGGTGTGGTCAAGAGGACACCTTGGTTTTTCTTTTTTGGTTTGTTGATACTGAAACTGTAAAAAGAGGAAACACGTGTACAAAACATCAAACTTATCATATATAGATATATATAAGATATAGATAAGTAGATGTAGGGGGAGAGAGATGGATACATACATATATCTTAATACATCAAAAGCTAAATAGAATAGAAATGAAAAATAGCAAAGTGTTTCAGCAGGAAAGTGACAGGCAGATGGAGCATGCAGATACACACATTAAAAATAAGAAGTAAGAGACTGTACAGGGCAGATTTACACATAAGGAGGAAAAAACAAAAGAAATACCAAGTAATTAGTGAAGTAATGTTTATCAGCACTTGCAACAGGTGTGGTGGTTACAATTTCATTTTATTTTTTTATTGCGATTAAGAAAATTTGCCTGACACTTTGAAACGAGTCTGCAGATGATTAACTAATTAAGTATCCTTAGATTAGCAGTGTACACAAGATATCTATTTACTTGTGAGTTCCTTTAAACTTGATGGTGAACACTCAGTACTCCGGGCTTCAGGGTAAGGAGCATGATCGGGCAGTAGGAACAGTGATTCAGTCACATGCTTTTTGTTCTATTTAGAGCTCGGCTTATGTAAAATGTGTTTCCAGCTTGAAACAAGTGGCACTGCTGATTTTATAGCTCTTATGAGATTGTGACCGAGTAATTGTAATTTCCTCCCACAGGTAAAAGGCGATACAACATAAAGCTGTGGAAGACCTTCACTGACTGCTTCAACTGTTTGCCTGTAGCAGCCATTGTTGATGAGAAGATCTTCTGTTGCCATGGAGGTATCCTCTTCAAACAGTTAATTTGGTTTCTATCCAGAGCGAGCACACAAAGACTAGACTCCGCTCTGTTGTATCTGTCAACATAATGGTCACGGTCTAGCAGTACTCTGCAGGATCTTAATTTGTTTGACTATGTTTGTAATTCCTTTCTCCTGGATCAGTAGACACAGATATAGATAAAAACAGGTACAGCTTTAACAGACTGTCATTGAATACATCACTGCCTTTTGTAATAAGTGTGTACTGTGCAAAGGTCTTGACCCACCCTTCATTTCTTTATATTTTGCATTAAAGGAGCCAGGATGTCCTGTGCATTATAACGTGGTCTTGAGAAACAGTTCTCCAGGCTTTGACAGTCTTCAAAGTTTTTCTTTGGACACTTGTTGCTTCTTCACTCATTTTCAGTCCAGTCATTGAACCTGATCAATATCAGAATTATTATTTATTATGGTAAAGCCACTTAACACTAACCTATTTATCATTCAAGCATTAAAAAAAGCACCTAACTCAAGGGATTAATCAAAGTATTTTTGCACCAACAAGATGATTCCCAAAAAGCTTTTGGATCAAAACTTTGTACATCTTGGGATGGTGTGCAGTGTCTTTTAAAACTTTATTTCTACCGCTCTCTGTGGTAGATGTTATTATTTATTTTTTTATATAATCATTTACCAAATGTTATTGATTAATTCAAGCACTTCTTTGTAATCTTTGTTTGCTGTCATATTTATGTTCAAAATGTAAAAAAAAAAAAAAAAGTTGTTAAACACATTCTGACATTTTCTTAAAACTTCGTATGAAACATTTTCTTATGGGTGACTATCATGATACGATACAGTTCTTGGTTATTACTGCAGTTTATTTTCTTAAACAGCTGGACATCGTAGCCAAAGACACTAAATAATTCTTAAACTGTCACGACCTGTCAACAGGTTCTCAAAGTTAGTGGTAAGGAAGCGCTGTGTGCTTGGGCTGACAGCTAAGTTGAGCAGCCAGCAAAAACCCGCTGCAGTCTGCTTGTACTGCGCAATCTTTTGTGGCCACTCAAGGTCTTCATACGTTCTGCATTTCCCTGCTACCTGTCATTCTGCATTTCAACAGCGCCAATGTACGTTTCGTTGTGGCACATGCAAGCTCTCCCCGGTCAGTGCTCTTAGTCGACGCAGCAGCAAACCATTTTTTGCACCGCAAAAGCTGTAGAAAAGAATGGCTTTCAGAGCGTATGCTGCTTTCTGGACGAAAGGGCCTGTAGGGAGACACTGATGTGCCAGCTGTGCTCTATTCACAAGAGAAATTAGGCTAATTATTGCAGCAGAGGCAGTCATGTCCTGTTGGCACACTGTCAGATATCCATGGTCACATTCATTAAAAACATCCTAAAGTTTTCAATAGAAAGTACTCATTTAAAAATTTCTGCTACAGAAACCCAAGTTCTGCATCTTGTGAGGATGTTTCAGGTGGTGTTTGGATTGAAAGGCACAGAGTGAGCAAAACTAGCATTGAGTGTCGTGGCTTGACATTTTTGGGTTGTAATTCCAGTGATGGGCGTTTAATAAAAAGGAAGCAATCCAGTCTACTTGCATGATGGCGCTATCTTGTTAGCTGGGATATGGGTGAAGTTAACATTGGACGACCGGCGCGTCTGTTTTCTGTACCTCGTGATTTAGAAATTGAGCACTAAGTTTACCTTTAACCATCACCCAGAATATCATAGGGTTTTTGTCTTTTTATGGTAGCTCTTTTAAAAATATGTGTTTGTATCACGACAAGCTTCAACACATCAAAAACTAATTCTAAAATCAGATGCTGATTTATTTATTTATTTTCACTGCTGAAGTTTAATTCTTTATACATTTATATTTTCCAGGCCTGTCTCCAGACCTCCAGTCCATGGAGCAGGTGAGAAGGGTCATGCGTCCCACTGATGTTCCTGACCAGGGCCTCCTGTGCGACCTGCTGTGGGCAGACCCCGATAAAGATGTGCTGGGCTGGGGTGAGAACGACCGCGGTGTCTCCTTCACTTTTGGTGCAGATGTGGTGACAAAGTTCCTCCACAAACATGACATGGACCTCATTTGTCGAGCCCATCAGGTCAGTACCAAAAAATGTAATTGAATGGTTCACGGTTTCATGGTAGTAAAAATGAGTAACACAAGTGAAAGGGTTTGATAACTAAAAGGATTTGGTTGGGCCTCATAGTTGAGTGTTTCACTGCATAGAGTTGATTGGGGATTTTTTTTTTTTTTTTTTTTTTCCCACCCTTGGGTCCCTTTAAAGATGCTGGAGGGTTGTCTGGTCTTTATTAGAAGTTGCAGCAGGGTACCAGGTATTGTTTTGATCTGGGGAGGTGCACGTGGCGTTTGTGTCATGTGGGTAAAGAAGCTATTAGCATTGAAGCGGCTCTTTCTCGAAGCTACAGGAAGGCTGCAATATTTATCAAACAATCTTTTTACAGATGCTGTTGTGTATTTTAAGAAATGCCATGTGGAAGTGCTGCAGGGGGAAGTGTTTAGATAGTGGCAGTGACACAGCAGCTAAAAACCTTTTAACCCATTAAGAACAATTGGATTTCAGGCCAGCTTCAGCAGCTAAGTTTTGATTTTCAGTCTTCAAATGTCTTTAATCTGTTGACATTTAGCGTAGTTTACATCAGTATTGCTGCTGGCCTTACATGGCTGCAGCTATTGCTTAGTTTTATTTTGATCATAGCTCAAGCTACAGTTTGTGCTCAGCAGTTAGATGTGTTAAAGTAATTTTCTTATTTGTGAAGCTGTGCTAGTAACAGGGCATTTATAATGTCATGTGTTGTCATCCGTAGCAGAGTCTATTGTTCTGCTGTGTGCCTGATCTTGTGTGTGAGTTTGCTAACCTGTGTTTGTTTTTCAGGTGGTTGAGGACGGATATGAGTTCTTTGCAAAGAGGCAGCTCGTGACTCTGTTCTCTGCCCCAAACTACTGCGGGGAGTTCGACAATGCCGGAGCTATGATGAGTGTAGATGAGACCCTCATGTGTTCATTCCAGGTAAACTAGAAACTGATCACTGATTGAACAAGTCTTAAAGATTGTTGTCATTTTTCACTCATGTTTTTTTTTTTTTTTTTTTTTTTTTTTTTTTTTTTTTTCCTTGTGCAGATCCTCAAACCTGCAGATAAGAAGCTGTTCTATGGTGGGGGTGGGGGCATGGGCTCCGGTCGCCCAGTCACTCCACCTAGGAAAGCTAAGAAATGACACCAGTAGTTTGCCCTTGACCCTTGTCCTGCCCTCTCTACCTCTTCTTCTCCTTTCTTTCACCAAACAGCCAGAAATCAAACCTATACCCAGGGCTTTTATTTCCTTTTTTATCTGTACTTCTTAAAACGTTTAATGTTACAGATTGTCTGAGTGAGTGCGCGCGTGTGCAGGCTTACAAACGTCTGCAGGTGAGCATTAAAATCATGTGTGCACGTGTATATTCTGTGTGAGAATATTAGAGATTTATACTCCCTGCTCCCCAAACCCCCCTTTCTCTGACCACTCTTCCCACTGAAAGGCTGAAACCACATTGTCTGTACAGTAACTTGACTGAAATGACAGGGTTTGGGAGAAGGTGGGAGATTGCTGATGTAATGAATTTGGCAGCAAGCTCCTGTTAGCAGATGGTGTGTATGTCCATACTTGTGGAAGGGGGATTTTTATTTTATTTTTTTTTAAATATATATTATTTTTTTTCCCCTGTCCTCTGTACTGTAAAATCGAAAACACAGGTGTGTGCGTGTGTGTGCATGCTGTGTCTTGCCTGTTGGAGTATGATCACAATATGCTTGAACAGGGAGGAGTTTGTCACCTTATCAGAGCGAGCGCACATTTGCACACATGCCCACACACGTGCATATGACTCTTCAGATTCATATGAGCCAGAGCTGTAAAAAGAAAAAAAAAAACACAAAAAAACAACAGCAAACAAAAAAACATACAGTTTAGGTTTGTACAGATTTGATTACTTGAAAGATTTTTTGTGAATTCGTTTTGTAGTCTTTCATCAAGTTGACCAATAAAGCGAGAATCTGAGCTGTACTGTCTCTCAGTCGTTTTTCCGTATCTGCTTCGGTATACAATAGTACTCTTAGTTGCTTGGGCGGTTACTTTAAAGGCTCTAAATGAATGGGGAGGTGACTTTTAATTTCAAACATGATAAATGCATGTATAAACAAATCTTATTAGAATTTTCCTTTTATTAAGAATGAACAGATTCTAAACTCAGCTGTCAGTCTCATTTCTTTCTGGTCATACTCTATTTATTCTCTGGTGTAATGGGCTAACTGGTTGGCAGAGGGAGATACTTGTACCCGGAGATGATCTTAGACAATGCATTTCATCACAGAAAAGTTGCAAGTTTTGTTTTTTTAAACATGTTCCTGTAAATGTTTCACAATAAAGGTCTTTTCCAAAAAGAGGTTTCTGTGCACTGAAATTCTAGAGGGCTTTTAATTTGAAACGGATATGTGAAGTGTTGTTAAAAAGAGTAAAGTTAGCAGAGGGTGAAAGTATTTAAATATTACCAGCTATAGCTATCAAACTGGGAAGAAGCGAGGGCCCAAGGTAATGGAGCAAAGGACATGAGATACAAGATAAACAGTGTTTATGTAAATGGATATGAAAATATTTGATAGACTTCAACAATTTTTCCATTTGCCTGTTCCAAAAGTTGATTCTTTATTAACTCTTGATTATACTCCATCTACACCAGAGGAATATACATCCCCCTTTTTTTTTTTTTTTTTTTTTTTAAACTTTATTTACAAACCAAGACAGCAACTTAGAAGAGACAGATCCAGGACAAGGACATAGTCAACCTACAAACACAGACGATACAATAATTGAAACAGGATATAGGAGCGAGTGGAGTGCGCATAATGTGCAAGGAACCTCCGCGTGGGAAGTGTTTTTATCCAAATCCCTCAGTGATTGGGTGAAAGATAAGTAATGACAGCAGCAATAATTATATCCACACACTTACAGTGATACAATTAAGTTGTAGCAAATATAGATGCACATAAGAAAAGGAAGAAAATGACTATATAGTATATATCTATATATACGCACACATCTAAAAATTGATAAATGAAGGGGGGAAGAGTAATCAAGCATATCTAATGAGAGCATGGATGATTCTTGGTAGAGCAGGTTATTATTTTAACTTCTCAGGTTCTGAATCGCTCCCTGACCTGATCGGAGAGAAAACATAGCATCACCAGACAACACAAAATTTCCCCCAGAGCCGGAAGAGAGAGCATATTTATCAGGTGGCCATTGGTTAATGAATATTTAATTTTTATTAATTTATAAAGCATGGTTTATAATAGACCTGCCAAAGGTGCCTTTCCTACCCATCCTCCTCCAACAGATTTATTAGCTTGATTTCCAAGTTGTGTGTTAGAACAGCAGCTTATCTACAGCAGTTGTGAAGCATATGGTCATCAGGAAGAACAGCTCTGTTCTAGGATGCCTCCTCCACCCAGTGCAGGTGGTAGGAAACAGAAGAAATTTGGTAAAAATAACATCACTTTTGGACAATGTCTCCCACCAAATGCATGAAGCTGTTGCAGAACTGCAGAGAGCCTTTAATGACAGACTGTTGCATCCTAGGTGCACAAAGGAGTGTTATCGCAGGTCTTTCCTCCCAGCAGCTGTTACACTTTAGACTTTAACCTTCACTCCTCCCAACAAACACAATAAATTGTTTACATCCCTGCTGTTATTGGCACACTTTTTCCATTTTCTGTAAATAGTCAGTTGTTGATTTTATAAGCACAAGCATGCAGCACTTTTGGTACATTTAAAAGAAACTCAACCTACTCAGATGCACATTTCTTTGAATCTGAGTAGGTTATTTTTACCAACTGTACAGTATTTTTTTTTTCTTATGTTGTACATTTGCCAGGTACAGTCTCTTATTTCTTGTTTAGAGTTTTGCTTATAATCTTAATGTCCGTATTTATGAGCACAGCATTAAAGTCACCTCCTATTATGTGTTCTGAGCCAGGTAGGTTATTAAGTATAGAGAAGAATTTATGTGAAATTCACTATTGTCAGGGGGGAATAAGTATTGACATTACAAAACGTCCCTCTGTGTCTGCAATTGCACTGTTGTGAGTGTAATTCTATTATTAATGAGGATAGCAGTTCTTGTTTTTCTGGAGTTATAGCTGGCAAAGATACATGGGGAACCTTCAGTGTTGGGATTTTCTTGTCATAAACGTCTGCTTGAAGTCTGCCGAGGTAGTCCATTATTTGAATGCTTTTTGCCTGATTTCCCGGACCACAAATATTATATTCCAGCTGACTAGTTTAAGTGATACCATTACTTAAAGGGAAGTGGCATAGATATGTTTGTGTGAGAGGCACTATCACATTATTTAAAGTTAGTTGCGTATACTTAAAAGTGGCTCAATGCAGTGCAGAAAAAGTAGGGAGAAACAAAAGTGAACAGAAAACAGGTAACAAAAAACAGAACAACACATAAAGATAAAGAATATATGCATCTATATGAACATCTTTTAAGGTAGAAATGTCAGCATTTTTATACATAAGTATATATAGTGAAGCGGTAACCCCCCTAATCATTTCTTTGCCAAATCAAATTGCTCCCAGACCAAATGTAATCTATATGTGGAATGTATCACCTTTGTGCGCATGCTCTACTCTGTGACGGTCATCTCATCCACCCCTACAAATACTTCCAATTTAGTTAATTTAGAGGGTGAGTGTCGCTTTTTCCCCAACTTGGTTTTAACTGTAAATAATTTTAATGTGTAAATAACTGTTAACTGTTGTAAACAAGCTACTCACAGATTTTTGTATTAAGTAATCAATCAGGTGAGCAAGGTAAGTACTAGCTAGTGGGCTGGTTTCAGTTATTGTGCAAATGTTTATAAGATTAGGGAAACCTGCAGTCAGCTGAAGAAGTCACATGGATGAGTGACGAGACGTTTCTCCCACTGAAAACACGTCCAGATGAACAGAATCAACTTTTGGGGGTAAGTACTAGCTAATTTGCACTACCTAGCTTAAAGTTAACACAATTTCTTTTGCTTTGGTGAACTCGGCAGCAGACAGTCAGCATCATTTAACAACAGAAAATAGAAATACTGGTAAAGAAAAAACACAAATAAAACAAAATAAGCTAAATGCATATTAAATTACAGGTCAGTGTCTTTTTGTCAGATGCTGTGTTACTGTGTAATCTCTTCTGTTGCTCTTCTGAGATCAACTACTGTCAATATGATTGCAATATTCATTTTAATGTTAACATTTCCTGGAGCTCTAAAAAATAAAAGGGGGAAAAGTATATCATCTCTGTTGATCAATGCCATTTTCTCTCGTGTTGGCAAGTAATAATGAATAAAATCATTTTCTTTAAGTGCTTTAGTTCCAGAAAAACATACACCACTATTCCTGCACTATTCCTGTTTTTGTTTTTTTCTGCTCATGAAAAAGTCTGGCCGTTAATCTGCCATCTGGATGGAAAAACCGCACCGCTTTTAACACCTCTGAAAACTGTTTTACTGCACAGTTTTCTAGTGCTTGATGTGTGATTTTGTTTCTTAGGGATATCTGGCCTCTGAAAAATAAAAGAGAAGCCAAGTGGACTACATGAACTTACCAGGCTTTAAACTGATATTCACTTATAGTATGTGATTATCTTAAAGTATGTAATTCTGAATAGTAGAGAGCTCTTTTTTATATCCTGTGATAATTTTACAAAAGCCGCAGGTGTTTAAACATTAACAGGCTAAACTCTAGTTTCTTTCTGAAAAACTTTGTAGCGCCTTTGTCGTCTGAAGTGAGGGCAAAACTGACAAAAATTGTATTATTCATGAAAATTATTGATTGATTGAAGATCAGACACCTTTTTTGTCCTATTTTTTGTAAGTACTGATGAAGTTACAGTGACTAAACACTGCCCCAACTAAACAATGGATATTAAACATTGAAAGGTACAAGAAAACTGTGGGAGTTTCCAGGATTTCTGCATTAATCCCTCATAAACTAGAATTAAAGACAAACACGATCTCACCAATCTAATAAGGCTCCACAGTTGTCTTCCCGTGTCTTTACTGAATATGCTCAATAATCAATCACAGTGTAGGCAGGAAAATTAAGGGAACCTTCTGCTATTTACTTCTCCAAAAACTACTTGCATTAAGGAGATGAGATTAGAGGCGTGGGTCATAAAGGTCACTCTTTATGTAAATAAAGGTGTACAAAGTCTCGTGGTCTTCCTGTATTGCATGAGAGGTTGTTTGTCTGTATTACAAATGTTTTTACATGAGCTTACAACTAATCATGACAGAGGTGTGTAAAGCTAGAAGATGCTGCAGAAATGTTTTAAACACACGTGAAAAGTGAGTAAAATTGTATTTGTATGATACCTTTCAAAATAAATATCACAAAGTGCTTCACAACAAAATTATAGAACCTTAAAAAAAAAAAGACTAAAAAGATTTGTTTTACAAAATCAGCAATTATCTCTCTGGGAGAAGGCATCATGTAAAAATGATACGAGGCAGATACCAGCGTGTAATCCTGAACCAAAATAACAAAAGACCTGCAGCAAAAGGCCACATGGATGAGGCAAAACAAATATGGGAAAATGTTCTGCGGATAAATGACACAAAAGTTCGACTTCCTGGTAAAGATCTGTGATTACCGGGAAAAAAACGATAACCTCGTGCTTTGGTGCCAGTTTGCTACCTCGGGACAAGATGCCTTCTTTCACTGAGGGAGCAGTGAATTCAAACTCGTATCAAGAAATTTACTTACAAATCTTAACCCAGTTTGAATTAGTCTTAAAAGTGTTAAATTTAGCTTGCCTATACACGTAGTCACAATGCAGAAATATTAAGCTGGGTTGCAAAAATGTGTTACATTTATATAAGCTGTGATAGACAGAAATCCAGAGAGAGAAAATGAAGAAAAAAGCTAGTTATTCCATCTCTGTTCTAATCCTCTCCCATCAGACAAGAGCAGGCAAACGCTTGTACCTTAGACAAAAATCAAAAGGCTTCAAACGTCACTCTCCTAGGTCAAAATCCTCTGCTTAGACATTGCATTCTACATTGATTCTTAACCATCTTTATCCTGTTCACCTAATCTGGTTTAAAAGGACCTGTGAAAGTCTCCTGCTACTTGTTGGATTCTTTTTTTTAAGGCCTGAAAAGATCCCAGAGGAGCTTTAGGAGTCTAGGTTTTTCTCCAGTCACTTGACTTTCAATATTCTGACAGGTTAGTATGAATTTGTTTGTTCAACTGTGCTGAAAACATTATGTCCAGCTTTAATCCCAAAGAATTGGTGATAACTTTAAGAAATAGTAAGAAAAATTGCCCAGCTTCCTAAAATGCATTCATGCAGTAGTGGTATGACTAGAGCTTATAGTTCTGCGTTAGTTTATAATTTCCTGGTTATATTTTTTATTTATATTGGAAAAGGAACTTATTACAACAAAAAACTAAGACATGCACAAAGGATAGCAGTATAGTGGCCCAATTTTACTTTCAAAAATAATGCGGTGTCATGTTCTGGTGCACAAATTGCTGCTATCACCATTTTCCTGTGCATTTGTCTGGACATATCAGCTGTTACCCACAGGGAGGCAGTGTTAAGTTCCTCTGACAGCAGACGCAGCCACCCAGACACACAAAGACACATTACTGAGTGGTTAAGAAAATGCTTTCCATTTCATCAAAGGGAAGTTTAGCAGCTCATTCCTGGTCTATTGCAGTGCTCCACATAGAAGGAAGCTATGGTGGTTTACAGTTTAGGGGTATTGTGTTCTAAATGTGGTAACCATTAAATCATTTTTTAATAACAGTAATATTCACCCTGTGTTTCAGGACAGAGGCTGTGTTAAACTGTATCTCCGTTGTCAGACCTCATTCTATATTTATCAAAAAAGGATCTTATTTCTTACTTGGGCATTTCTCAGGATCTTTTTGCATTCATTCGTCTTCCTGTCATCAGCACCCTTCTCCAAGACGCTCTGTCCATTTTGCCTTCTTTGTACATCACAAGTGAGCTTAGGGGCGAAGTGCAAGTCTGAGGGGGTTCGGTCTGGACTTCAAAGAAAGACAACCTTTTTAGTTTCAGTTGACATCCTGTTATTTTGTTACATACTTATTCTTTTTTGTAATGCAACGAGAACAATTCAGTGAATGACTTCCAAACATTGCTTAAGAATTTAGACTATAAAAGGAATTCATTTATATATTTTTTGTATTTAAAGAGAGTTGAACATTTTAAGATTGAGACTAAAGTATGTGCATAGGGCTGAAATATATATCTTAAGTTGATCAAGTTCTCCGCCTGTAGAAATTCTTCAGGACAATCCTCCGTACATTTATAGCAGGATAATGGAGATTTAAATTCACCCTTGGTCGTCCCAATCTGTCAGTAGCTGTGTGGTCTCAGGTTCTAACTACGTTGCTTGTGTAGGATTATGTTCTGTGTTGGTCAATGAGCCTCGAGAACAGAATGTGGCCTTGTTCCTGATGTGTGTTGGTTAAAAAAAATAAAAGTAAAAAAGCTAAAAAATACTTGTACATCATACCTAAGGACCCTTTTTCTTTTTGGCTGCAGCAGTCACCTCAAAAATAGTGTCTTGGTGAGATAAGAGTCCCCTCCTCAAAATAGACGAGACGTTGAAGGTGTTATGGATTTTAAGAGTTCATCTTTCAGATGATACCAAATACTGTACATACTCATTCATGCAGCTATGCTGGCCTGGAATACTAACCTGTTTAATTTATGGGTGCTACTATAAAACTCCAGAAGGATTTTGTTTATGAGACAGCAGTAAAACTCTGTTTAAACTGTTATGAAAATGCAAAGCAATTGTCATTTATAAAAGTATGCCTGTATAACTTGTCTTTAAAAATTATGCTTCCTTAAATTGATAGTGGTCTTCACTGACGCTGAAAAAGCGCCACTGTTTTACACCCCCAAAATAATATTTTTTTAAAGGGGACGTTACCGTTTTTTTCCTCTTAGTTGTTGGTATATAGTGCTTAACAACACAAAAATCTGTGAATAAATTTTTTTTACTGAATTCACGTTTTTGTTTATACCCAAATTTAAGTCAGAAATTATACAAGGATTGCATTTAACATGACATACTTTACTATTTTCTTCTTCTTCCTTTTTATTGGTAAAACAGTAAATCTGAAAATTGATGGATAACAACATTAATTATATTTTAGCAATAAAAATATTATTTTGATTAATGAGTCGGCATATATGCAAGTGAGCCAAAAGCTCAGTGCTCATTCTGAGGGCAGAGAGAGAGAGAGGGGACATATGCATAGTATGAACATCTCAAGCACAAAGCTCTGGCTGGTAGAACAGAAGCCCCACCCACCTGCAGTTCAAACTTGTTTGCCCGGGGCAGCCAATCAGAAGCAATCTCACTAAAAGGAAAGGAAGCTGAAGCAGCTTCTTTCAGACAGTGAACGAATTGAAACGCTGCACCGAGATTGAGTACGAGTTACATATGATTACTTTGAAATGTGAATCAGTAACAGTAGTTGTAGAAGTGTCCAGAAATAAAAATTAGGAACTGGAACTGAGTACAGTAGGTTCTGTTAAAAACAATAACTGGAACGTGATTAGCATCATTAATTCTAAAAGACAGCAGAGAGAAATGAGCTAACTCCCTCCTGATTAGAAATTATTTTACATTAATACAGGATAAAAACTAATCTTTGAAATCTTCTCACTATAATTGTAATACATGTATGTATATACTGTATGTCTGTATCTTCTCCTTAACGGGTGGGCAAATCTCAACAAAACTTTGCACGTTGCACGTTTTTCTGTAAGTTTTAAATCTATAAGTTTTTGAAAACATTTATTAGAAATAAATTTTTTTGAATTTCATATTCATCTTCCCCCTGCGAACTTGACGTTATGCATTTATTTCACGTCTCACATTCGACGTACGTCACTCATATGTATCTTGAACATTCAACAGATTTTGTATCTGCAGCTCAGTTTTTTTGAGTCACCACTAAAAACAGAATGAAGAGCTTGAAAAAGTATTGAAAGCTGTACGGCGGGTTTTGGCTAGTATCAAACTAATATTAACATAGTGATATAACTTGTCTTTTAAAGACAGATTTTTCTCCTCTATTGTATCAAATTAAGAGGAAATGAAGTATTCTCTTATAAATCAATTACCCTGCAACATTGCCTCTATGTAACATTAAACCAGTGTAGTTTAAAGCTTTGTATTCATGCTATATATGATCTAACACAGAAAAGGATAAACAGTGGATCACACTTAAACCCATTCTATACCATTATCAAGTTAAATCTGCAAAACTATTGGGGTCATGTGCTGGGTACTCCTAAATGTCCCAGTAAAATTGGGCCATTTGGCTTCTAAAAATGCATTACCAGCCATGTAAGTGACACTCCAGTAAAATGAAAGCCACTTTTGATCAACAGGCTCACTTTCCTGTCAGCTCCCCTGTGGCTTATATAGTACAGCCTTAAGTGTGTGGAATGGTGCGAACAACCGGGAACTCTTTGGCCCAGTTTACCTCATAGATACTGATCACACTGCAGAGTCAAAGTGTGTCCCGACACTCCCATTTTTCATGTTTTTCTCCTGCCAAAAATTCGATTAACAAGCCCAAATCGAAGATCCGGTGTTCTGAAATGAAAAAGCAGCAAAGCTGTAGTGGTGCCATGCTCAGCAGCACAGTGTCACCTGCTCTATTTATATCCCAAGAGGAATTCCGGATTCAGAGACTCAGCTGCCACTTCTATTATTACTATTAGCTAATGCTGTAACAAGTATCCACCTAACACCCACGCTGTAGCTCCTTTATCAAGAGTCTTATTGCTCAGCACTAATTATGTCCATGCTGTCAATACCACACATGCCCCGTACTATTAAATTTTAAGTTGTCCAAAGAACTTCAGGGTACACTAATTTAGTTTGCATAAAAGAAATCCACAGTTTATGTATGCCTGTGAAGTAATGTTGATGCTGCTTCATTAGTTGTTGATTGATGTCTAAGTTTTCAGACAAAAAAAGTTATATAAAAAAAAGAATCTCATTGATATTACCCCGCCTTTCCAGTCAGTCATAAAAGCATTGCTACGACGTCTGTAAAAATGTTTGATTCACTTCATTATGTCTCCCAGAGGCATGATATTTATCAGCATACAGTGTGCACTCCACAGAATGTCGTGTTAATGGCTGTAACCTTCTTTAGGAAGCATGCCGGTGTCTCCTGGCTCCATATCTTTAGGTGACAAACATCACCTTGTCCCTTTCCCTTTGCTTGTGGCGTGCAAGTCAGCAGAGACAGACTTAGTTGCATAAGATGGCCAGCTGCACCACCCCGGTGCTTAACACTACAGATCTGGGAACATGTATAGAGTTCACAAGTGGAGGAGGTCAGAGGCGGGGGCTTGATGGTTTAAGCCTAGCACATGGTGATCCCTCAGCCTGGCACATGGGCGTGGCGTGCGAGCGCCACAGTGGGAGTCTGAGGTGATGGGTGTCCCAGCTTTCAGGGTTACGCTGCAGTAGTCCCTGCACACGCAGTCGTGGACAGAGGCGGAAGATGGAAAGGAGCGAAGGAGAAACTTTATCCTTCTGGGATATTGAGTTAAATGTCACTGCTCTGCCTGAGGGAGACACTGACAGGCCGACCCCTATCGCAACCCCGAAATCTCAGAGGTCACGATGGGAATACGACAGCTGAGGCCCAGTGAACGACTTGGTGAAGCAGATATAAGATGCTGGCAGATCCGAGCAAATACAATGTCTTTGAATATGTCCAGAAACAAAAAAAATGTAATATAACATGAAAATAATCCCCCTGTTAGTTAGTTTAGCTTCATTGGTAAGACTTTCCTTCTTTTCATTGAAATTGTCTACATGTCCAAACGTAAGTTCTCATATTCATCATCACACTTTAGAAAATAAATATTATTATAATTTTAATTATGTGCACTCTGGACAGCATATAAGAAGTCCACGTGGCAGGTGGCCACCAGAAGCTGATGGGAAACTTGGATTCCAATTTCACAGGTTGTCTGTGAAGCAGCAACAGAAGCTAATGTTGTCCAATAAAAGGGGTTAACACTGAGAACAGTAAATATGACCTTGTGATTATGTCATACACAAACAGGAAGTTTTACTGACATTTAATTATAAAATGTATATAACTGTATTATATTTATATAAAGAGATTTATATATAAGTTCCAACTCCAGAAACTTGGGACACTGTGTGAACTGGAAATAAAAATAGAATCCAATAATTTGCAAATATTTTAAATGCACATTTAATTCACAATAGAACATAGAAAACATATGAAACTTTAAACTGAGACATTTTATTATTTCATGAATTTTGAAATTGTTGGCAGCAACATGTCTCCTAAAAGTTGGGACAAGGGCAGTAAACTTACTGGAAAAGTTCACCAATCTGCAAAACGCTGTCTAAAAATGATGGAACAATTTCAGAATAATGTTTATCATGGTAAAATAGCCATCCATCTACTGAACATAATATCACTGTGGAAGAAATATCCAATGTGCAACAAAGATGGCAGAAGATCAAATTTGGATGCCTGTGATTTCCAGGACTTTTCAGCTTGTAATTAGTGCTCAATTCAAAACCTCTGATGGTATGAGGTATGAGGGTGCATTGGTCTCTATGGAACTGGCAGCTAGCACATCTGGAAAGGCACCATCAGTGCTGAAAAGTCTACAACAGGTATCAGAGCAACATATGCTCCCATCTTTTTTCAGCGAAGGCCTTATGTATTTCAACAAGTCGATGATGAAAGACAAAGAAGACCCAGGACTGTTGAGCAGCTAGAATCCATTATCACAGCAGTCCCCAACCTTTTTTGCGCTACGGACCGGTTTATGTCGGGCAATGTTTTTACGGACCGGCCTTTAAGGTGTCGCGGTTAAATACAACAAAATAAAAACAATACTGGTTCCAAAAAAAGACGATTTATTCAAAACACACAGGAAAAGACCCAGGGAAACCGAGTTAACGATAAAAACCCTGAACATGAAAACTCACTGCAGTGCCCTCAGTTTACACTGCAATAAAAAACTGAGTGACTGGAAAGGAATGAAAAGTTTTCATTTACTGCTGTCTTTACTGCTGTCCTGATAACCCTGATAACCCTGAAAACCATAGATTTCACACCTGAGCCTGAACTCTCGCGGCCTGGTACCAAACGAATCATGGACCGGTACCGGTCCGTGGCCCGGGGGTTGGGGACCGCTGCATTATCAGACAAGAATGAGACAACACTTCTCTCCCAAAAGTCCACCAACTTTGCTCCTCAGTTCCCAGATGTTTACAGACTGTTGTTAAAACGGATGGAACGCTACGCAGTGGTAAACATGGCTGTGTCCCAGCTTTTTTGAGATGTGTTGAGCTAATATTTTTCATGGAATAATACATCTTCTCAGTTTAAACATTTGAAATCTTTTCTATGTTTCAGTGTAAATGAAATGTGGGTTTATAAGATTTGCAAATCATTGGATTCTGTTTTATTTAAATTTTAATCAGCGAGGGTGTTTTGTGTTTTTTGTAACCAAGGTAGCAAAATGCATGCCATTTCTTTAATGGCACACAGATACAGGAGTCAATTTGTGTCTTTGGATAGCAATAAAGACATCATATGCATAACTCATGAACATCTTTTAAAATAGCAAACAAAACCAAATCTTTTGGTTATTTTTGTTTACTCTAAAGCAGTTCTCCAGTAGCTGTTAAACATGGTGAGCAATGATTACTGCTGCTCGCACTCCAGCACCTGTCATTTTATTGATTATGAATAGCAGCACAGATTCCTGTCCACAGAGGACTCCACACCGCCCCGTGGCGTCTTTACTGCTGTTATAACAAACAGTAAATCAATAGATCCGTGCTCAGCATTGTAACACTCAGATTTATGGAAAAGGTTTTCATTATATAAAGACGTAGTGACGTGTTGTTTTCAGAGGCAGGCAAACAAATAATAAAATAAATATATACACATCCTCAGTTAACCTGCAGATTTATGGCTTAAAAATGTATGAGCTGATTTCCCTCAACCGTGAGGGGGAAAAAGGAGCTTATTATTTGTAATAAACTCGATGCTCTGCTTCCACCACAAGAGGCCATTGTGCCTCATTGAATAACAGTTGTGGTGGGATCATCAGCCACACATCTACTTAAGCTGTGCCATATCAACCTGCTGCCAACCCATTGCTCATAAAAAAAGAGAAAATAAAACTCGATCCTCCTGTATCTGCAGCCGGGGCTTCTCCTCTGTGGCAGGATAGTATGACACGCTGGCCGTCTTCTTGGCATTCAGCGCCCATTCCTCTACTACACGCTCACTTTCTTCATTCCACTATCGTTCCCATGTTTTACTCAACCAGGTTGATCATCAGGTTTGGTGTCTGTGTTATTTCACATGCTTGTGCACATGTTGGTGGCAGCAGATGATGCAGCTCTGGTGTACGGAGCTCGCCCGGTGGAACTGTAAAGCGTAAATGTGCCAACTTGTCGGACTTTCTTTCTGTTGGTAGAAATGCCAGATAATTCCTGTGCTAAATTATTTGTCTACCATCTCCGTTCTTCAATGTCTCAACCTGTGTGTCTCTGGCTTGTCCACCTTCCTCAGCAAAAACCAGTTGAGCCGTCACTCAATGTGCACCCCCCCTCCCCCACCCCACCCTCCACCCCCTCCACCCCTCTGGATGATCTCCTGTCTCGCTCTCTCACCTTCTCCCTTCGTCTTATTCCACTGACCATGCATGTTCCAAAAACAGATCTCATTTTCATCCATGGTACAAACCGCCTCCACCCTCACCCCCACTGCCCCGCAAGCCCCTGCACCATCTCTCTCTCTCTTGCACTGCCTCCTTTCCAGTTCCAAGCCTTTTCCTGAGTTCCTGTCCAAGTCCACCATCTCACCTCCCCGTTGCTCCACCCCGAGCTCCACCCTCACACCCCTTACCATGAGCACACACGCTGGAATTTGGAGGCGTGTAATAACTGGGTCCCCACCAATCACAGGCCCTGTAGTCATATAAATCCCTGAGCATGCATGCACTTATTCGCTCTTTCTGTCAGTCCAGCACTCCTGAATTGGAGGGTGCCACACGTCTAGGTGAGGGTGGTGGACCAAGGGTGAAAACAGCAGAGAACAACAAAGAAGTCAAAGAGCGCGGATAGGCACGGTTAGTCGGCCAATCCCTTGTCTATCCAGAGAGGATGGAGAACTCACACACGAAGACCCCGGCAGAATGCCTGGCCTACTTCTCGGTGAACGAGAACACTGGTCTCACTCCTGACCAGTTCAAGAAGAACCTGGACAAATACGGCTTCAATGGTGAGAGTTCGGGCATTGGGGATGGGTGGGAAGCCTACTGAAAGAAGAAAACCGCACGTAGTAACTGTCAATGAAACATCTCAGTGTTTGCATTCAGAATATTCCACAAAGCACCACAGCTTTTGCTAAGATAAGTTCCGGAAGTCTTCCTTAGTCAACACCAGTGGAGTTTCTTGCCTTCCTTGTAGTTAGCCGGGCTGGGCTAAAGCTTTTTTAGAGTGCAGTCGCAGCAGCTGATAAAAATGCAGAGACATTGAGAAGCAGAGACTTTGAGGGCTTTGAAGAGCTATTTAAAGATAGCCAAAGAAGATGACTGGAGAGCGAGAGAGACAGGTGATGGCTCAGGAAGCTTCCTGGGTGATATATGGTGTGGGCAATAGCAAGAGGTGTGGATAATTTTAGGCCGGATCAAATGGGGAGGTCCTCAGGACCTTAGGACTAAGTGATCGGGAATATGATTGCTAATCAATAACTACAAGGAAGGCAAATTACATGGCAAGAGTTGCTTAATAATGTATTACAGTTATTTTAGCAGTCATATTCCTGCACTCACTGTGACGTTGCTTTACAGCACTTAGTAAGCGGTTATTACATTTTTATTCATTTAATTTTTTTGTGAAAACAGTCAAGCACTTTCACAGAGGTTTTACAGGCTTTGACTGGAAATCAAAGTAGGCTGGGTCATCCTGAAATAATTAAGAAGCACAATGTGTTTGTAATTATGCCACTGAGTTGTAGAGCTTAAGTTATTAAGTGTGAGGCACACAGAGGAATTTGAAAATGCATGTTTTATAAACCAGAGGGCACATTTATTGTCATATATCAATAGATGTATAATTCCATCATAATGTTGCTGATAATGTTTAATAATGATCGTGAGACACTTTAACTGACTGTCTTTTCACCCCGCTCTCTTTCTGTCTCCACCTCCTTCACTTTGGTGTCCAACTCCAGAGCTGCCCGCTGAGGAGGGTAAGTGTTCCTTCAACACATTTACTGCATGTTTAAATGTGAACAAGAGCTTCCAGACACCTGATATCACCCAGAGAGGATGACTGGCGTTACTTCACTGAAGTCATGCTCATCCTCAAAAGGTCTTCAGTCAAAACAAGCAGGCAGCATTTTGATTGTGTAATTTAATCACCACAAGATAATTGCATCACACTTGCCACTGAAGATTGTTGGTCAATCACAAATCCATACCATAGTGCGCAAACTTGTACCACACAAATACACTCTAATGCACGCTTAATGGGGTGATTATTATCCACTGATTGTGTCCTTGTCCTGCAGGTAAGAGCATCTGGGAGCTGGTCATTGAGCAGTTTGAGGACTTGCTTGTCAGGATCCTGCTTCTGGCCGCCTGCATCTCCTTTGTAAGTAAACAAGTGTCCACGTTATGTTTAAATCACCACAGATCGTGGCTATTCCTGTCATGTGCATTTTAAGCTTAAGTGACAGGAGTAGTATTTGTAGTAGACATAATAGCAGCAGCAACAAATGAAGCAAGGCACTGACACGTGTGTCCAAGTTTAATAGCACTACTAACAAGAATACACTCTTCAGGTTTAAGATAACTTCCAGCTAATCATTTCACGTTTAGATGTAATCTCTGGACCCTCACACATTCTTAAGAGTCAACTTAAAAGGTTTAGTCCATCACACAAACCAGCCCACTAAAGCAAGCACGCTGCAGTTACTTGCATTACTTTATGGCCACTTTGTCAAGACAGCTTCCCATCCCCTCCGCCCCTCTATGTATTTTTGAGGACGACAACTTGAGAAGAGGGAGACCAATTGCGAAGTCTACTAGGAGGTGTATTAATTGCTATGGCCAGTTTCACCCTTTCGGGCAGCTGTCATGATGGCCTTAGAAGGCGAATATTGAGGAGCAAGTGAGAGATGGGGGGCTCGGGGAAGTATAGGGGGGCAGAGGGGTAAGGGTTTATTTTAAGAAAGCCCCAAGCTGAGGAGAGAAACTGAATCCTTCGGGAAAGGTCAGGCCTGAAGAAGGAACGAAGGGCCTCCTTAGAAAGACACTTTTAAGTCAGAAGGAGTGAGGAGCTATTAGGACACTGAGATTAATCTGAAATCATATTAAAATATTTACACAGCTATTATCAAAATAAAAGAGTAAGTGCAGGAAAAGTAAAGATGAAAATATGACTAAATGTAAACGATTAAAAGGTCTAAAAAATGTCTGTGTAGGCATATATTTAAAATTATTGTGCATTTCTTTTCTTTCTTTTTTTTAATCGTTTACATGTTTTTTTTAATCATGCAGCTTATATAGATAAAAACACTGAATTCATACAAATATAGAAAGTCCCATAAGTACCTACCCGCCTTTATGGCAATCTCTACAACCATCAACACATTTATACGAGCTTATATATTTGTTAGAGGTCTTTAGTTCAGCATAAAAGAAAAATAAATGAAAAGCATTTTGTTGTTAAGAGATATCGGCCCGCTGGCTCTCAGGAGCAGGATAGCCCACTGTCAGTGTTGTCTCCACCGCACTGACCGTGCTCTCACCACAGGTGCTGGCCTGGTTCGAGGAAGGTGAGGAGACCGTTACTGCCTTCGTGGAGCCCTTCGTCATCCTTCTTATCCTCATCGCTAACGCCGTTGTTGGCGTGTGGCAGGTCAGTAATGAGGCCCAGATCATTGAGCAATAAGCTGTATCCATTACACTGATGACAGAAAGTACACAGGTTCCAGTTACTGCCAGAGTTGGTTTCTCAATTCTCATTTTCGAGCTCTTAAATCTGAAATATACATGAGCGCTCACTTGATCTTATGTGCAAGTATGAAAAAATGTATATGATATTATTACTGTATGACTTTTTAAAATATTTAACACGTTATATCTGGAGTTGTTTTGACTGCAGACATTTAGTCATGCTCTTCTTCATTCATGCCAATAAGTGTGTGGCACTGCTGTCAGGCATCACTCAGTGAGGGAACATTGCTGTCATCACGTTCATGCCAAGTGTTGAAATCAGCTGCTTCCCTTCTGTTTTCCTCATCTAAAGAACTGGCATTAGCAACCCGCTAATCGAAGATCATCCCAGATCACATTTCCCTAAATGAGTTTATTTTTTTGCACCATTTTCCACACTGAATTTTAAAAAAAAAACATCTCTGAAAAGAAAACCCACCATAAAAATTCTACTGAAACCTAATATGGACCAGAGCACATCAGATAGCAGATGTGACCTACTCATGTGACATCAGTAACGGGTGTAATTGCTGTGGGTAATGATTCAAAGCCTCTTAGAGGACATGCCCAGTGCCAGACCAAGGACAAAATTAGTATAGTTTACATTCAAACGAGGATGAATGTCTCTGTATCCTTTGATACAAAGATTTTACTTTTATTTGTCTGCAGTTTTTAAGCAGATCCCGTTTTCTTCTTTGAACTCTTAATGAGAGTTTGTGTCTGTGTTTGCCGCAGGAGCGTAATGCTGAAAGCGCCATCGAGGCTCTCAAGGAGTACGAGCCCGAGATGGGCAAAGTTTACCGCTCTGACAGAAAGAGTGTGCAGAGGATCAAGGCCAGGGAAATCGTCCCTGGAGACATTGTGGAGGTGTCTGGTAAGAGATGTCGAGGTTCCACATGGGGAGTCTGTGTTAATTATTTTTTTAAACGGTCTTTCGGGGGGCTCTGTATATATTTTCACCCGGGAAATACTCACAACCTGTTGTATCAAATACTCTTTGACGCCTAATTACAGTGAAGCTGTGAAGATGCTTCCACTGAGTTCCTTGCATTTCTATTCAGGGAGTGAAAGGCAGACACAAGTTCAGGATAGATGTGCCCGAGGAAGGCTGATGTCAGAGCCTTGTGTCTTTTTAAGGCAGCGTGAATGAGGCACGACAGAGTAACACTACAGCGAAAACATGCTGACTGTAGGAAAACAAAATTATGAGTATAAATACCCCCACGAGCACCTGCCGCACCGCCTTTTCCCTCGCTGGCGTTGCCACTCCTGTTCATTTGTCAGTGCACACCTGTTGCCTCTCTTGCTGGCTGCCCTGCCCCCCCTCACCATGTGTGCTTCACTCTGATTTGTCAAAGCATGTGTCATTTAGAGTTCTGCACTATTATGAAATCCGTGGATTAAGTATAGAAATTTAGCAAGTTGTCTGAGCATTTGGTGCCTATTTTAGGAGCTATTCAGAGTATTAGCGGTGGTAGTATTATATTTCACTTTGATTTGATTCAGTTTTAATAAACGAGTGACATGAATTGAACTATTTGGCACTATTGCAGTCATTTGGATGTTATGGAGGTGCCAACATAATTAATAGGAAACGTTTTTCACACTTATACACAGTCCCCATGGTTGTTTTTAACTTCTTTATAATGTCAGTAAGAAAGTTATTTATGTGTTCTCTAATAGTTCACTAAATGTTAATAATAACTTCTCCTCTTTGCACAGTTGGTGACAAAGTCCCCGCTGACATCAGGATTGTTTCTATCAAGTCCACCACCCTGCGTGTTGACCAGTCCATCCTTACTGGTAAGCTTCTTAAGAAAATCAGCCGCTACATCCTGTTCTGTCCTTTCTCCGTTGGCAGTTTTGAGTTCATTCTCTGATTTCACTCTCAGGTGAGTCTGTCAGTGTGATCAAGCACACTGACCCTGTTCCTGACCTCAGAGCTGTCAACCAGGACAAGAAGAACATGCTTTTCTCTGTCAGTATATCCTGTCACTATGAATAATTATTTCTCTCACCTTTCCTTTCATTTCCCTAGCCTTACCTGGTTTCTCTTCCTCGCTTTTCCTCTGTAGGGTACCAACATTGCAGCCGGCAAGGCCATTGGTGTGGCTGTCGCCACTGGAGTCTCCACTGAGATTGGCAAGATCCGTGACCAGATGGCTGCCACCGAGCAGGAGAAGACTCCTCTGCAGGCCAAGCTGGACGAGTTCGGCGAGCAGCTGTCCAAGGTCATCTCTCTGATCTGCGTTGCTGTCTGGGCCATCAACATCGGCCACTTCAATGACCCCGTCCACGGAGGCTCATGGATCCGTGGTGCTGTCTACTACTTCAAGATCGCTGTTGCTCTGGCTGTCGCTGCCATCCCTGAGGGTGAGGACAGAAAAGACAGTGAAAAAACAACACGTTCCCACTCCACTGCTTGTTTGTCACACTCAGTTTTTCACTAATGTCCCTCAGGTCTGCCCGCTGTCATTACCACCTGTCTGGCCCTTGGTACTCGCCGTATGGCCAAGAAGAATGCCATTGTCAGAAGCCTGCCCTCTGTGGAGACCCTGGGCTGCACCTCCGTCATTTGCTCCGACAAGACTGGCACCCTCACCACCAACCAGATGTGTGTGACCAAGGTGGGTATTTAACCAATGAAGAAAAGTGTACTTTAGACAGTTTTCATGAACTCTCCTTCATGTGCAAAAACTGTCTTTGTTTTCTCCCCTGCAGATGTTTATTGTCAAGACTGTTGATGGGGACCACGTTGACCTCGATGCCTTTGATATCTCTGGCTCCAAGTATACCCCAGAGGGCGAGGTGTAAGTTGGCTTTTATATTGCCATGTATCGTCGTTCAGTGTAGCCAATCAAATTCAGACAAACCAACTCTAATTTGTTTGCAATTTCCTCCTATCAGTTCCCAGGGTGGTGCCAAGGTCAACTGCAGCTCATACGACGGTCTTGTTGAGCTGGCTACCATCTGCGCCCTGTGCAACGACTCCTCTCTGGACTACAACGAGGTAAAATCGGAAAGCCACACTTTTTATTTGCCACAATTCAACTTTACTACCTGCAGAGAAAGAAATTCTCTCCTTCATTTCTTGTTTTCTGTAGTCCAAGAAGATCTATGAGAAGGTCGGTGAGGCTACTGAGACCGCCCTGTGCTGCCTGGTTGAGAAGATGAACGTGTACAACTCAAACGTGAAGAACCTGTCCAGAATTGAGAGAGCCAACGCATGCTGCACAGTAAGTCAGCTCGTTTCATTTGTGGTACAGTGAAGGTGATTTGCGTTTGCTGTTCGCTGCTGAAAACCATTGTAATAAGTTGAAGTTACGTTTGAGAGTTTTTACTGTTTTATATATCGTTTAATAGGTGATCAAGCAGCAAAGGAAGAAGAAATTCACTCTGGAGTTCTCCCGTGACAGGAAGTCCATGTCTGTTTACTGCACTCCTGTTAAAGGTGATGATGGTCCCAAGATGTATGTTAAGGTCAGTTCACTTTTAGCCTGCTGTCACAGTGTTTGGGATAAAAGATGGACTTGGGTTTGGAAAACTGCGGTTTTTCTAATGGCCAGCAGGGAGTGACTCATCTGATCCAGTTGTGTAAAGGTCATCCATCACCAATAAACACTTTTCTCATGAAATATCGTTTCAAACCTTTAGTTTCTGATCTTATTGTATGCAACATAACAATCATCTAATTATCTTATGAGCATTCAGTGTCCCCCGGTTTGTTAGTAGATTCACTCCCTGCTTGTGATGTCTGTCAACATGCAACATACAACTAAAGATGATAAATGTAATAAAATTCTGGATTTAAACTTACTCATATTTTTCATAGGTCATTTTTGTTCTACTACAAGTTGCACTCTGTTAAAATGATTTAGTTGAAATATAGTAGCTTAAAGCTGACATCTTCAGCTTTTTGGTGTAGAAATACATAAAAAAATAATTCTGTTGATATTTGCATTTTTCCTTTTTTAAAAAATTTATTTTGTAGCAGACGGAATAAATGTTAAAGAACAGGCCGAAATTGTTTGTCTCTGTGCCGCCTTTACTAAATACAAAATAATCTTACTGCTTCATACCTAGGGTGCTCCTGAGGGTGTGATTGACAGGTGCGCCTATGTGCGTGTCGGCACCACCCGTGTGCCTCTGACCAACGCCATCAAGGAGAAGATTCTGTCTGTCATCAGGGACTGGGGTACTGGCCGTGACACCCTGCGTTGCCTGGCCCTGGCCACTCGCGACTCCCCACTGAAGGTGGAGGAGATGAACCTTGAGGACTCAACCAAGTTTGCCGATTATGAGGTTAGACATCCCGACTGAAGTGAAACCTGGGGATACAGCCATGACAACATGTAAAAACTTGGATTGATTCGTTTGCTTCTCCCCTCAGACGGACCTGACCTTCGTTGGCTGTGTGGGTATGCTGGATCCCCCTCGTAAGGAGGTCACTGACTCAATTGAGCTGTGCAGAGCTGCTGGAATCCGTGTCATTATGATCACTGGTTAGTGTCATGGAGAGCTTTTCTATGATACCATTCTTATCATTAGAAAAACTGATCTTTCTGTTCTGCTAATACACAATCATACAAAGTGTTTTTATTCTCCGGAAACTGTCCTTTTTACAAGGTTTCCACTCATTTTCTCTTTCTCCATGTGTCAGGTGACAACAAGGGAACTGCTATCGCTATCTGCCGTCGCATTGGCATCTTCGGCGAGGACGAGGATGTCTCCGGCAGGGCCTACACCGGACGTGAGTTTGACGATCTGCCCCTCCACGAGCAGTCCGAGGCTGTGCGCAGGGCTTGCTGCTTTGCCCGTGTGGAGCCGGCCCACAAGTCCAAGATCGTTGAGTTCCTCCAGGGTTATGATGACATTACTGCCATGGTAAGAGCCCAGCAGTGCAGGATACAAACTAAACCTGTTACCGACACAGAGGTTGTGTTGAAGTGTTGTCTGGTGGTTGGTTTGTCTAATGTATACTTCATCTCCTCCAATCGCAGACTGGTGATGGTGTGAACGATGCCCCTGCCCTGAAGAAGGCCGAGATCGGCATCGCCATGGGCTCTGGCACTGCCGTTGCCAAGTCTGCCTCTGAGATGGTCCTGGCTGACGACAACTTCTCTTCCATTGTGGCTGCTGTTGAGGAGGGCAGAGCTATCTACAACAACATGAAGCAGTTCATCCGCTACCTCATCTCCTCCAATGTCGGTGAGGTCGTCTGGTGAGTGACCTGTGTGACACACACTCTGAAGACAGCTACACATCTTTCTTTATGTCTCCGGCTTAACTTCAGCTGTCCCGTTACCCTCCCTCAGTATCTTCCTTACCGCTGCTCTGGGTCTGCCCGAAGCTCTGATCCCCGTCCAGCTGCTCTGGGTCAACTTGGTGACTGATGGTCTGCCCGCCACTGCTCTGGGCTTCAACCCACCTGATCTGGACATCATGGGCAAGCCCCCACGCTCCCCCAAGGAGCCTCTGATCTCTGGCTGGCTGTTCTTCAGATACATGGCCATTGGTGGTAAGTGGAACTGGGAGAGTTTGGATGGATTTTGATTGAAAGTAAGTACAACAGTTGCCTACACTGACACGATCCACCTACACTAACAGGATATGTTGGTGCTGCCACTGTTGCTGGCGCTGCCTGGTGGTTCATCTACGATCCCACTGGCCCCGGAGTCACCTACTATCAGCTGGTGAGTGATTTTCTTTGTTTCCTGTTGCTTTCAACTAAACACAGATGTAGACATTTACTGATCTTACTTCCTATCCGTGCAGTCACACTTCATGCAGTGCCACGAGGAGAATGAGGACTTTGAAGGCCTGGACTGTGAAATCTTTGAGGCTGCTCCTCCCATGACCATGGCCCTGTCTGTGCTGGTCACCATTGAGATGTGCAATGCTCTCAACAGGTACTTCTTTGAATGTGATCGAGGAGGATGTAGTTTTAAAAAAAAGAGGTTTCTTCATGCAACAGATATATTCTGCTCTCACCTCTCTTCTTCTTCTTCCTCTTCAAGCTTGTCTGAGAATCAGTCTCTGGTGCGCATGCCCCCATGGAGCAACTTCTGGCTGATCTCTGCCATGACCCTGTCCATGTCCCTGCACTTCATGATCATCTATGTTGACCCTCTTCCTGTGAGTCAGACATTCAGTTTGAAAATATTTTTGTTTTAGAAGCTCTAGTTCATGTGGCTTTCCTCCATGGGGTTCAGCTTCATCTGACTTCCACTCTTTTCCTCTCCAGATGATCTTCAAGTTGACCCATCTGTCCACAGAGCAGTGGATTGTGGTCCTGAAACTTTCCTTCCCCGTCATTGCCATTGATGAGGTGCTGAAGTTCGTCGCCCGCAACTACGTTGAAGGTAAGGAGTCTTGCACTTTTATCCACGAGAACAAAAATAAACAGAGATCTGTCCCAGTTCCTAAAATAACAGATAATAATTTTACTTAATCATTCATGTATTACTACCATCATCTTTTCAGATTATTTATTAATATTTTAACTTATTAAAATTAACCTAGACTTTATCTAATTTCATTTTAATTCCGTCAGGTTTGATTCTGTGTTTGTAATCTGCCTGTTTTCACTTCTCTCCATTCATCATTAACTCACGTAACCCTTTTGTTTTTGTCCATTTCCAGTTTAAATTCAGCCAACCCATCACCATTAACCTGTAACTAAACCAAGGTATTCCAAGGCTCACACTGCAGTGTGTAGCTAGCGCTGTGTAGAGACTGTTTGTCTGTTTGTGTATTTGTTGTTATTTCACGTACATTGCTGCCCTAATGTAGATTTTTCAAGCTGTTATCAGACTCACTGTGACCTCCGGGGTCTCCTCACTACTCCTTCATTGAAAATCAAATTGAAAAACATTGGGTATCATGACTTCTGTATGGGGAGACCCCTGAGTGTGTTGATCTGTGTGAGGTTTCTGTTTATTGGTTTTTGTTTTTTTCTTCGTGAGATCACCGTGAGCGGGTGAGTATCTGACCAAAGATATCTTTTTTAGTCATTATATAAACATTAAACTGATGTTTTTTTTTAACACTTTATGATATAGCTGTACGCAGATAAAAGGTCTGTCTGAGTATTAATTGTTCTCTTTGTCAACAGATTTTACTCTTAACCTCTTTTACTGTTAGCATTACGTGTAGTTTTTTCCTATAGCTGCAATAAACTCCAAAATAAGTTATTGCATGTTTATATGAAGCTTATAAATAATAACAGCGACTTTTTCCTTAAGTAAGCCCCACATTTAAAATGCTCTCCATTGTAAATAAAGGCTTAAATTGTGTTTAACTTAAACTATCTTATATTTCTGAAAGTTAAGTCATACTGCGAAACTGTTCGATTTACAGTTCTCCTTGTGAAGAAAAATTGGGGATGTAGCTTTTTTATGTTTAAGCCCTCAAACTCTGGAACTACCTCAAAATATTAACTCTAACAATAATTTCAAAAAGTTCTTAAAATACACCTTTTCAATGAGACATTTAGCTAGTGTGTTCACGAAATAATAGATCGCTATACAGCCTGCGAGTTAGCTCAGCCACATTTAGTGATCTGGTAAATATAGAGCATGTGCCTTTTGTCTTTATCAGTATCATGTTGGCCTCCTGCTTCTGTCGTTTCAAAGTTTGTTTGTTTTCATATTTCTCTGTTTATGTTCTACAGAATGTTTTGTAGAATTTATTTTTATTTATTGGTTACGGATAAAGCGCTTAACAAATTTAAGAAAACACAAATATTTTACAAATCTATAAAGTTTTTAAAGCAGAAATTATTACATTTTTTGGGGGGGGGATTGTTTAACCAAGTTCGTGTTCCAATTTGAGCCTAAAATTGAGGGTAGCATTCAAACGCTAAAGGTAATTTTCTGTTAAGCAATGTAAAAATAAAATAGCTGTACTGGCAAAAAAGTAAGTAAGGTCCTAAGTAAGTAACTGGCATCTTAAAATAATAATGTGCTTTATTATTTTGTGTGAGTAAAACAGTACATTTAAAAATACACAAATAACAAGAATATTTCTTTTTTAGCATCAAAAATATCATTTTGATTAAACAGTCGTGTATAAAGGTGGATTAACCAGAACAGAAATATAAAAAAATATTTTAGTAATTGCCAAAACTGTTAATTTAGGGCAGCTGACCACCCTTACATTGGTGGTCTTATAAATTTGTTAAGCACTGTGTATATATATTTGTGTGTGTGTGCGCGCGCAGGTGTCTGTTTATATGTATGCAGCTCTGATGCATTGTTTGTATTTTGTAGTATTAATATGTTTTTATGCTTGTGTAGACCTTTGATCCTCTACATGCCATATTGAGCTATACACAAACTGGATTTTGTGAAGTGCTGTCGCTTAGCAGTGACTTTATGTTTGAGAGATGTTATCAAAGTGTCATTCTTCTTATCACATGAGAAATTTCCTTTGTTTACCAAATCACGTGTCTCTGGTCTCTGCAGCAGGTACAGAACTTAAATAGAGATGTAGAAGAAGAGGATCTTCAGGGCTGAAGAGAAAGAAGCGGAGAAGAGAGGGAGAAAGAAAGATCACAGCCAAAGAGGGGAGCCATAGAGAAGAAAAAGACTGAAAAAAAAAACCTTGTGAAAAAAAACAATAAAATTTGTTTAAAAATCTGCAATAAAAATAGTCTCTGTATAAGGAAGGAGATTGAATTAAAATGAGGGGAAGTATCCTGATTAACCAGATAAAGCAGTAATATTTAAGATTTTATTCTAAGAAGTAAAGTATGTATTAAAGGTGATTATTTTTTTTGTTAACCTTGGATATTCTCAGCTGTTGTGTTTTGTGTCCTCTGTCCATTTTCATATGACTGACTTTCCAGCTCATTACTTTGATTCTAGTCTTCGTTGCTCGTGTCTTGTGCAGCCTCCCTGCTTTAGCTGGGCTCTGTACAGTGTGGTGTAGAGTTGTTAAAGATGACTTCATATGGGCAGAAAAACCACTTGCCTCCAGCCGCCAGCGCTCTCTATAGGCAACATGCGGACTCAGTTGGAGGTCTCGTGACATAAAATGGGCATGTCTACTCAGTCACAACACTTTTGGTCTTATATATTGTTTACTTGATAAGCTGCAATAAAGTGATGATTAAAAACTTGTGAACTTATTGTGGAGCATGTTTTTATTGGGCGTACATTTAGATGACCTCCTCTGGACACGTCACGAGGATGAGTGATTACAGTGTTCAACATCCATACATATTAAACGTGAGTCAAACATTTTCATTTTATAGCTAATATTTTGGATTTTTTTCGCGACAGTGCTTCTGCTGTTTAAGTGCGGCTCAGCGACGGTCGTCAGTCTTTGGTTTGCACAGCAAATTCCAGAAACCCCCGGATCCATTAGATGAGGGTCCTGAACGGTATGTCGATGTCCTTCATCTGCTTTTCATAGTCTTCATCAAACAGCTTTGATTGCTCAGGTGTGAAATGGTTTTTCCAGTCACCCACTTCACCTGCGTATGAGAAGGAAGACAATCTTGTTAAGTTTGAAAATTTCTTCTAAAGCTTCTATCAATGTTTTTTGACTGACAGGTGCATCAAAAAAATGTTTCCCAAAACAGTTATATGTAATGCCTACAGTGTCTCATTTACCACTAATACGTTTATTAAATTACAACATCTTGATCTTTGACTTTCATCAGAAAAGGTTTAATTTAATAAACAACAGTAAGTGACAGCGTTACAGAAAATTATTTTCTGTAACAGGTAATCTGTTAATTACAGTTAGATCCATAATTTCTTGGACAATATAAACACCGTGCAGAATTGTGCAGAATTGTGCAGAATTCCAGCTTGAAGTGTTCTGGATGTTTTTCAGCCATTTTTAAATGTAGTCAGTAGATAGTTGACTGACAAGCAGTTTCCTGCGGCCATGAAATTTCAGAACTTTTCAAGCAATCCTTTTATTTAAAATTATGTAAGTTTGTCCAACTACTTTTAAGCCTGTGAAAATGGGAGGTTGTCCGTATGAGTAATATTGTAATGTAATATTTAGCGCAGTACTTTTGTAAAAACCTGGACGTCTGCATTTCAATCACATCTTGACTGTTTGATTTAAGATCCACTGTGATGTGCACAGAGGTTAGACTGTATCCTTGTTAGTAGATGTAATTATATTGTCCTGATTAAATATTTAATGAATGGTTTATTAAGCTCGCCATTTACTTGTTGCAGAAGCCCAGGCTAACAGCTTCAAATTGCTTAAATCGACTCCAGTTAATATCTGCCAACAGACTTATTCATTTGAGTGTTAAGTTGTTGTAGTCTATAGATAAAACCGAAGCGAGAGTTCAAAATCCAGGGACCTCTAGGGGGTGCCCCTGCACTGAAGTGCAGGTAGCAGAGCAGTGATTGCTGCCTTTGAGGAGCTCAGATTGTTCACAAGTTGATTTAACCATGTGACAATATACATGAAGATATTTGTGTGTCTGAGACAAATATAGATGTTCATCATGACATTTTTACTGCCCAAGGCACTCTCTGGCAACTGAGATTAACTTTCCTGCATATCTTTAATTATACTGATTGTTACTGTAATAGTGCACCTTTTCTCATGAAAGGAGAGATGGACTGATCAAACACCGGAGATGGAACGCAGGAGTAGTTGGCCATCGGGTTCTCCTTCATGTTCTTAAAGGAGGTGAGCTCCACGATTTGGCTGATGACCTCATCAGAGACCGACAAGTCCAGGTACCTCATGATGCGCTCCACTTCACGCCGAGGATTCTGGGAAAATAAATGTGACAGAGAATGTTCGGAGATTGTTAATTTTTTTTAATTCATTACAGATGTTCAAACAGATAAAATAAGACATGATGTCATCACAGGAAAAAGTAAAATCATAAGAAGTGATAAACAAAACACTGCAAACAGGTGAGGAGAGATTACATAACGGAAATCAGTGTTAAATGGGAGTTCTTCCTCGTCACTGTGGATCTGCTCACAGCAGATCATTGCCCTGTTGGGTTTCTCTCTCTAACACTTCAGGGTATTTAGCTTAGAATATAAAGTACGCTGATATTTATGAATTGACTGGTCATGTGAAAAAGGACGTTTATCACGGGATTCTTTGCAGTCCTGTGAAAAACTAAGTACACCCTTACTGCTTCAGTTGGTAGCAGCCAGCTAATCAAACTCACTTGATTAACTGATCTTCAGGAAGTGTGAGCACCTCTATAAAAGGTTTGCAAATACAGGATATCAGCAGAAAACACCTCCTATCAACTGATAAGTACTCTACAGTTAAATGAGAGGCCATCTGTCCAATAGCTAAAGTTTCACTGAATTTAGATCATGCAAAAAGACAATGATCACAAGCACAGCAGCAAATTTACAACAAAAGTGCTGGGAAAGGAAAGAATAAAGGTTAGCAATGGCCCAATCAAAGTCCACACCTCAACCTAACTGAAATCCTGTGACAAGACCTGGGTTTAAATAAAAGTCTGCAAACATCAATGAACTAAAGCAACGTCTTGATGCATTCTCAATCATCCAGGAAAGTAAATCTCCAAAAGTTGAATCTGTTCATCTGGACGTAGCGTTTTGTGGGAGAAACGTTTCGTCACTCATCCAAGTGACTTCTTCAGTCTCAGCTGACTGCAGGTTTCCCCAAACCTAAAGCAACGTTGTAAGAAGGGTCCAAAAGTCCTCCATAATGATGTGAGAGACCGATAAAGTCATACAGAAAACCTTCACTTCAGGTTATTGATGCTAAAGGTGCTTCTACAAACAACTGAATCACGGGGTGTACTTAAGTTTTCCACAGGACTGTGCAGTCCAACTTTCTCTGTCATGCAACTAATACATCTATACAGTTCTTAGGACAATATCTCAAAGTACTTTTTTAATTTATATTGAATGTCTTAATGACTTTTAAAAGGATGGTACATTTGTTTTTAAATCTTCAGAAATAGGAGATTTGCCAGTAGTCACATTGTTTACAAAAATCCGCTCTTCCTTTTCAGCTGTACGTCAGAAAGTTGGCATTACTTTTCTTTTTTGTCCTTTAAACATGAAGCTGGTCTAAATCTGCATCTATAAAACGGCTTCCTAATCATTCAATCTCAGCTTTACATTTTAGATCAAAGGAATGTGCTGCGTTTATTACGTTTGCTTTAAAGAAGGTTGCGCAACACTTTCACTCTCTTGCTCTTGATGAAGGCGGTCGCACTTTTCTCCTCCTCCTCCTCTCCCTTATCTTCCCTGCTTAGCCTCTTGTGTCCTTGTCTAGTCTCGTGTTTTTTGTATTACTTTTCCCTGGAACACTCTCTCACAGTCTGTTCTCTAAAACCTAAAAGAGGAATTATGGATTTGATCAACTGGTCCCTGAATGCAATTGACATCCTTTTCTCAACGAGAAGTCTGGGCTTGGGTGAGCCTGAGTGCTGAAGATATCTACCTATTCGGAACCATGATAACAGGGTTCTTGCTGATCGGAGCTGGCTTGGCCCTGGCTTGGCCCTGGCTTGGCCCTGGCTTATCGAAGAATTAAGAAAGCGGAACTGGCTGTTCAAACCCCCACAAGGCTGCCCGCTGGGATTGAAACGATGGGACGAGGCGTGAGTTTCTCAAAATGGGCTCATTGAGTGCAGCACGGATAAGATCTTGGAGAAGCTTACGGCTGCCGTGAATACTCAGAATAAGACCTCTGAGTGCAAACTGGATTACATCTGGAGGGGCTCGCTCGGAATAACACCTCTGAGTGCAAATTCGATCACATCTTGGAGAAGCTCACTGCGGTCGTGAGTTCTCAGAATCGGCTCTTTGAGCACAAGAATGACAACATCACGGAGCGTAAGTTTGATAACATCATGGAGAAGCTCACGGCTCTCCAATGAGAGATTGAGAGACCAGTGTTGGACTGTTAGAACAGCTTTGAAATTCATATGAGTTGTTCACACTAAAGTAAAAAACCCCAAAATCTGTATTCACTTCATGCGGAGACCCCTTCAGCGCCAGCTGTGGGCTCAAGGCTGGAGCTGAACAACAACACCCTGATAACGACTGTGTTTAGACTGTTCTTCCCATTCTATGCAAGGCCACCTGGGTTGGCTGGAAGACTGTTTACTTAGCCTGGCAGGGCGAAGGACACTGTCTCAGCTGAACTCTGGACACACACACACACACACACACACACACACACACAGACATGTACACACACACACACACACACACACACACACACACACACACACACACACACACACACACACACACACACACACACAGACATGTACACACACACACACACACACACACACACACACACACAGACATATATACACATGCAGATGTACACTCATCCCCCCTCCCCCTCCAAACGCCTTCGACGCTTATTCCCTTCCGATGCTGACGGTGGATCAAGGAGACCAGCGCATAGGCTGCAGGCCCGGATGTACTGTCTACATTGGCTATCTCTCACCCTTTACCCATCCCTGTTGCTTGTCATGTGTTTCTTTGGCGTATTAAGACTTTTTTCATGTGCTATGTGCAGGGTTTTTTTTTTCTGTTCTCAAACTGATCTCCCTATTGGAGCTCAGTCTGGGGGGAGTTATTTTTTTCTCCTTATCTTTCCTCATGTTGTGCTTTTTCCATGTTATACCCCTCTGACCTGTCTTCCCCATGTGATGTTTGTGTAATGTATGTATGGTCGGATGGGTAAGACGGCGCTGGCACGGCTGGCAGCCTTAACCCAATTTCCCTCAGGATGAATAAAGTATGATCAATCAATCAATCAACATGCTTTGGGAATAATCCGTGTTGTCCTCACCTCTTTCATGTCCTCGTAGAAGAGGTACAGAATATTCCTCTTTTCTCGCTCCAGCCAGTAACCTTTCACATGATCATACCAGGAGCCCCATGACACTGTAGAAGCAGAGCAAAGGCCATTCATTCAAGCAGCTTTGATGAAAACATTTCTTCTACTCCAGTCCAGGTTTATGCTGACTGTGACTGCTGAGTGTGGAAAAATAATTTTTCCACTGATGACAAAGTGAACCACACAGGGAAACTGGAGACACCCTGTTTATATTTATGGCTATCATAAAGCCTCATTAACTGCTTAACATCAACATTTATGACAGTAGGTATTTTAATAAGTGTTGGCTGATAAGAGAGTGATAAACTTGGCCACCTTTAATGACTTTACAGCTGTGTAACTGCAGAGCTGATGAATTATTGCAAAGTGATGACTTCATGATTACATAATTCATCATTTCTTTATTTTATGCTGGGAAAATTTGAAATACATACAGTGACTTATTGACAGATGTATCATTCTAACTGGCCTCAATATCAATATTTGGTATGACCACCTTTATTCTTCAATACGGGCAGCTTAATTTCTCTCAGTAGTTTTCAGAAATAGTTCTCTGGGCTTTTTCAAGGACATTTAAAGATGTTGGCTTCCTTTTGTTTGGTTGTTAGATTTGTATTGTTTATTGCCATTTATGCTTAGAAATATTTACTCATATATGCTTAGAAGTATATAATTGATTGTGTAGTGATAGGAGGTTTGATCCTTAATAGTCTGTAACAACGCTGTGCAGCATGAAGAGGGGAGTGTGTTCACTCCTCTTCAGAGTGTTCTGGCATAGATCACACACCTCCTAGGAGAGGTCGTATCTTCTCCTGCTGATATGTGGTATAGCAAACACACGTATATCTGTTTGAGTCTAAGAGTCTTTTGTTTAGATGGACCGCTAGACTCCTGGCACCAGCTTTGGGGAGTCACACACACACACACACACACACACACACACACACACACACACACACACACACACACACACACACACACACACACACACAGGGTATTCTTTGTTCACATGCATACCTATACAAGAGGTCATATGTTAATGAACCTATGCATATTCATGTAACCACAATAAAAGAGCAGTGTTACGGGGGAGCGGACGAGAGCAACTGGGGTCAAGCGAAGGAACGGCGCCTGTCCAGTTCTCTCCCGTGCACGTGAAACATAAAGAACTTGCCTACTCGTGTCTTGCTTGCTGTGTAATTACACTGTCTTCAACGTTCCAGCGAATAGGTTCAAGCTACAAACCTATCATTGGTTCTAATCCAAAATGCTGCAGCAAGAGTCCTGACAGGGACTAGAAAGAGAGAGCAGATTTCTCCTGTTTTGGCTTCCCTTCATTGGCTTCCTTTTAAATCCAGAATTGAATTCAAAATCCTGCTCCTCACAAACAGGGTCTTAAATAATCAGGCCCCATCTTATCTTAATGACCTTGTAGTGCCATATCACCCTATTAGAGCACTTCGCTCTCGCTCTGCAGGCCTACTTGTTGTTCCTAGAGTATTTAAAAGTAGAATGGGAGGGAGAGCCTTCAGTTTTCAGGCCCCTCTTCTGTGGAACCAGCTTCCAGTTTAGATTCGGGAGACAGATACTATCTCTACTTTCAAGATTAGGCTTAAAACTTTCCTTTTTGCTAAAGCATATAGTTAGGGCTGGACCAGGTGACCCTGAATCCTCCCTTAGTTATGCTGCAATAGACGTAGGCTGCCGGGGATTCCCATGATGCATTGAGTTTTTCCCTTCCAGTCACCTTTCTTACTCACTATGTGGTAATAGACCTCTCTGCATCGAATCATATCTGTTATTAATCTCTGTCTCTCTTCCACAGCATGTCTTTATCCTGTCTTCCTTCTCTCACCCCAACCGGTCGCAGCAGATGGCCGTCCCTCCCTGAGCCTGGTTCTGCCGGAGGTTTCTTCCTGTTAAAGGGAGTTTTCCTTCCCACTGTGGCCAAAGTGCTTGCTCATAGGGGGTCATATGATTGTTGGGTTTTTCTCTGTATTTATTATTGTGCGATCTATTGTACAATATAAAGCGCCTTGAGGCGACTTTTGTTGTGATTTGGCGCTATATAAATAAAATTGAATTGAATTGAATTGAATTGAATTGAATTGAATTGAATTGAATTGAATTGAATTGAATTGAATTGAATTGAATTGAATTCTCTGTCAAAATAATCCCACACTGCTCCAGTAATGTCAAGGGGAGGGCAATCCATGACTTATAGTTTCCCATTGTGTGTTTTTTCTATCCTGGTATGCTTTTACTGCATTGGCAGTGTTTTTGAGATCATTGTCATGCTGAAAAATGAAACTGTTGGCATGGTCTTTCTACCATTTCTTCTTTTGTCCTCCAATTCTTTAAAACATTTTATGCCAAGATTTCGGCTAATAGCCCTTTGGAAATCATCACAGATTCAGCTAAAGAAATGGGAACAAATTAGTGTGTTTTTGTGACAGAGTGCTAGTAACAAAGTCTCTAAAGACACAATTTACAGCTAGTTCTTTGTGGAGCTGTCTGTTTTGAGTAGATGCAATACTGGTTCATCTCTTGAATTGGATGTCTTTTTGTGCTTGAATGATTTATAAATCAGTGTTAAGTGATTTAAAAAAAAAAACGTATTCTTTTAAAAATACTGAGATACAGTGACTGAAAATGAGTGAAAAAGCAGCCAGTGGAAAACTATGAAAGACCTTCAGAAAACCTGAAGAACTATTGCTCAAGATCACTTAAACTTAAAGGGCTGCTTGAAAGCAAAGCATAAAGAAATAAGGGTTGGGTCAAAAGTTGTTAGCTGTGTATTTACACATCAGTACACATTAGCATGAACGGTACATGTTTGCAGTTCCTGGCAAACTGACAAGCCTCTGATTCTTATGAACAAGTTTCATGTTTGTGCCTTGAGCAGTCGTGCGCAACCAGTGAGCCAAGATGGAATATGGGTTTATGCACGTAATATTTGGACTTTGCCAGATTTTAGATCTGATTTTACCTGATCAACCTGCACACCCACTCCATGCCCTGGAGGTTATCAAAAGTAGCAAATCAGTCAAAGACTGATTGAACCAAAGTGCAGTCTGAGCTTCTCAGGAGGTCCTTTATATCAGCTGCAGTAAGCCCATTGCACAGTACTAATAATATGAGTTTTCCCAAATGTTTGCATATTTGCATGTTAGTTATTGGGTGTTTTATTTACTTTATTAGGAATTAATATTGTTTATGTCCGTGA
Source organism: Oreochromis aureus (assembly GCF_013358895.1). Taxonomy (NCBI): domain Eukaryota; kingdom Metazoa; phylum Chordata; class Actinopteri; order Cichliformes; family Cichlidae; genus Oreochromis; species Oreochromis aureus. The sequence continues at coordinate 17,073,592 of NC_052949.1, forward strand.
TTAAGCTGCCATGGCAATGTAATTTCCTGCAATCTGATAAACTGACGGACCATTAAATTTGTTAAATAAATCAAGCCCAGCGAAGCCTGTTATGTACATTTCCACCATATTGTGTTTTATGAAAAGGCCACCGTTTTGTTCCCTAATCTTCACCAAACTGGCACAGATGCTTTCATATGTTCCAGTCGAATCAGCAGCAAAGCAGCCAAACTGGTTATATGTCACCAAGACTTTGACTTGTACCAGAACCAAACACTCAAAGCTGAGAGGAGACAGGTAATAATTCACTTTGCAATACCCAACCCAGTGACTTCATATATAGGTAGTTAACATGCATCCAATTGTTAATATAAAGACATTTCAAAAAGTTATTATTTAATGGCCCTACAGCAACCATTAAAGTCTTTCTCTAAGGTTAGAAATCTATTTTTCTTTACCCTGGAATGAATGCATTGAGATTTACTAAAGTTGTATGATTGGTTCATACTTACTTACAAAGCAAACTATGTGTCTAACAAGGCAAATATGGTGGGAAAAAACACAAAAGAAATAAAGAAATCTGCAGAAAGCTAATAAAAATGCATTTACTGCAGTAAAGAAGCAGCTTTTAATGGCTGTCATGATGAAGAAATATTCCATTTATTTTAAAAAAAAATGTTAAATTTTTTATCCAGATCTTCACAAGATATGCGCGCTGCAGCCACTCAGGGTGCAACTAATCTTATCATGACCACTCAAGCGTAAAAGTTGTCATAGTTTCCATCCACCATCACATATTTTGTTCACAAAAGCCTCCGGGCAACCAAAGATGCTGCTTTAGTGGGTAAACATATAGGGCTATTGATGGCTTAGAACGGGTATGAGGACAAAGGGGAAAATATACTTACGGTCTCCTTGCATAAACTTGTGGATGTAGCCATCAAAAGGCCCTGGCTCAGGCTGGGTCTGATTCATAAGATCAAAGTAGTAGTAGCTCACCAGGTTGTCTTTGGCATTGCGTGCCACGTAGATAGCCTTCCCACATGATCAAGAGGAACACAAAAAGATATTCACAGTACAGAGGACATGTTATTTGATGAGACTGTGTCTAGCACAGCATTGGTAAGCTCCTACCTCATTTATGTGCATTGTATCATGAACCTTTTACCCTCAAGCTGCATGAGTTTACTGTCTAGTAAGAAGCAATAAAATGCAGAATTTCTATTCTCACTGAAGTCTGATAGAAAAGGAGTCTCACCTTGCATTTGTTTTCCCAGAATCCAGGAGGTACTAGCTGAAAAGGAAGATGTGTCTTGATAACTCTCGGGGGATCCATTTTTTCCAGAAGATCAAGACCTGAGACATAAATCCAGGGAATTGGACACAGGAAAAACTTAACATATGTATTTAATGATTTCTCATGTAGTCCAACCAATGGAAACTGCTTATTACCATTGTTGAATTTACTTTTTTACCCAAATAACATTAATTAGGACACAAAGTTGGGGCAGGCATTTAACTTTAGACAGTAGTAGCACTGATTGTTGTGCCACACCCCTGCAGCAAAACACTATAGCTACGTTTTATAGACCTGTCTGTGACTGATTGTTATAAACCTGCCTGTTAGGTCACCGTGACATGCTTGACAGTTGGCTTCATTGTAAAACTTCAACTGGCTGGTATTAAAGTTTAGTCAAACACAAATATAGCTAATCTGTGTTTGAAAAGCACAGCTGCGTTCACTGAAATGACCCAACTACAGTAACTTTTGTTGATCCCCTGCAGAAAGTCCAGTTTTTTGTCTTTTCTTTTGAGGGATATGCTTATGGGTTAAGAACTCACTGACTCTGATTAGGGTGGGAAAAAACGAGCCGTTGCAGAAACATTCCTCCTTGACTTGCATTTGTGAGTTGTGGCATGCTACAACTACATGTTAAACCTGCTGAGTCACAGTAGAGCATAAAACCAGAGAAAAAAGACACACCTGAAGGGATGGGAGGTGGGGAGAAGATCTCTAGGAATGGACTGCGGACAGGTGTGGGGGCTCTTTTGCAGGCCTCAGCATCTCCATTGTGAAGGAGCAGGTCAACAATTTCCTGGGTCCACGTAGTCCCTACCACACAGAGACACCAAGCGGTGTAGTGCTAAATCTCACAAAACTGAGTAAAACACATTAACAACAGTCCAACAAACATGTCTTTTTTGACACCACCTACTTAGTGGTGCCACATTGCAGCAGATTCCACAGTCTAAGAAATTAGACTTTTGAAGGGTAGGAAAAGTAGTCCGTCTTTGTTGTTTGTTTGCTTAAATTATAACTCTCACGCTTCATGAAGGCATAATTACAGGATTAGTCTAGAGTTACTGGTGTTTTCCTTTATTGCCTGCTTGTTTAAGCAGTTACATACACACAATGTTTTGGTAAAACCACTTAACACTCAAGTAATAGAAGAAGAAAAAAAAGCAGCAATGCCACAATGGAAAAATATTTCCTCACAAGTTAAAGTCTTGCATTAAAGAGAAAAGGGAAACTGCTTTGTTTTATACATTTTCTATGCTGTTTGGCAGTGCAGTCCTGCATATGATATATTTTCTTGTAACATCTGAATTTGCAACAGATAAGGAAAAAGCACAGTATTTCTCTCCATACCCATGAGTGGAAGTGTACAGTGTTAGAAATGTAAGCATGCAACTGTTTCTGAGTACCTGCTTTGGGGTAGGTGGCAATGAGGAGGTCCGATGGATCGGGACGAAAAGCCCAGATGCTGTCCCAGTTGTTGGCGATGTGGTTCATCAGAGGCACTCCTCTGACTGGGATGAGAGGGAAACGTGTGATGGAGGAGCTGGCCTTCTGAATGGCCTCGCTATAGGTCATGTCTTTCTCCTCTGACATTTTTTACACTGCCAAAAGCTGCCTCAAGGAAATCAAGAACCAAGAGCTAAAATCTGCCTTTTTTAAATTTAAGAAAAAAAAAAACTTCAACAAACTCCCGAGGTCCTGCCTTCAGCTGTCTGTGTCAAACACACACTGCTGATTTGCTGGTGAGCCACATAAATCCCAGCTTCTAATGGTCCTGTTCTTCCTGATTGTCAGTCCCACGGTCAGCGTGTTTACTTCCTTGTTAAACTGTCATTATCTCCTCCTTGCATGATCCCGGCCAAGAGCAGCGCTGCTTTGTTTCCTCTTGATTTCTCGTGGTCTGCAGCGCAAGTCGTCTCCAAGATCCGAATGCGGGAGCGGGAGTCTCTCAGCGGGCTCTCAGAAACAATGAACTCCCAGCTGAAGTCTGAGTGCCTCAGTCACTTTAAAACGTGTTTCTTTTTTCCCCCCTCTTTCTATCTTTGTAAGCTGGCTCCCTGAGTGCTTGTACCCAGGTTCTTATCAGTCTGCGATCACTGGAACTTGCACCAGCAGACCTACACTAAAGTGCCCTTATGTAACATTCCTAGTTACGTATGAATTCCACTTTTCCTCACAATACTGTCTTAACTGCTTCCTCTGTAATCTGAGGAAGGAAAAAGGGAGGGTCTCGAAAAATCCTGCAGCCCACAGAGAGGTGGACTTACATGTGGAGAGTACAAATGAGATGGATTTAAACATTTAACTTCACAGTTAAATGTGTAACTCTGTGTAAAACACCATGACCACTTGCATTTCTTGGTCTTTTAACATAGTTGTGTTGATTGATTTGCACTTTTTAATCACAATTTTAAAAAACAACCACTTTTTAATCACGATCAGAAAATTTGTGGCCAATCTTTACAAAAGCAAATTTGGACTTTGACCCTTCAAAGTAAACAAAATGCTGACCTAATTCCAGTAAAAGAGTGCATGGCAGAGATCTCATTTCATTTTTTATTTTCTTGCAAAGAAGAAAAATGTTCTCGTCTAGACACGCTGCTGGAGATTTATATGGACTTACATTCATGTTATCTATTCAGCCAGATGAAAGTGTTTAGACTTTACATTCCAGGATTTCCAGAGTTAATATCCTGCCAGCGAAAGAAACAATATTTTCACTGTAAATAAGTTGAGCTGTCTCGATGGAGTTCAAGAATGTTTTTATAATAACTGTCTGAGAAAGTTGAGAAATTTGTAACTTGAAAACACCCTGAGCTGCACAGTTTCCTAACAATTTCTGTCCATCCTATTTATAGAAGTTCTAGTGTCTGTCTATACATGGAGGAAACATCAGATAAGTTACAGTTCCTGTATACCGTGCATCAGTACTATTGCACAAACTTAGAGTACTTTGCAAAAGTCTTGAGTTAGTCTTCATTTTCACTTATATTTTTAGGAAAATTGAAAATAGGTGCAGCAGTTAGTTATTTAAAAACTGTGCAAAAATTCATTACAATGAAATACATAAGACAAAAACAGAGTCTGAAAGCTAATATTGGGTGTGACCGCCTTTATTTCTCAACAAAGCCTGAACTCTCTCAGGCAGCTTTCTGTGATTTCTTAAAGTAGTCTTCAGGAATAGTTCTCCAGGCTTCTTGAAGAACATTCAAAGCTCTTCTTTGGATGTTGGCTGACTTCTGTTCTGTCAAGATAATCCCACACTGCCTCAATAATGTCGAGGTCTGGGTTCTGGAGGAATAAGGAATCATTTTGTTTTATCCCTGTCAAACTGTCATCATTGGCATTTTTCATAAATTCAGCAAAGAAATTTGTTTTTTAATGGAAAATTGATGGAACACTTATATCTTCATTAATAGTACCCTTCCTGACTTGAATACAACTAGTTTTTCTGCTTTACCACAACCAGTTATGCTTGAGGTGGATTTGAATCCTGCTCTGGACACAGTACAACGATCCGTGCCTGCCTCCAGTGTGCACATAAATTTGTCTTTGGGCAGAAACATAGTGATAAGAGCAGAAATACCCAATAGCAGTGTAGTAGTATTAGTAGTATAAAATTCATTTATAATTATTCATTATTTAAAGTTTTGATGCAAGGATTCATTGAAAAAACAGGAAATAACCCTGTTTATGATTAAGAAATGTTATGTGCTCATTCTTGTTTTCACAGTGTGCAATTTCATATCATATAATTTCACATTACTATCAAAATTTTCATTTTCACATCAGATTTTCAGTTTCCTGATCTTTCAATCTGCACAATATAGCAAAATTATATTACTTAAACTGTTATAAGTGGTGGCCAGTAATTTTCATCAGTAGTACCAATCATGACAGAAGGATATCGTTTCCATGTCTTAAAGAAGAAGCCAATGCTGAAGTGCATTAACCCTGGATTCTGTGTAATGACCAGCAGGGGGCGTCTGCTCTGGTTCAAACAGGGGTGTCAAACATGTTGTTGCAGCGCAGTAGGCGTGTTTGAGGTGTGGACCCAAAAGCAGACACGGGAGAACAAAACTTAATCTTAACAGAATGCGAGCCGTTTATTGAGGCTGATATTCAAAGCAAAAAGAAGACAAGGTGAGTTGGGGAAAAACAAAACTAAAACCTAAACTGGGCTAAACTAAAACTAAATATGAAAACTATGACATAGAACATGTCATGAAAAATAAAAGCGAGACTTGCAGTGACATCACATGAGATAAGCAGACAACCCAACTAAACAGAAGGAAAATGAGAACTTAAATACACAGAAGGATAATGAGGAAAGTGGAAACACCTGGGGAAACACAGCTGACACAAACATGACGCCACAGGGGAAGCAAAACTAAACACACTGAACATGGAAACAAGACTTTCAAAATAAAACAGGAAATATGGACAGATATGAACTGGGACACGCAAACTTGAAACAAGAGACAGAGAGGGGGGGGCGAGAGAGAAAGAGCGACACAGAGGAGAGAGACACATGGGGAACCTACACAGACAAGGAGATAACACATGACAAACAGAAAAAGACACATAAACAAGGAGACATGGACGATAACATGAACTAGACTAAACCTAAACTAAGACAAACTAATAATTACCTCAGAACTTGACATTATCTCATAAGTAATCAAAACAATACCAAATAACTCAAAATGCTGGATCACAGACCCAGCCCCCTGACAATGTTGTTGTTTCTTTTTTAGTTGGGAGGGTGAATGTCCCCCTTTCATTTATAACTGTCTGATCAGTTAAATTCTAAGTCCTTTTACCAGGTAAGGTAAGCAGGTTTTGTCCTTTGACTGCTCAGTAACCCAGATTCTGCATAAATTATTAACAGCAGCAAGTCTTAATAAGCTGGCTCACATCTGACAGATGCAGCTCACTAAATTTGGTTGTGTTTCTGGCTTCTGGAGACAGTGGATGCTCTAGTCATGAAAAATAAAGAGAACTTGTTTCTAGTTTTAAGAATTTCTTGAGTCAATCATACTAAATATTTTTACTTAACATGAAAAATAGAGCCAAGCACAAACAGGTTTTATACGAAGGCTTTAGAGCTGGCATGGACTCTGTACTGAGACCATGGAGCATGCTTTTAGCACCTTATCTGAAACATTTATTCCTGTTCAGCCTGGAAAACATGTTGGGCTGTTTACTGATATTTCTATTCCATTTCTAAGGGATATCCTTTTATGATTTTCAGCTTCAGAAAGTTATTTCATAAAAATATCCCTACATATACACATAAAGCCTGTAACATACATGCTTTAAGCATTCCAACATGCAGTTCTGCAGATAAAGGACAAAATGTTTTTCACCGTCTTAGATCCAGATGTAGGCTGAGTAAGTAAAACAACAGCTGTGTTAAATCTGTGCAACTCCCCACATTCACATCTGGGGAATCGCTCGTGTTTGCTTCTCTTGGCTGCCTGCTGCGCAGCTCCATCAGAGCAGGTATGTATTTCTGGAAAGGAAACAGCAGTCAAATGAGATTTCATTAATAAATCAACAGCCTGAAAACATTAAAGATTAAAACAGAGGGTAATAGTGAATAAACTTGAGATTGGGGCTGTGCTTTTTAGAGGCTCTGCATTTCAGATCTGCACAGTAGCTGAAGTGTGCTGTGGTGCAGGTGAGCACGCCACTGGCCTTGTGCTCTGCTAATCCTGCATACGGTCGACCCCACTGACAGGCAATAATAAGTCAAGGCTAAGTGATTGCTCATTTTCTGCTGAGATTTGCATGGTAGTTTTCAGTTGACCTGCCTAAAATTGAACTAAAAGAAGTTATTTTAATTTTGTATCTTTCCATAAAAGCTTCATTCCATTGTATTCCACGTGGATTTCCAAAATTGCTGGCAGATGGAGGCCATTTTGACGGAAAAAGGACTCCCTGCATAAATGAAAAGTAGCAAAACACATGGTGGTTCACAAGGAGATGCATTATTAACAAAAAGTCCTTTGTGTTCTTGATGTCTCAGAGAAAAATTACAGCACAGCAAGAGATGACTGAACAAAGAAGGAGTCAGAGCAGAGTCGGGTTTTCAAAATATTACTATTCAATAAGTAGTAGAAGACAGCAGTGCAGATGTGTCATTTTGTTCTACTCTATTTTGCAGTGAGAAAAGTCCAACGTGGAGTTAAACGTTTACATTTTATGCACTTTGGCATAGTTTTTAATGATCTGAGCTTATCTGAGCGAGGCTAATGCGAGCTGATTATTTTTTATCTTGTGCACACAAATATTTCCTTGAACAACTTATTATCTTGTGTGTGGTAATTATTTATCATGTGCACACAAGATAATGTATTACACATAACATCACCAGGGTTGGTTTCATGGTAATTGTGGGCTTTTAATGATTTCTTTGAACTGATTGTACAGCATGCATCTTAAATGATTTTAAAAAACTAGAATTGAGTGCACATGTTTGAATTTATTTGGGATTTTCTTTAATCCAAGGGTCAGAATTGTACATACAGGCTTAAATATATACATACACATCCACTAATATTTGGTTAATGTCCTTTATCAAGTTACACCTTGACCAGACACTGTTTGTAGCTATCAGCTGGCATCTGGTATAATTCAGACTGAATGTCTGACCGCTCTTCTTGGCAGAATTAATAGTTTATTGAAATCAATGGCCCTGCTGGCAAGTTTGTGCAATGCACCAGTATCACTGGCAGCAAAACAGCCCAAGAGCATGATGCTACTACCACATAAATACAAAAATGGTCACTGCTGTAGACTAATCCATTAAGGGATAGTTTATTGGTAGCTCTGTGTTTATGGGTCTTATATATAAGAAGAAGTGGCCTGCTGACAAAACAGCTAACTTTGTGTAATCATGCAGTGAAAAAAGTGCATAAGCATGCAAATGTCTTTAAGTTGATGATGAGGGACCACTGAGTTTTCTCATATAAAACACAGGAAGATGTGAACTCTGAAGCAGTTCTTGCTTATATCCATCCAATGCAGATTTTACACTGCAAGAGATCCGCACATTAACCTAACATAAAGAGGGGGGGAAAAAAACTTATGTGTGACCCATGAGGTTGTCCTGTTGGTTCTCTTCTGTTCGGGTTGTGCCATTTTATTTCTTTGACTGAAATTGGTGGGTGGAGCTGACCTGGCTCACATTTCACTACACCTGTGCAGGCTCTGCTTGGCTCAGAGGGACAAGAGCAGCTATCAGATCCTCTAACACTGTCTTTAACAGTGGCTGGCAGAGCTTTTGTGATCTGCTTTTGTTCCATATGCACACACTCATACATTTACCATCCACTCAGACATACTGACAGTCACATAGTTTCTTTATTTATATAATTTCTTTATTTAGTTGAAATACATTGTGAAGACTATGTGTGGTCTCCCCTCATATTTTTTGCAGGATTAAAATTAAAATAATCTCCAGTTGCAATAATAAAGTGGTACAGAAATTAATCCCCCAAAATTGATTGTGTTCATCTGGATGTAGCGTTTTTAGCAGGAGAAACATTTAGTCAGTCAACAAGGCTGGCATTCTTAGACTGTGAGAGTTCCATCAGTAATGGGGGACATTTGGAAGTTGATATGTACAGTAAACCTACGCATACGGATCAGTTTTTAAGGTTTGACTCTCATCATCCACTGGAGCACAAACTGGATGTCATCAGGATGCTACAACACAGAGTGAACACAGATGCCCAAAGACACAGCGGCCAGGGAAGCAAAAGAACATCATATCAAGAAGGCCCTGAGTAAATGTGCTTATCCTATGTGGTTGTCTTAGTTTCAGTATTAGTTTTAGTTTCTTTGATGGGAGGTATTTGAGAGAGGTGAGATTATAGAACTCCAAAACAGCTATTATAATATAAAAACTTTACTCAGATAAACATACGCTCCAATGTGTCTTCATGCTGCATGTGTCAATCATTACACGTGTATTCTGTGTTGGTTAAATTATTAAAAACAGTTATTAACAAATATTCTAAGTCTAGTTTTTAATAATATCTCAATCAAAAAATATTCTTCTTTCAGATTTAGTTATAGTTTTTAGTTTGATTTTAGTTAACTATGTTAACCTTGCTTTTTTACTGATTGTTGTGAATTCATTAACCTGAAATGACCGCGTTCTCTCTTCTACGTGCTTTACGGTAATTCTCTCGTAGAAACGGAAGTCTCAATGAGAACTTCCTTAGTTACAAGACGCTTGCACCCCGATTATGTGTCGATTTTTAGCTTGTAGCCTTCTTGCTACGTTTTCTAACGTGTTTAACTCATAAAGACAAATTTTATTTTATCTTTAATTTAATTTTACTGTGACGCGAGACACCAGAGAAACTCTTCGGGTAAAGTGCGCATATTCCCGCTCCTTTTTCATGGCTCTTTAGAGGAAATGTCTTCCATCCAGTGGTGTTTTTTACCCCTTATATTGACGGTCATATGTGGACGTCTGGCACACGGAGCTACAGACCCAGTGGGGACTTCCTCCATCAGTGCCACCCCCGCTAATGGGGAGCCGTTCAGCTCTGCCACCCCTGCTCCGAGCGGTACGGCAGAGCCGTTCAGCTCTGCCACCCCTGCTCCGAGCGGTACGGAGGCCGTGAACTCCACTGGTGTCAACACCACGGAGGTCCCTACCCTTGCCACCGTGAGCTCCACGGTAAACACGACACTGTCCGCGACCGAAGCGCCCACTGCGGCCACCGAGAGTCCAACTGCAACCACCGTCCAGCCCACGGTGTCTCCACAGGGTAAATTACACCTCCAGCTACATCGTTTGTAGGGCTGATTAAGTCTTTTTGTTGCTTCGATCAGGCTTCCCGCTAGTTACTCAAGCTAGACTTTGTGGATCTGACGATGACACCACACCTAACATAAGTACTCCCAAGCATGTCCAACCTTTTTCCTGATGTTTTCCAGCGTGTCTCTGTGATTTAACTCCTGGTTTCTGTGACATCGGCTGCTGCTGTGACACAGCTGACTGTGGGCTCGCTAACTTGAGCGCTGTCTTCACTGGATGTCCGCAGAGAGCCGTGTGAGTGTTGGTCGTTAGCTCTATAACACGTGTGGTACACAGCTTCAACATTTAAAAGACAATTTTTTACTTTACAGATCAGGTGTTTGCGTTGAGAAATGGCTGATGTTCAGAGCCAATGTGGATTCGTCTCTTATCACAGTGACTGACTCTCTGTTTTGTGTCCAGCCTTCAGGTAAATGGCATCACTTTTTTTTTAATCACACGTAAGGTCAACATATATCATTATCTTTTTCCAACCTCCAAACAGATAACACGTCCCAGTTTTTCCCAGCCCAACCTCAGCATCCAGTGTTAGGGGACTCGTACCACTTCTCTCCACAGAAGACTCCAACTGTAGGACCCAGCAGAAGTTTTTACATGGTAAGTTTTACGCAGACTTAAATAATTAAAATAAACAAACTTTAGATATTTGAAATCATCACAACTGCATTTCTGTAGGTTGATGATGTCATCCAGACATATTTCCCCAACTCCTCTGTGCGGGGTCTCCTCCGTCAGCCATCTCCAGGACCGGCAGTGTCAGCTTTTTGCATCGACCGCAACCCTGCAAGTAAGATCACATAAAAAGTTAAATGTTGAACTGTTGAGTGGCAAAGTGCTGTTACACCGTTTTAAGTGCAGCCCTGCCATCTAGAGTTGCTTCTTCATATTTACTTTGGACAGTTTTGGGAGAATCAGTTTATGATATTTTCTACAGACGTCTTAGACACAGCAGCCCAACTCAGACGTGTGGGTTTGTGGCAGTATACATGACACCCTTTTATACTGGGGAATACAGGAGACATTTTTACCCATCATACTGCTGTGAAAAAGTCTCGAGCTGCCCCTCATTTCTTTATATTTTGCGAGGAAAATGGGGGAAAAGGTGCAGGGATTTATTAAACCATGTGACAACCATATATAACAAATTTTGTACAATATTGAACACTTTTATTCTTCAGCACAGTCTGGACTGTCTTAGGCAAACTTCTTTAAGTAGTATTCAGGAATAGTTCTCCATGCTTCCTGAAGGACATCCAACAGTCCCTGAGTAGAGTAGCCTTTCCAGAAAAGTTAACACTCTGTAAAACAGGGGTGTCAAACTCAAATACACAGTGGGCCAAAATTCAAAACTGGAACAAAGTCGCGGGCTATCATTAATATTTATTGAAAAAAAAAATCTTCCTCCAGATATAAGAATGAATCTTTTCTTATGGACTCAAACAAGTTTTGCTGAAAAACTGAATATGGAACAAGCAAAGCTTGATACTAAACGATATATGTATTATCTGTATAATACCAGTAGGCCAGCTCTAATAGTAATTTGGCATGGCTTTGCGGGCCAAATGTAATTAGGCGAGTTTGACACCTATGCTGTAAAATGTGAATGAAAACAGAATGCAACAGTCCAGCTAAAGGAAAGTTAGAGAAAAGACTAAAAAAGTTGTGTAATGCTTCAAAAGAAATGCTTCAGTTTCTCACTGCTAATGAGATTAATTGGCAACAGGTCGGTTACAATTAACATCCCAGAGAAGCTGAGAGATGTAATCTCTCTAATATGTCCTTCGTCTGCCCCGGGGTTTCCTCTCAGTAGCACGTGCCCAAAACACCTCACCTAGGAGGAGGCCAGCAAGTATCCTTTAACTGACTCTTCTCTTAGCCCCTCCTGATCAAGGACCAATCTCCTCATTGTGTCCCAGGCTGAGCCCAAACACTGTTCAGAGGAAACGCCACAATATCATCCTTTCTGCTTGTTGCCATAGGTGACGGTAGGAATGTAGACTGATTTCACACTCAGCTCTCTTGTCACGACAACAGTCCGTACAGAGACACCACACCAATCTGTGTGCATGTGGGGGTACTCAGAGGAAAACTTGCACGTGTTAAGGCTCCATCACTACTGAACAGTTGTTTACAGGTGTTAGAGTGATGTGTGCTGCCATCCAGGTGACGACTTTGTCGGGGAAAGGGCTTGCACACAACCACATTCTGCTCATTTTGTACTGTAAACAATGTCTTATTTATCAAAAGTTGGTACACACATGCAGAATTATTACAACAACACACTGTTTCCTATGCCACATTTTATCCACCTTAATTCCTCCTCTTCTTGTAGAGTTCTTGAGGTCTGTGTCTCTGTCTTGTGCACGGATGGTGACTCCTCAGTCATGCATCACAGATCCAAGCCTCAGCGCCAACTCCTACTTCTCCGACCTGCATCTCATCAAGGTCAGTGAGTCCATTTGCACCAAATTCTTTTAAGTGCATGATTAGCTGTGAGACTCTCACCACAGATCGACTAATATCAGGTATTCTGTGACAGATCCCAAAAGCTGAGATGGCACCAGTGTCAGATTTTCTGGTAAGTCGTACATTACTGTTGTAAATGTGCTTTGATATTCCACTTAAAATCTCTAATACTTTGTCTATAGTACATATAGTACACTGGAAAGGCAAAAATAGGAGTTAATAGTTGTTGTCGTGCTAATATTTCACAGTTATTGATTATTCCTACAGGCTAATGTTTTCCTGACTGTTTTAGATCCCAGTGACCAACCTGTCAGTGTGGCCTTCACCAACGCTGCGGAACAGCTCCTGTATTAATGCAGTGCAGAAGGTGACGAGTGCACAACTGTGTGGTGAACCACAAGTGTGTGACGAAACATTGAAGTTGACTCTGCTGTTTCTGCCTTTCCTGCAGGTGAAGTTTGTCATATTTTACACCGGCAGAGGGGAACTCACAAGCGCAACGGTTGACGTAACCCTAGCCGCTGTGAATCAGAGTCAGCTGTTGCTCCAGACGCACTCTGTAGAGTTCCAGGTAGAGCCAAAAGAATAAAAAAAAACTCAATTTAAACACTTTAATGTGCCAAGTAATGTAGTTTTTCTCTTTCAGCTGACCAAAACAAGTCCCACTCCTGCAATACTGAAGCCTGCAGTCGGACTTAAAGTTGGATCTCCTCTCATCGGTCGCTTTTTAAAGGAAGCGATGCCTGTATCCTAACTACAATTTTAAGATTGTATCTTTTAATTTATCTGCCAAGCTTCTACGAAGTTTGGCTCCTTGACAGTGAGCCAGCTGACCTCACTGGGGGTGTCACAAAGTGGGACCTGTTCCCCTGATACAACCACACGAGCACCCATCCTCTTCACGCACAACATCATCACCGGCTGCACCTTCAGGTGAGTCTGCATTATTTCTTTTTGCCTCTGTTGTCTGTGGTTCTAGTTATGTTACATTAGGACAAGTGGAGATGTCGCTAAAATAACAAACAACATCCTCCGCTTTTCTTTTCTTTTTAAAATTTCTTTCTCTCCGTGCTACAAGTTCTCCAGCCAACGACTGCTCAGAGCTGCGCTCGCAGATTTATGGGATCTTGCAGGGACTCGCTACTCCTGATGAGATCGCCATGAGCTCGGGCTCCCAGCCAGACTGGGCGAGAGTCATCACACAGGAGTGTCCCTTCAGCCTGCAGGTATAACCGAAATGTGACCCCCATACACCGTTACAGCTATTCTGGTGTCTGCAGCAGCACCTAGTGTCGGTGCTTTGTATCTGCCCCCAGCCAGTCGCAGCAATTCAATTCAATTTTATTTATATAGCACCAAATCACAACAACAGCTGCCTCAGGACACTTTATACTGTAACCCAACAATCATAGAACCCCTATGAGCAAGTGCTTAGGTTTCTTCCTGTTAAAAGGGAGTTTTTCCTTCCCACTGTCGCCAAAGTGCTAGCTCATACAAGATCATCTGATTGTTGGGGGTTTGTTATTGTACTGTCTTTACCGTACAATATAAAGTGCCCTGAGGCAGCTGTTGTTGTGATTTGGTGCTGTATAAATAAAACTGACCGGAGTATCTGTACACAGACACATTTCAGAGACATTTATGTTGTTCCTTCTCAGGAAACGTGTGAATCAGGCTGCGTCCTCCCTCACTCTCTCTCCATCGAAGTACTGTGGGCTCGCCTGGGTCCCCTCGACCTTCCCCAAAACTACATCCTAGGGGCCAGATACCTTTTCCAGTGTCAAAATTTCAAGGTGTGCTCTCTACATCTCACTTTTTTCTCTTTTTTTTTTCTGACAGATTTACCTTTAAAATTCCTCTGCTCCTGTCTTTATTTTTTGTTTTCTTTTTCCCCTCAGTGTCCTCTGTCATCCTCTCTCGCTCTGACCACCAGAGTTACGTTCGCTGACAGCACAGTCTACCCAGAACCCCCCAGGGGTTTGCCTCAGCCTTTCTGGAAGTTTCCTTTTGGCTTCTTCACGAGAGGCTCCGCTGAATTGGACGGCCACATTATTATGAACAGCAGCAGCACAGAGAAGGTCACATGGAGTTTAATGCTGCTCACAGTCATGTCACTAACAGGATTAGAATTCCTCTGCAGGTAACTTGACGGGTAACTGGAGCAGCACTGGGACTCGAGGAAAAGTTTTCTAAAATACCTAATTTATTGTTTCAATTATTTCTCAGAAATAAATACATTTTCACAAGACAGTTTGAGTCATTTTTAGACTGCATCACTGAGGTAAAGAGGCACTGTTTGCACACAGCTCCTCATCTCTCTGCACCTCCTGGTGTCGCTGGTTTCTGTGCGTTTCCTTCTTTTTCTCTGTGACGCGCACATAGTTGAGGAGATTGACGACTGCAGCAGGAGTTATACCTTCCAAGCGAGTAGCAGCGCCCAGCTGGAGGACAGAGCAGAAGAGTCAGGGCATATTTGTTCCCTTTTATTAAAATAAATATTTCACACTATTATTTTGAAAGGAGCGGGCTCACTGTGCTCGGTCGAACTCTGTCCAGGATCTCTCGAACTTCGTCGGAAAGCGACACCGGCAGAGAGAAATAGTCAATGTCCTGCGGCAGGGACATGTTCTCCTCCCTCTGAATTCTCTCGATCTCTTTCTTGTTTAAGTCGCAGTGAGGCTTGTACACAGCTGTGTGACAGACCAGAGAAACGTTTTAGTGAGAGTTTTATTGTAGATGAACATTTCAGGCGGGGTTATTTTTTTCTTACCTTCTATCTTAAGTCTCTGTGTGAATTCCATATAAGACGAAAGGCTCTCGGGGAAGGCAGATGCCAACATTTCAAAGGTCACGTCGTTGTACTGAAGAAGATCTAAGCCACTGAAAAACAAACATTACCTGGAAAAATTTTTTAAACTGACATGAAAAATTAAATTATTAGCTTGGCAGATTTCTATCACTCACGTCAGTAAGGTGCTCTTGGTCTCACTGATGGGAACACTGGGAAGCTTCTTCTTCCAGCTCGAGGTAGACAGAAAGAGAGCCTGAAGGGCTGTCAGTGCATCCTGGAGGCTGTTCCTCACTCTTAAAGACTCCTGGTAGCGCACAGAAGACACACATCCCACCTCCTCAAAGCCTGATGGGAAATAAAAGGTAATGAGAGGAGGAGAAGAAGTGAAAAAAAAACAAACGCAAGCACAATAACACGTTGGAGATGCTACACCTACCCTTCGGGGTCAGGCGGAGGTCGGCGTTGTCCGGCCTTAGAGAAGTTCGAAACTCGGCCCGGCTGGTGAACATGCGGTAAGGCTCTGTCACGCCTCGACTCACCAGGTCGTCAATGAGAACTCCGATATAGCTCTCTGTTCGAGACAGCGTCACTGTGGGCATGGAGAGCGCCCAGCGGGCAGCGTTTGCTCCCGCCCACAAACCCTGCTCAGATAGAAGAAGAAAAATCAGTTGGTGATAAGCTGCTTCCAGCTGTGTGTGTGTGTGTGTGGCTTTAAGGAAAGAAGCAGCTACCTGTGCGGCAGCCTCCTCGTACCCCGTGGTGCCATTGATCTGACCAGCCAGAAACAGACCTTGAGTGCTCTTCACCTGCAGCGCCGGGCTCAGCTGAGTGGGACACACAAAGTCGTACTGCACGCCATAACCTGGAAATCCCAGAAAACAAACATTAGACTTTCAGTTCTGGAAACCAGCCTACTTCTGTCAATCCATTTTTTTTCAGAATTAGGGAAGAATTTAGGGAACTGTCACTGCTCTCACTTGTTACTAGGCAAATCAAACAGGATCTAAGGACCTACCTGGCGTGTGGATCTCAGCTCTGCGCATGGGAGGGATTTCTCTGATGAGGCGTAGCTGTATGTCAGGGGGCATTGTCATGGACAGACCCTGTGGGTACAGGAGGTCAGAGGTCACGCCCTCGGGCTCCAGCCACACCTGGTGGCTTCGGCCTGGAAAGCGCAGCACTCTCGACTCGATGGAGGGGCAGTACCTGTGAGAGACGAAGACTGCAGGTCATTCCGATTCAGCTCGATTGTTTCAGTTTTGCATAAAAATTTTATGATACACAGTTATACTGATGTTTTTGTTTTTGTGGCATTTTCTTCACAAAAACTTTCATGTTAAAACGAATCTACATGCTTTATTTTGCATTAAAGAGCAGACAATGATGGAATAACTGAAGTGATTCCTTCTGAGTTTCAAACCATTGAGTCCAAAGTGTGTGTGTGTGTGTGTGTGTGTGTGTGTGTGTGTGTGTGTGTGTGTGTGTGTGTGTGTGTGTGTGTGTACCTGGGACCTTTGGTGTCTTGCTGTATGTGACAGTTTAGTTGAAGACTCTCCCTCACCACTCTCTCCACACCCGGTGTAGTAAAGGTGAGGTAGCAAGGCAGCTGCTCTTCTGGCTACAGAGGGTTACGTTTCAAAATAAAGCAGCAGGAACAATAAACTAGACAGTGAGTTAAAAAATAAAAGTCCATTCATTCAGCTGTACCTTGCAGTGGGTGTGGGTATTGAGGAAGCTGAAAGGAGTCGGGTGACTGTCGGGGAGGTGAAGCTTAGCCAAAGAAAGGTCTACTGAGTCCTTCACAATCCTGGGAGGGGTACCAGTCCTCAGTCTGCCTGTCCTTAGCCCCAGCCTCTCCCTCAGCGTATGGGACAGCCCAGGGCTCGATGGAGCGTCTCCAATCCGACCCCCGGGGGAGGTAGTTTGACCCACAAAGAGGGAGCCAGACAGGAACGTACCAGTGGTAAGAACCACTGATTTGGCTGAGATCGCATGGCTGCCATTAGCTGGTTGTTCAGGAAGTGCAAAAAACATGAGAAAGTAAATTCAGTGTATAATATGTACCGTTTGCCATTTAGGTCCTTGTCCTTAAAAGAGTTAATTTGCTGTGTACCCAAACGTATCCCGGTGACTCTGTGGTGCCCGGGCTCCTCTGGGTTTGGTTCTGTTACCAACAGCTCCTCCACTGAGCCCTCCAACACGGTCAGCCTGGGAGTGGACAGCAGCTCGGACTGAAGAAAAAATATTTAGCAGACAAACATTTTAATTCACTCGCAGACAAATATTTTACTTTAATGGATGAGTAATTCAAGTTTTGGGGTTTTTTTCTTAACCTGAATGAAGTCTCGGTAGCGCTGACGGTCCAGCTGGGCTCTCGGACCCCACACGGCAGGCCCTTTTCTACGATTCAGGATGGAAAAATGAATCCCAGCCCAGTCCCCTGCCCGACCACACAGCCCATCCAGAGCATCAACCTCCTTCACGAGCTGGCCCTTCCCTACTCCTCCCAGAGAGGGGTTACAGGACAGAGCACCTGTGGGAATATTATCAGAGAAGTTTAGTTTTCCCTGTTGGAGGAAAAAGAGCTTCTTTGTTTATGTGTCCCTTTATCCTCACCGATGGTGTGAATTTTCTGCGTGATGAGGAGTGTTTCAGCCCCAACTCTGGCTGCTGCCGCCGCTGCCTCGGTCCCTGCGTGACCCCCGCCCACCACGATGACGTCATACTGATGCCCGGCGAGGTGACCGACATGTCTGGAAACCGGTGAGAGGAGACTGTGCAGGAAGGGAAGCTTCTTTCTCAACATGTGAGACGCACACCTGTCAGAGTAAAAGTTAAATGATGGTGTATCCCTGTTAGATACTCTATTACTTTAGTGACCCATCAGCTTTATTTCAACTCTCAACTTGGAAAAATAACTTTGTTGTTTACAGTGGGTAAAATAAGCAATGAACATGTCACCAACTTTCTAAGTAAATTTTCTAAATATTTCTAAAGGTGCTTTTGACATAAAAAATTCTCACCAGATTTCAATAACAACCCATCCAATCCACACACCCAAAGAAATCAAAACATAGATGCCATGATGACAACGGCTGAAATCTGTCAGTAATTGGAAAATAATCCTGCCATTTATTGCAAATTAATATCAGCTGGTTCATTCCACACTTATGGCCTATAACAAGGTGTGTTATTACCAAAATGGCGCACAAGAAACATCTAATAATAGGTAAAAACAACGAGCTCGCTCAAGACGTTTAAGACAGTTGATATAAAGGGTCCCAAACTACCAAGAGAATATCTTCGACATCATTACACCATCCAGCTGAACTCTTAGTACAGGGCAGGATGGCTCCATGCTTCCATGTTTATGAACCTACCATCTGAATATCGCATCATCAGGCCAGCCAACATTTATCCAATCTCCTAATTTTGGTGAACTTGACCTCAGTTTCCTGTTCCTGACTAAAGTAACGCCAGGTGTGGTTTTGTGCTGCTGCAGCCCATCTGCTTTAAGGGTCCACGTTATACCCCCTGAGAGATGCTCTTCTGTGTACCTTGACTGTAACGAGTTTGAGTTACTGGTGCCTTCCTGCCAGCTGGAAACAGTACGCTTTTCTCTGACCTCTGGCATCAACAAAGCATTTTGGCACGAATTCTAATTTAATTTTAAAAAATGGTTATATTGAACATGTACAGCTTTGAATCAAACCGTATCCTCGCTCTCTGTTAGTAAGAGCACAACTTACAAATACGTAAACAGTTTAAATACGGCTTGTTTAC
Organism: Oreochromis aureus; assembly: GCF_013358895.1. NCBI lineage: Eukaryota > Metazoa > Chordata > Actinopteri > Cichliformes > Cichlidae > Oreochromis > Oreochromis aureus. The sequence continues at coordinate 17,092,750 of NC_052949.1, forward strand.
TCAGCGCACATGTGGATCCACAACAAACTCTCCCCTCAGGTTTGAAATGTACTTACGGTTTATTTGGGAGAAGGCGTATTGTTGTTTTTATTTCAGATGCTCTGTAGCAGAAACTGAGACTAACAGAAAGGCAAAGATCATTTAGGAAAATTACCAAACTCCTGCTACATAAGTCAAAGTATCCCTATGGAGGCCGCCATGATGTCTGTAGCTCACAACCGTAATAACTGGTTTACAGACGCACTGAAAAAAACGATGCTCGGCTTGTTTCAGCCTTTCGCCTGTGCTGTTGGTGTCCTCGTTTAGTTAATGTTACAATCATGAATCAAATATAATAAATTAATAAATAAATACATGCGATCAATACAGATATGAAAAAAATAATGGGAGATGATTAAATTAACAGAAACCAAGGTGGTGATTTGTAAACAAAACATTAAGTGTTCTGTATGGTGACTGCCACGTTTACAGCAGGGACCACCCATCCTTGATTATATCAGCGATACAGTGGTATCGATTAAGTCCTGATTTAATCAATGCACACATTCTTCCACGTAAGCGCGCTCACGTCAACGCCCCCTCCCCCTTTGAGCCGGTTTGCAGTCAGCCGCGCGCGGATTCAGTCAAGCTGTCCTAGCGAGAGGAGGTGTTGACCGACCGCAGCAGGTTTTCCGAAGGAAACCTGAAAATCTAAGTTCCACGGCAGAGGACAGTAACGCCGAGCAGTAATTTTTTTATCCGACGGTTCAGCGGTGTTGGATTTAAGGCGACGCGGCCGAGGATATAAAGTAAACCGCGGAGGGAGAGCGCCCGAAGTGAGCCCGAGGATCACAGCTAATGCTAACCTAGCCAGCCTTGGCTAAATAATTACACGGAAGCTGGTGTAATTTTTAATTGTCGCTTGCTTTGGCGTAGCCTGTGTGGTTGTAGAGTAGATAGCGTGGGGTAATTTGTTAAGTTATGTGTTCGATTTAATTTTATTATCGAGGTGTTTTTGCTTTTACATGTTAGGCCACACGCGACTGGTGTTCACCTAGCAAGATTAGCCACAATAGCCGGGGAGGTTACGCCGGCTCTGTGCTTCTTAGGGCAGCTGATAACTGCTAAAGATAGTTCGCTTTCAAAGCTACTTCACATCAGGAGGTATCGGTGTTTTTAAGTGAGCTTTCACTTGATACTGTCTAAGCCTTGTGCTTCGCAATGCTGAAACAACAGCAGCAACCCGGATCCGGCGGGAGAAAGGCGTCTAACGGGACATCGGGCCCTGCCGGTATGTCTTCTCCAGTCAGCGGGATCAACAACGCCAACAGGGCACCGGCTGGAAGGTAAGGGGGCTGGGATTTTTCTTTCAGGACAGTCCGGGGATTGTCCCGTGACTCAAAGGCCTACCGGTTAAAGCGCTGTTTCCCAGTGGGCGTAACCCCAAAAATAGAGCTTACCTAGAAGCCAATGGGATTCACTCTTCTTAGATTGGCATCAAATGTGGACCAATCAGCACGCTCGAATCGAACCTCAACCGAATCAGCGAAGTGGCGAAAGCTAGGAGTAGCAAATCAGCATAGAGGTGATACAAAGTTTATTTGGCCTGTTTTTGGTTGAGAAGGGGCGAAAGAGAGGGGAGGGAGAAACTGTTTACATGTATAACCTCACGTCCCAAATGCTTAATAAAAACGCCTGATACAGTGGCTGTGTTAACATTACACAGTTGTTATGACCAGTACGAGGTCGCGTGTGCTGCTGATTTGTGAGATGAGCGCGTTTACTGAAGTCTTATTAGCTCCGTCTTTGTTTTGTAACCGAGCATGTAGCAAGCATTGATACGAGCCACAGTGGCCATTCATGATGGAGTTACGTTTAGCATGCAGATTGGTCTACATCACCCTTTCATGGCTTTTCCAGTCGTATATCAAACGTTTTTTGGGCAGAAATGTGTTTTTATTTTTCGATTTAGACTTCCTGTTTTCTATTTTAAGGACGCATATAAAAAAAAAAGATTCTAACTAAACTGACATACGTTATTTATGTCTAATTATATTTTATTTATATCAACAGTTATTATAGGGCAAATTGGATTACGAATATTACAGAGAAACCAACCAATATCCTTTCAGCAAGCAGGCAGTGAGAGTTGGGAGAAAGATCCTCCCTTTAAACAGAAGGAAACCTACAGAAACTTGCATAGCCAGGCCCAGGGGAGGGTCGACCATCTGCCTCAACTGGTTGGGGTGAGGGGAAAAGGGAGAGGGCAGGGAAATCAACAAACAGTGTGGTAATAAACACTAGGGAGAAACTTGAAGCTCTAGAGCCAGACATACCTGCAGTGAGGTGAAGGGGGGGGGGGCTTAATCTGTAAACAAGTATTATTTCTTTAAACAATTTCTATGTTCGGATGCCAGTGTTTTTCCTTTAAGTCACACAGTTAGAGTGCGTGGATTGAGAGTAAATTAACTGTGGAGCTTTTCTGGTGAGCAGGAATGACATAAGAACTTGTCCTGCCACTCTGGGTAACTCTGTCTGCTTCTCGAATAACCAAATTTTTCTAGTGTATGATGTGGACTGTGACACTGACTCCTCAGACTTTGAAAACAAGTTCTTCTCCTTCTGAACAGCAAAACTTTTCTGTTTTGTTTTTCAGGAATCGATCTTCTGCAAAGCCATCATTCCAGTCATCTCCTGTAAGTATCCTGATCCAGAAAACTGCAAATACACACTACATTTTTAAAATATTATTGGGAGGGAAAATATATGTCGATACTGGGTAAATTTATATAAATTATTATAAATTATTAAATTTTACTCATTTAGAAGCATCGCTGATGTAAAACACATTTTATAGGGCAATGTATTAAGCCCTTTGCCTGTGGAGTCAGATATGCGTATGACCTGTATTTGGTAAAGTCCTCCTCTGTAAAAGGGCCATTGAAAGGTTTATCTACAGCTGCTCTTCGCTCACCTGTGGCTGATTGCATTAGCTGGTCTTTACTATGCCTGATCCTATCCCCAAAGTTACTCTGTTATGACCAGTCATCAGATTGGGGTTAAAACTGCGTGTGCGGTTATGTGATTGTACACAAGACTGTGGAGGTTGGTTAATTTCTGATATGGCAGATATAAAGGATCAAAAGTGAAAGTAAAGGCAGTTGAGTAAGAGTGAAATTAAAGAGTCAAGCTGTCCAGTCAGTGCAAGAACACACAAAGAACTGATTACATTTTTTGAAAAACGCAACCAGGAAATAAGTCATTGGTTAGACACTGGCAGCTTCTAAAAGTGGAAAGATATTGAAATCAATATAAATGTTGGCGTTTTTGAGGCATTTGAAAAGAGGTTTTACCCTTGCCTGGTGGATTGTTCGTCGTGTAAAGTAGCCGAGGTGGCCAGATGTTGAGTCGCGGTTCGACTCTAACTTTAAATCTAGTGACAAGTCTGGAGTACATTAGGATTTCTACTCCCCATCATGTATAAAAAAAAAAAGAAAAAAAAAAGTCTGTTATATGGCACGGGACGTCACCTTTAGCATAACCTGTGCAGAAAGAAGATTTTTACCTTATGCTGCTCTGGACTAGTTGCAGGATTTACACGCGGATATAGTCAGAAGACGGTTTAAGCTGATGATGTAACAGGCATAGCTGCCGGGTCGGACTTAAAAAGCCAAGTTATGACGGATTAACTTAAGACCAGGAATAAGCACTTCTTGGTGCAAAGGGCCTCTGAGGGTTAATGGTTAACTCTGTTCTAGTTTGTCAGCGTCAGCCCGCGTTAATTTAAATCTATTGCGTCTTTGTAAAGCTTTGTTTTGAAAATCCTTATGTTTCCCCATGTGTAGGTGTTTGAGGGTGTCTATAACAATGCCAGAATGCTTCATTTCCTCACAGCTGTTGTGGTGAGTCATTTGGCTGGTTGTTGTTTTCTTCAGACCATGTTGTTATTATTATCATTATTATTTATTTTGTAAACAATAGTCTTGGAGGTAAACTTTTACCTACTGTAAAGGCACTCTTTATTTCATGGTGGGATCTGTACACTGGTTAAATTTGTTTCACTTTTCTTTTTTTTTTTTTTACTGCAATATGCAGTTTTTCCACAAATAATATAGCAGTTATTGATTTAATACTGATATAAACACTTCTCTGGTTAGCTATAGTTTTTAAAGACTGTCTTGTCTCTCTCAGGGGTCCACATGTGACGTAAGAGTGAAGAATGGCAGTGCATTTGAGGGCATATTTAAGACTCTCAGTTCTAAGGTAAGAAGCTCAGGTCACACAGGCATGCACATCAGTTTGCCGCCTTATTCGGGCAGTGCAAATAATCCTGTCAGTGATGGTCAACTTTTCTGTGGTTGTTTAATACTTGCTGAGCGCTGAGTGCTTTCTCAATGTCCTTAGTGCGAGTTGGCTGTGGATGCTGTACACAAACGCAATGAAGAGGAAGGCTCAACATCAGCTCCGCCACGGAGGGAGGACATCACCGACACCATGATCTTCAGCCCCTCAGACCTGGTCACAATGATCTGCAGAGACGTCGACCTCAACTACGCCACCAGAGGTATGAAGACGCACGCGTGCCGAGGGTCAGGTCAGGGCAGGCTCTGGGTTTCTGCGATGTGGTTAAAAGAATGTAAACGTGGCAGTTCTTCATTCAGTGTGAATGGCTGCAGATGTGATGGGGAAACTATTTCAGATTTATCCACCTTGTTTTGACGTCTTCTTGTGTTTGATTTTTCAGACACCTTCACGGACACAGCCATCAGTTCCAGCCGCATCAATGGAGAACATAAAGAGAAGGTTTTGCAGAGATGGGACGGAGGCGACAGCAACGGAGAGAGTTACGATTTGGAAACTGATACAGTAAGTTTCCCACACTCTTGTCAAGTTTCTGTGTATGCAGACTGTTACTTATTATTAACTCTTGCGCTGATTCCTTTACTACCCCATTAATCTCCCTTCTTTTTTTTGTCTCTTCAGTCTAACGGCTGGGATGCCAACGAGATGTTCCGTTACAATGAAGTGAAATATGGTGTCACATCAACGTATGATTCCAGCCTCTCAATGTACACGTAAGTTACTGCAGCAGTTGGTAAAATACGCCAAAAACATTCCCTTAACTAGTCAGTAAGGTTATAAGTATCAGTATTTTTACTGTAGGACACACATCTGACACAAACATGCACATTAAGACAGTTTTTATTTCTCCCACCACGCAGTGTACCGCTGGAGAGGGGCAACTCTGAGAACTATCGGCAGAGGGAGGCACGCGCCGCCCGCCTGGCCCAAGAGATTGAGTCAAGCCCACAGTACCGCAGTCGCGTCAACCTGGAAAACGATGAGGGCAGAACTGAGGAGGACAAGTTCAGCGCCGTGGCGCGGGACGGCAACGATCGAGAGAGGGGCCGTGAGAGCCCACGTGACAAAGAGCGGGAAAGGGGACGAGACAGTCCAGGAGCCAGCAACAGGTGAGAGGAGGTTTATTCTGAAATGCTTGTCAGGAACATAGATGGAAGGGTTTTACTTATTTTAGGTGTTCACCCACTTTCGTCCAGCTTTTTTTGTGGGGGGTACCAACTTAAAGCTAAAGAGTAAAGTTTGAAACGCGTTTGCTCCCCTCTTTTCTCCACCAGGGAGGGCAAGTACATTCCATTACCTCAGCGTCAAAGAGAGATGAACCGGGAACGAGCCGAGAGAGGCTCTGGCGGGCCTCCATCTCACAATCGCCTGAGTGGAGGTTACCGCTCCACCCCTCCATCCTCCTCGTCCCCAAAACCCCCTCTGCCCTCTGCAGCTGGGCCCCAGCCCGGTGTCACCCCCTCGGAGAGAAGCAGCCCTCTGTCAGGTCGTGTCGGTGCCTACGCCCCTCACCACCCACAGGGAAACGCCAGCCCGAGTCCAGGCTCCGGCCCAGCCAGCCCCTACACGCCTGCCTCACCTGGCGGCCCATCATCCAGTTCAGCTTCCGCTTCAACTGCCCCGTCCCCAGCCAGCCCGCCCGCTCCACACGGACACACAGTTCCTCATTCCCACTCACTCCCGCACTCACTGTCCGACGCTAGCAGATCGGTTAATGGAGGTGAGTGTGTGAACGTTTATCAGGATCGACTTCACAGCTGTAGCATCTGTGCCTGTCGCTAAAGCAGAAGTTTCTGTGCTTTCAGTTGCTGCCAGGACATCTCCTAAAGCCCAAAGACCTCCACAGTCAAGCCGGACAAGCCGCACTCAGAACTCTCACGCTCAGTCCACAGGTACAGTGACGTTCTGGTCACCTCCCATGTTAATTATGAAATTCAATCAAACTAACTTCACTTTCAATTTTCTTACAGCTACTCGTTCCCCAAAATCAGGCTCTTCCCAGGACACACCTTACTTGGACACATCTTCTGTCTCGCTGCCTGCTCAGAAGACATCAGGCCCCGCCCCGCTCTTCCCTGTAGATGGTACAGTCTCACCTAATGTTTGTTTTCATAGAACAGTTTTAAAACAAAAGTTAAAGCACGAGGCTCTTAACAGTATGCATCAGCTTGGAATTAAAAATTCTGCAACTAACTGGATCATTGTGCCGTTTTCACAGTGAATGAGATCCTCGGTGCAGCTGCAAAGGAACGCTCCGGCGAGAGCCCGAGCACAACAGAGGAAAGCAAGACAAGTAAAGGTATTTAAGTTTGGTGCTGGCTAAATGCTGGAAATGAGCTTTTTGCCTAGTTGTACACCCTTTGTGTTGTTGTTTGAAGTTCTCAAAACTCTTTTCTCTTCCACCAGCGCCGTCGGTTCAGCAGAGGTCGCACATTGAGGAACTGCGGAAATTTGGCAAAGAGTTCAGGGTAAGAGTGTTTTGGCGACATGTGAAATGAGAAAATCCGTCACCAGTCACAAGGCTGCGTCCTGACATCAGTGATGTCAGACCTCCCTCCAACATCACTCCCATCTTAATCATATTGTGATGATCAACATTAGCAGATAACGCTCAATGCTAGTCATCCATCTCAGTCTTTACAGTGTCACTGACCAGTAAAAGCTTTTATTCACATTTAATGAACTGCCACAGTAACAAAGTAAAAAGGAAACAATGTAGTATCAAATTATTTACAACATTGGTGTCAGCCCAGCACTTCACAGGCAGTACATGTCTAAAATAAAAGGCACATAAGATTACAATACTCGATTGTTATTAAATGTGACTGAGCTGAAAATTGGTGAAATTATGACATCAGGCTGCTGCAGAGCCTCGGATTAATCTGTTATGACTAAGATTCTTTTGTTTCACGGTCTCCTCTTCCACCTTTTCTTAGCCAAAGTACTCCTCATTTGGAAACTATTATGACCTATTATAGCGGGATTGCTAATCAACACGTTTTATATTCTTGTTTCTCTGTGAACTTAGATTAAAGCTCAGTAGTTATAACAGGCTCCTCAGTTGTGAGGCTTTGCTGTCATATCTGATAGTAAATGAATTATTTTGTGATTTGTAGGATGAAACAAACAATTTTGCTTTTAAAGACCAACTGCTGATCCCTCAACTCCTTTTTATCTTCCAGCTCCCACCCAGCGGCGCTAACGCCAGCTCTCCCAGTTCTCCGGCAGCAGGGGCGACCCCTCCTGCTGTAAGCGAGGTCAGCCAGCCCAGCGCAGCCAACCCCGCGCCATCAGACGCTCATCCTCCATCAGAGTCTAAACCTCAGCCTGCAGCTCCCAGTCCTTCCCAGACCCAGCCTTCGCCGGCCGTCTCCGAGGACCCCTCCAAGGACACTGCAGCTACACTGGGCACCACAACAGCTGCCGCCACGACGCCCCTCTCAGACAGGCAGTCACCAGCCACCCCTCAGCCTGCCAGGACCCCAGGAAGTGAGGAGGTCAGGTCCGAGGCAGCAGAGAGGACAGAAGGCGTAGCAGAGTGAGTTTAAATAAAAAGACTAAAGATTTCTGACTGTGAACTCGGTGATTTATTTTAAAAACTCAGTTTATTGCAGTCATCATAATTTATAACAACTATTTTCTCTTTTGCAGCCAAGTAAAGAAATCAACCTTAAACCCAAATGCTAAAGAGTTCAATCCTATCAAACCTCAGATGCCTATGGTAAGACACTTGAATCTGTTAAGTCATTAAAGCTTAAAAAAAAAACCCACACACACAGAAATTAAGATATTGTTTCATATATTGAATATATTTATTTACCCCTGATGTGTTTCTGACAGACGAAGCCCAACACTGCGCCCACCCCACCTCGGCCAACTCCTCAGAGCCCCGTGGTGCTGCAGCACCCAGGAGGACAGGGGCCGCTCTACAACCCCCAACCCTACCTCTCCTCCTACATCTCACAGATCCACTCTGTGCCGGTATGCAAGCCAAAAATAAATAAACATGGTCACTTAAGGCGTCTTTCTCTAAATGTCGTGCTTAACACCTTCTACAAATATCTTGCTGGCATTTGAAACATGCCAATAAAATGCTAAATATTCATGTGGAACTGTAATCAGATACTGTTTGCAGTTTTTCTTTTCACATTAAAGCCACAGTTCTTGTGCTCACCTGTTGACCTTTTTGTCTTTCAGCCCCCACAAATGTACCAGTACACCATGTCTGCAGTGAGCCAGGGAAAATACCCCAGAGCAAAAGGTAAATGCAGCGTGTGCTTTTTATATTGTTTCCCACATATTTAAAATGAATTTCCTGTCAGCACTTGTCACAGGGTTGACTTTCAGCTCCAGAGAAAGTGCTGACTGTTACCTCAATGTTAACCTTGAGTTACGATGCGCTGTGTAACACAGAGCCGTCATGCTTTAAACTTGCAGACTGCTGTAAAGTGCAACTTCTGTTTGAGCTGCTTTATGAAAATAACCGATTTAAAGAAGGGGAAACACTTAAATCAGAGACGACTGAACTCTGGAATCTGCAGTGAGGAAGGGGAAAGATGGTGTTTTTGTCCTCCATGTTTCTGTTCTCTTGATGATTGGCTCCTCTCATCAGGCTCAGTCGTGGCTCAGCGCTCTGACCATGGTTCTTCAGCACCCCCCATGCTGCAAGCTGCATCAGCTGCTGGGGCCCCGCTGGTAGCGTCCCCCTACCCTCAGTCCTACCTTCAGTACAACCCTCAGCAGTATGGCCAGCAGCAGGTCATCCAGGCCATGACACCCTACCCTGGACAGGTAGCACGTCTACCCTCCAAACACATTCTGTAGTCGGGGTTTTACATTATTTCTCATTCAGCAGAATAACACCTTTTCTTTCTCTTCTCCGTCCTCTAAAGCCCATGTACTCAATGCTGCAAGGTGGAGCCAGGATGATAGGTCAAGGTGGGGGTCCCCACCCACAAGCCCTCGGTCCACCAGGAGGGCCCCAGTTCTCTGCGCAGGGAGATGGACCTCAAGGCCCACAACAGGGCATCTACGGTGAGTGGAGATGGATGTGGACGAGAAAATATCCAAGTGATGCGAATCGATTGATTTGTAGATAAGGAGTCGACCCTGACGTGAATTTTCTCCTTCCTCTGCAGCTCCACAGTCATTCTCCCATCACACAGGCGCAGTTCATCAGCCTCAGCCCTCCAGTACACCAACAGGCAATCAGCCCCCACCCCAGCACACTGCACCTAGCCCTGGACAGGTAAGGTACCCCTGAAAAGGAGAAGGGATCGTCCACCTGGTCTGTGCAGTGTGGGCTGCTCATTACTGCTTTATGTCAACAACTTTGACACACCGTTACATTTCCAGACTGGATTGTGTGAAATATAATTGGAATGAATTCTGAACATGTCTGTGAAGGTTCTCAGTCATCCAGGTCATCGTAGTCTAAGGCGCTTGGAAAGAAAAGCGTCTGGACTTCTTTAAGTTGCCGTGAACAACCATTTTTGAACAGAGGCGGTGGCTTACGACACCAACCGTCTGCCATCTATAATACAGTTTTGAGATCCCTTCCCAGACGCCTTAGCGCCCACTCACATGCTGGGCCTTTTGACCTCAGGAAATCACATGATAGGGTGGGGCTAGGTTTCAGTGAGCTCATCCAAAACCTTGGCTGATTGTGACCTACACCCTTTTTCACACCTTGGCTCGTGTGATTAGGGTAATCATTGTCCCTCTTGGGGGAACACTTCCATAGTGCTTTAATCTGGGACTCTCTACCATTTGACCCTAGAACTGAAGAAGCTTCTCAGATGAGAGGTGAAACGTCTTCAAGCTCCTTAGAGAGTGAATTCTGAAATTAAGCAGCACTATCAGGTTGATTTTTGGTGATCTATTTAGATATGTTGACTTAATAATAATAAGCTGAAAAGCATAGCATTTGTTCTAATCTCACTTTTGGAGAAGGAACATGTGCACCCTTTCCTTCTCTACAGCTTTATTTTTATGGCCCTTGATGAATTTTCACACCTTGATGTGTCTTTCAGAACGCCCAGTCGGGCCCACAGCCCCAGTCCTTGTACCACTCAGGCCCCTTGTCGGCACCCACCCCACCCAACATGCCGCCAGGCCACACGTCTCCACAGGGTTCTTACTCCATTCCGGGGTACAGCATCCATGGCCACCAGGGCATCCCACCCACCTACCCCCTTGGACAGATAGCACAGGTATGGGCTCCATTTTCCTGTTCTCCCCCTTCTATCAGCAGGTGGTGTTTTAACTTCTGATCTAAACCGTGTCCACTGATCTTGTTGTCCCCCAGGCTCACGTTCAAGGAGCCATTTCGGGTCCCCACCACTCGGGGAGCCATGGTCAGCCCCAAATAGTGATGTTGCAGCCTCAGCAGGGCCCTGGCGCAGTGCCCCAGCACCCCCAACACGGACCTCAGCAGGGAGCACACCAACACTTCTACATCCAGCAAGGTATCAGACACAACCCCTCCCTCAGATTTCCCTTTACGGGTCAAACAAAGGTGTCGTTTGAAGCGTGGGCTTTACAGGCTCTGTCTTATTTTTGTTTACCTCCCACAGCGATGCAGGTCCAGACACACCCCGCTTCCTTCCATCCGCCTGGAAACTAAAACATCTCTGCAACCTCCCAGATTGTTCTCCCCCTCTCCCACTCCCCGTCTGCTGGATGAGAGGCCCAGAATGAACCCAACTCATTTAAAACAAAGAAACTGACAGGATCACATGGAGCAGAGAAGAAATCAGAAACCTCGCAGCACCTTACGCTTCTTCAGTACAAACCTCTGTGTCCGTGCGGCACTAGGAGGAGCTTTTTAATGCTAACGATGAAGGTGACAGAGGACGGCAGCAGCGCCTGACCCCTGGTGCTGTCCCGCTCTTCTCCCCGACTTTTTTTAATTTACCCTATTCAGAGACACGAGGCACCTTACTGGGAGGACCAGCCGCGGAGAGAAAAACAGCAGCAGACTCTTTATCTTCCAGAATTGTTTTTTTTAGCCTTGTACTACGACACAAATGAGAAACGGACTGTCGCAGGATTCTCATGAATACAGGAAAGGAGGGATTTGAAGACGAGATGAGGACTTTTTAGCAATTTTTTTCCTCTTTTTTTTTTTTTTTAAACTCTATCCAGTAGTTACAAACCGCCCCCTTTCCCCTTCTTTTCCCCTTGTAGGAAAATCTAATTAAAAAACAAAAAAATGGACAAGACAAAAAAAATTAAAAAATAAACAATGACCAAAAAATAAAGTTTTCAACTCAACTACAAAGCGTTTAATTTATTGTATTGTTAATTATGTTTTCGTCTGGAGCATTACAGTTTGCCTTCTCACTTCAGGAGTTAACGACCATAATGAGGCATGCCAATTTATTTTTCATTATCCTTTAGCAAAAGCACATTTAATTTGAGGCTGGAGCGTTTGCCATTACGTCAGGTTGAACAAAACAAAGCAAATTACCTCCCGGAGGATGCTCGGCATTCATTTCACTTTCTCATTAGCTTGGATTCGTTCTGCTCACAGGAGCAAATCTGTTGATTTAAAACGGTCACTAGGGGGACCCCTGCTTATACGCTAGCCTCCGTGCCAACATCACGAGGCACTCTGTCCTTGTTCTGGCAGAGAGGACTCTTTAGGTTAGTAGGACACTCTGCTTCTGCGTCCCCTTCAGGCGACTATGACAACATACTGTGGCTCAGTGACAGCTCTCTAAATCAATGTACTACTGAGCGCACCAGCTAACTCTACGTCAGTGTGTCAGTGCGCATGGCCCAGTTTCCCCCTTGCCGCGGCGGTCCGGGACACGCTCTGTCAGCACGGCGGGGTCGCAGCAACCTTCCTCAGTGTGACAGCGCGTAGAGCTGCTCGGCGCTGCGCTCCAGTCGCTCCCGGTACTCCAGGTTGGCGTAGTTGCCTTCGGGGACCCCCTGCAATCCGTAGAGGAGACCCCAACAGCAGCACGCAATCACCGCGGTGCTGTCGCTGTCACCTGGATAAGAGAGATGAGCAGTTAGTGTGCGTGATAATGCATCACTGACACTTATCATTTATCTTTGCGGCCATCTTAATAGTGACTACTGATTTTTTTAAAATTATTATTATAAATAATGACCATCCATATATCACTAGACTGGCTTCTTTGGTGGGGATTAATATTGTTGCCTCACAGACAGAAGGTCCCAAGTTCAAACCCACCATTTAACCAAGGCCTTTCTGTGTGGGGGTTAGAGGTTCTCTCCCACAATCCAAAGAAAACAAAGAGTGAGGTTAGGTTAATTGGTGATCCTGTCCAGGGTGTACTTCTGGTTTGTTTTTTCTCTTTTTTTAAACAAAGACACTCCAGATTTTTTCACTCACACAGTTTGTCTCACACCTTGTTGCATAATTATTGAGAAGCCAAACAACTGGCAGCTTAATCTTCATGCCTTACTTTATCAGCTGACATCAAGCTGTCCGTTTAATGTCTGATTTACTTCTTTAGTCTTGTTCTATGTTCACAAAGTTGCTACTTTCCTTAAAACAGGGACCAGTATTGGGTGCAATTGCAGTACAATTGTCTCTAATGTAACACATTTGCATTCCTGAGTTCAGAAATTACATTGTTTCTAATTTTAAAAAAAGTTATATAATTATCTGCACTTAGACAGAAACTGTGCTTAAGCAACAACCAGTTGAACTCAGTTTACATGGGAGAGAAATTTCCAGGGAGTTTAAAAGATTTCTTTGAAGTTGTACAAAAGGTTACATTGTTCCTTCAGCTGGTCTCTTTAGGGGTCACCACAGCTGATCAGCACCCTTCTCTGTTACACCAACCCTCTGCAGGTCCTCCTCCACTACATCCATGAACCCTGAGGTCTGCCTCCTTTCCTCTGCCTGGCAGCTCCAAATACAACATCTTTTATCCACTTTCTATCATGTCTCCTCGTCTTCTTCCTCTGTCAGAGGATACACCAAATACCTTCTTGGTAGTTCCCTGTAGTTACATTATTTAGCAATTAGGTGAAAGTGCGTCTCAAGTGATGCTGTTAGTTTAATAACTTACTTTGTACAGGGATTTAATAATCCATTGCTTAAAAAAAACAAAACACCTTTTTCTAAGTGACTGTGTGTAAATGTTTGAAATGAGAGGAATGCTGGCTAATCTATAAACATGATGGTTACCAGAGTCGTTATCAATCTAAACCAAAGATTGAAGTCTGCTTTTTCTTTTTGCCAAACTAAAGCTGAGTTTGTGTTAAGATAATTAAAAGCAGATATTTTAGGTAAAGGTTTTACATTTAGTGCAAGACTGCACTCACAGCTTATACTACACTACACCAGTGAGACCTCTGACCTCCATGGAAGGCGGCCCTGCTCATCAGCTCTTCCCAGTCTGAACCTGCGCCCAGCAAGGCGTCCAGTGCTATCATTGGAGCATCATGGCCGCTGCGTCCGGCCCAACCTGACAAGCTGAAGCTCTTATAGGCTTCGTCTCTTTCAGCAGGGCCATAAGAAGCAGGCCAAATCACAGGGCCCACACCGTGAGCGAGGCCCCTCAGATCCAGGTACCTGTGGACAGAGGAAAGGGGGGTTCACAGCATCTACACGGTCTACCTGTGTCATTCTCTCTCTGTTAAAATGAAAAAAATAAAACACAATGCAGTCATGTCATATGACTGTTACTACAAAAAGATCTGTTTTTTATTACCTTTAGACAAAATCAAAATATATTTCTGTGTCCAGTCTGAAATAGACTTTTTTAGCTACTACTACCATTTAATCACTAGCTTGCTTTTAGGGTCATTCCATCTTAAATCATCAAAATGTTATTTTATTTTTTAAAATTCTCAATCATTTTTGATTTGCCAGATTTAAAATGTGAACATACGTAATAATAATCGCAGTGAATTTCTTTAGCTTCATATATGTAATATAAAAATAAAATGTATCAAAAACATGTCTGATAATTGGCTAATTTAAATATTCAAAAAATAACGCCGTCCTGTAAAGTCCCATATTTGAGCACACTTTTAAAATAACATTGCAAAATACAACTAGCGCTAATGTCTTAATATATAAATATATATATTAAAGAATGCTTTAATATGAAAATGTTTGTCACAAAATGTGTTAGTCATTAAAAAAATGATTTTTAGATAGCTAATCCAAATATTGTGGCGTTTCCAGATGGTACTCTGAACATCAGTGTAGGATTTTCATATATATTGCAATAATTGCAGGATTCACTCTGGGGTTTCTCAGTTATAATTAGAGTACCATCTGGAAACATTTTGCTTTTCTTGTACAACTTATCAGTTTTTCTGTTCGGTATGAAAGTTGAAGGAAAATTGAGTTTTCTTACTTTTTGTGATTAAGAATTTCATGTTAAAAAGTATTCTGCATGTTTTAATTTGCGTTTGTCCCTAGTTTTCTTTTGCAATGTGATTTTCTTTATTAGTGTATGCTCAAATATTGGACTTTACAGGATGGCTGTACCCCCAATGTAATCACTATTTAGCCAACCAAGTCCGTAAGTTTATTTCCCAAAATAACAAACTCTTCCTTTATATCACATTATCTCATTCAAGCATATATGACATCAAGTTACCAGAAATATAAAAGGCACTTAAATGTTTTTCTCCCAATTTCGTACATTTACCTGAATATAGTGTTTTGCACTTACATTGATCTTTGTCAGGCTGTAATACTTTGGGATAAAAATTACATTTGTTCTGCTTAAGTAAACCTGACCGGTGACATTTTAGTACAATTTCATGTCATCGTCTGTTAACCTTGACGCTGAAATAGGTTAATAGAACTTGCTGATGCTGGAAACTTTAATCTGAATTCAACATGACAGCCTAACGAGGCTCAATTTCAGCAGCCCATACCATTGCCACTTGTCACAGAAGTAGCCCCAGTCTCTCTCGGTCTCCTCCACGGCATAGTCTCGACCTTGAACGAAGTTCTTTGCTATTGGGCAGGCTTCGTTTATCAGGCCCAGACCCCAAGTTGTGATTGGCCTGCGCTGGACGGCGTATGAAGTGAAAAGGGCTGACGCGACAGCTCCCAGGAAGCCCGTGGGGTGAGGATGGGTCATTCTGCCTGTCTCGACAGCAACCGCCACCAATGACAACAGCTGGTCGGGCTTTGGATACCTGATGGGGATGAAATATTAAAGACCTTATCAGTATTTATTATGGAAGATAATATCTATCACCTGGGAATTTTAATCTGAAATATTCAGAGTCAAGTTTTCTCGTTGACTTGCACAGAGAACTTCTGAGCATCATCATTCTGAGTTAGTATGGTGCAGATAAATAACTGAAGCTGTTATTCTTCTAATAATTAAATTATCAGTATTTGTTGAGAGCTAAAAGAGCTAGTAAATTATTTGTTGTTAAAATGCTAATAGTAGATATTTTTCACTTATTCTGTGTTTTTATATAATTCCGAAGAAAAACTATTTCAATTGGAGTGAACTGCAGATCACCTTCAAACCACCTTCCTAATATTAAATAACAGTTTTATTTTAGTAGATTTGTCTCAACTGCATTAACTCTCATGACTGATTTTTGTTTCTTGCCCCCCGGGGGTATCCTGAAAGAGAGATCTTAAACTTAAAATAAGTAAAGTATACATATATTAAATAATGCTCCTTGTTTATGCTACATGTAGATGAGCAGAATAGCGTGAGATCACCTATGTGACCTCCTCTTCTATGCAGGAGACAAAAACCCCACAAAGAAGTCAAAAACTCCACAGGAAACCTTCACCTTTGAAAGTCATGTGAGTTGCATAAGAAGGGCAACACTTTGTACCTCAAAAACAGATAAACAGAGTCCAAGAGAAAAATATTACTCTCAGCCAATGTGGACTATTATAACTGATGACTTGGATCTGGACCTGGGATGATTATTGTCTTTGGGTGGTTGTAACGTTGAGGATATTAAACTTATTTCTTGTATAATGTGAAACAAATAAAAATGGATTTACCTTTTACATTATAATACTAGACTTTGTGCTTTGTAAAATAATTTAAGGATCAAAAATAAAACTAGTAACACAGAAATAATTCTGTCCTCATCTGTATTGCATTTAGCACAAAGATGGTTCTCAGTTTAGATGTTGGTTAGTTTGCTGATTATCTTTCTAATAGAATTAAAATAGTCTCCAAAAGACTTCAGGTCAAGTCCTTTTGCCATTTGTTACAGGTGTTCCACAAGGATCTATTCTTAGACCTCTTTTATTTGCCCTGTACACAAATAGTACTCACTGCCACCCAAAACTGTAATGTCAATTTTTATGCAGATGACACTATTATATATGCCACTGTCTCTTCCTTTGCATTACAAATCTACAGTTTGCTATTGATACATTTCAAAATTATCTTATTAAACATAAGCTTGTTTATGAATTAGATAAAAACAAGGGTATGGGATACCACAGGCCATATTCAAACTTTTCTTAGTCTTTAAACTGTTAATTACTTTGCATACTTAGGACCCTGGTTGGATGCTAGACTCGCTTTTAAGACCCATGTGGAACACCTGTTAAGAAAATTAAAGACAAAGATGAGCTTTTTATAGATAAACAAATCTTGTTTCTCATTCACTAGTGAGAAAAATCACTGTATACTTAACTATTTTATCTGTACTTATACAATTATGTATTAACTATACACAATTATGGTGATATTGTGGTGATATTGTTTATATATACACTCATATATGTTATCATGGGTCATTCTTTTCTTAGTCAAAATTGTATCTTTTATGGAAAAAGTGACATGAACCTTTGCTATATCTCTTGTTCACACAGAACTTGGAAAAAACTGGATTTAAATATGTTGCTGTTGATAAATAGAAGAAGTTTCAAAAGAAAGAAAAAAAATACAATTTCTGCTTTGATTGGAATATTTTAATGGTTTTATAAATGATCTCCAACTACACTGCATGAGCTTTTCTTCATTTATGAGCATGCACAATTTATCCTTGTCTTATGTTTCTGTGCATTTTTTATATGTGGGTTTTGTACACAACTCTCACTCGAATAAGAGTTCTAAATAAGAATACCTAATTAACCAAATTTAATAATAAAGTTAATAAAAAATAATAATAATAATAATAATTTGGGACGACTTTCACTCACTTTTTTATTAAAAAACTGCTCCGAGAACACAGCAAAACACTCTCTCAGAAAAAGCACGACTCAGACTCAGTTCATGATTAAGATGTACTGCATCTGCTCAAGAAAGCCATATTTCAGAATTATTGCCAATTAAAAAGTAATAACCAAACCCACTGCGGACTCAGGGAAAAAACAAACAACATGAAGATTGAAAAGCAAGAGCTTTTTACCTCAGGCCAATGCACATGGACCTCATGGCTGCTCCACAGCCTGTCCCGTCAGGGTTATATGCCACTCTGTATCCCCCTTCCTCCCCAGGCTTTAGTTGGGAAACCCCTGAAAGAATAAAGAGTTAGCCCTATATTGCCTCAATAAACAGATGTTAAATGACTTCAAAATGATGTTTTACCCAGAATGCTCGAAGGCCCTGGTTTCCTGCCCTCCATGTCCTTCATGGCTTCCACATAACGAGCAGCCACCTCATGCATGAGCTCCTCCCCAGTCTTTCCTGTTAGGATGACACACGTTGTTCAAACTGCAGACTTTAAAGAGGTAACTGATCTGTTAACAGGACTGCCTGGTTTGCCGTATCCCACTAAAGGTCAAGTTGAATTTCTGCCTCTTTTTCCCCACTTGTGTAGCACCTAATAGAGCGCTAAATCAAGGCAAGACTGGAAATTAGATTTGACCTTTTTTTGTGGAGCTCTTGAAGAGGCGTGAACAGCGGCTGTAAGGTCAATCCAATCAGCTCCTCGATTCCAACAAGATGTGCAACAGAGGAAAAACCAAGTAGAACAAAATGTTTTAATGTGGCTTTGGACTCGCCTGTTGCTAGTCCTTCAGCTGTAGCCAGATGCAGAACTGTGTCGTCACTCACGGGCCAGTCAGGGAGCTCAGCCTTGATGTTCTTTAGGCCACCGAGTTCCTGGAGCTCCTGCATGGACAGAGAGGATGATGATAAACACTCCTTTCTTAAGAACTCCCTTCTAAGTCATCATCAATAAAAACTACATGTACCTCATAAATTAGATGACACCTTCATCTTTATGCATGAGAAAAAATAGGACCCCTGGATGGAATTGCTTTGCAGGTGCAGTACTGACCTGGTGAATAGCTGGTCCTGATTCATTGTACTCCCACAGCTGGTTCCTGTAGCCCAAAGCATCACCAACTCCACTCAGCAACATGGCTGCCTTGTAGAGCTCAAGTGTAGCAGATCTGCTGGGGCTGAAAAGATCACTGTTACCCTGTTGAACTTTGCAAAGATCACTTAAAATGCACTAAAGGGCACAGACGGACAACCCAATCAGCTCATAGTGCTTTTAACTTTACGTTAAATAAAGAAAACTCATTGGCGAAGTCAATGAGCTAAAGTCTTGAGCTACTCCTCATTTCTTTGTGTTTTTCTTCTAAGGAGCTTGACTGCCAGTTTTTAAGTGGTCTCATGGAATAGTTTTTCAGACTTTCTGAAGTCTTCTAAAGTTTTGCTTTGAACACTGGAGGCTTTTCACTCATTTTTTTTTTTTTGCTTGTTGTCTAAATCCTTAGGCTAATTTTTACTAGCATCCTGCTGGAACAAACAAATAATATGATTTTTTTTTCTTTAGTTAATTTTATGAAAAATGCCAGTGATAACACAGTTTTATAGGCTTAAAATGATATTTTTGCACAAATTAGTTGATTTCCAATTAACCATCAGCTGGCATCTCTCAGCCCAGAGTACAGTGTGTCCTTAAAAATATCTACAGCATATGAACAGTACCTGGGGAAAAAAGGAAAAAGAAAAAAGCAGCTTCATTTTTCAGCATCCCAAACACACACTATCAGTCATGGATTGGCCTCCCCAGCAGCTGGATCTCAACATTACTTTAGAGGGATCATCTTGACAGAGAACAAAAACAAAAGGCAGCTAACATCATAAAATAAAAAAAATATAAAACAGAGCTTCAAATGTCCTTTAAGAAGCCCGGAGAACTATTCCGAAAGGTCTGCTTGCCTAAGAGAGTTCAGGCTGTGTTGAAGTATAAATGTGGTCATAGCAAATATTGACTTACAACCTGGTTGGAATTGTACCAACTCTGTTTTTGTCTTATACACTGCACTCTATTGAAGTTGGCACATTTTTCAACAAATCTCCCATTTTTCTAGCAAAATATAAAGAAATGAGTGGTGGCTCAAGACTTCTGCACAGTAATTTACATTTACATTTTAAAAAACAATAATCACTGATAACATTTAACCCTTAAAGAATAGCTCTGAATTAAAAATGTGCTTTATAGGAGAAATGCGCTGTTGTGTCAAAGCAGTCATTCTTCTAAGTTACTATGAGGCTAATTTACAGTTACTTGACATAAGTATAGTACTAGCCTATGTAGTGCTGTTAGTAAACATACACTGTAACTATAAATATCCAAATATGTCAACGTTCATTGTACTTTCAGCGTAAATCGTAAAAACAGTGTCTCTAGATGTCATGATATGTCACATATAAACAGTATCACGTGTGAAGAGAGTTGATCTAACAGGACAGGTCAATTACAGAGAAACCCGATTCAAATAACACAGGAAGTCCTCCCTCCGTGCAGCTGCAGCCTCACCGGTCCATTGCAGCGTGTCGTTCCCACAAACGATCCTCAGGAGGCGGTTACACGCGTCCAGTTAACACCGCGGCTGCACACGGGCCCTGCTTGGTTGTTGCAAGCTGCAGCTCAGACCCAGCTCAAAAAGACCCGGAAAAAGCAGCGTTCATTCAGAAAAGTTATGGTAACAACTACTTTTCAAACCACAGCCAACAGCCGGACTCGCGTGAAAACGTGCGGGCTAAAAAAAGACACAGAGGCGAACCAAGTTTAGCTCTCCAGCTGGCAAGATGGGGACAAATGTTTAACAGCAGGATCTCTGACGAGTTCCCAAGCACCGACCACACACACACACACATCATTTCTGTGTGTGGAAATCTGAAGGTGATGGATTTTTATGGTCAGTAAATGTCAGGGGGATTTTTTTCTGGACTAAACCTGACTGTTTGGTATTTTCTTCATACAGACATTTCTCCTTGATCAAGTTTCTTCCTTGTCCATGCTTCACATTTGCACCAAAGTGGTGTTTGCATAACTTTACTGACAACCAGACACCACCCTCAGCTCCACCTCAGCATAGGAATAAGTGTAATATGTAGAGGTGGATCGAGCCAAATACTGATAGTATTTATACCAGTGCTGATATCGATACTGGCCCAATAGGATCGATACTTAGCTTCTATATAGCGCTTTTCTACTCTTCTGGAGCACTTAAAGCGCTTTATACAACATGCCCCATCACCCATTCATACTAGTGCTTTTAATTGCTTTCCACCCATCATTCACTCACATTCGTACCCTGATGGATGTATTAGAGAGCAACTTGGAGTTAGTATCTTGCCTAAGGACATTTGGGATGGCATGATCGAACCACAGACCTTTTGATCAGTAGGTGACCCACTCTAGCTCCTGACTGCCACCCCAATGTCTGAACCATTTCATGTTGACTGTCTTGTCTATTTTATTTATAGCATATACAGCACATTTAATCTACAGAAGCTGACCCAAGGTGCTTTAGAGAGAGGCACATTTACATTTCAGAGCTCCAAAAAAAGCCAGTTTCAATATACATGATAAACTGAAAGGTGTGTTTTGTTAATTATTGTGGAAAGTAAAAATCACAGTCACATCACAGTGGTCACTAAAATGTGCTCAGAATTAGGGAAAGTGATGATGATTCATTTCATAAATCATGACATGCTGCTATCCCCCACATAAGCTGCTTTTATAGGTTAAAAGTATCAATATTGGTATCAGCAATACTGGCCCTGTATTTACTTGGTGTCGGATCAATACCAAAATTTGCAGTATTGCACAGCACTAGATGGGTGGCCTGATGTGAGCAGATGTTTGTAGCATCTCTGTCCTGTGAGCTGCATCAGAAAATCAGTTTGTATCCAGCTTTGTGACATTAACTGATCTCACAGTTATATATATCTTTATATATATATATATATATATATATATATATATATATATATATATATATATATATATATATACATACATGGAGAGAGAGAGAATCAGAAACTGCTTTTAAAACAAAACCTTCAAGACACTTCATCACTTCACTGAAGATAAACAGCACACATAAACTGTGGAAACAAAGAAAAGAGTTCCTGAATATCCATTACAAGAACAATAAAAGTTTGGAGAGCAGAGCATGCCAGATGATGACTATCTTGGCAGTTCAGATGAAGGATCACACACATATACACACATATATATATAATATATGAAAACCTTTAAACGATAAGCATTTCACATCTTAAACTACACAGGTCTGAAGGATTTTCTTCTTTCAAGGAAAAAGTCACATTAAAGGAACTTGAAACTCACGAAGCAGTCCTAAGAAACAATACAGGCAGTGTCTGTAAGTGCTCGTCACCAGACAAAAGACTCACTTATCAATGAAAGGCTGAATATTTAATGTCATTTTTTTATATTCAAGTATATTTGGGATGAGAAGGAAATGAAGATGAGGGAGAGGAACACGACTCCCCGAAATATCACGTCAAAACATAAGTCTGTGAAACATATGTACACACAGATTCCAGGTCAATAGCAAAAGATATCATCCAATGGGAATTTTAAAAATCATAGGAACCAGTCCCAGACACAGTACATGATGCATAATAGTTAAGGGGGAAAACACACAGTTACAGGCCGGCTACACTGCAGTGATGACTTTATAGCATCTTGAGCAAATCAGAATCAATTTTAAGAAATAGGGAAAAAAATCCAGCAAAGACTTGACACCAAACCTGAGACATGCATCTGAAACTTTATTTGATCCATGTAGAGTTTCATGAAGTCTCATCAGAAATGGTCTCAGTGGAAGAAGCCATTCCTAAGGAAGAGAAACAAAGAAAAAAGGCTGAGGTTTGTCAAAGTACACAAGAACTGGACAGAAAATCCACGGCAACAGGTCTGATGGAAATGTGAAATTATTGGTTCGCATCATCGTCAGTATGTACAGAGGATATTAGGATATAGAAATAACAGCGAGTGACTACAGCCATCTGCAAAACACATTTAAGGCTCTGTCAGGATTTTTCTCTTCAAAGAAATGACTCCACAGTTCTCCTTCGGGGTTCAGAAAAGCATTACATCATATTATAATCAATTCTATGCTCTTAAAGTCCACTTTAGATGAAGCCAAAGCTTCCACTGCCAATGATCTGCCCATCAATCGGATGTGTTCTGAAGCTCTTCCTGCCACAGGGTGGCATGGTTTCACTGCAACAAATGGACAGCTGCTTTTAAAGAGACGCGGTGATTGATGCTGCCAGCTGGTGGATCCTGACGCCAGACAGTGATTCCCCATGGCTGATGCACATGGTCAGTCCTCACTATACCGTGGGATTATCATCAAAGGGGAAGTGCAAATTGAAGAGCTGAGGTATCAGGAGGGAGAAGGCCTGGAGGCTATTTGTCACATGAATTGTCAGGCCCGAGGGCCATAAAGGACTATGGCGAGTACAGAGAGCCACAGAGAGAAAGAGTGGTGAAATAAAAACAAATGGTACATGTGCAGATATGTTTGGATGGATTGTGGATGTCCTACAGTTGAGGACTGTGACAGCAGTGTTGTAGCTGAGAGACCATGCTGCATTGCTGTGCTGATAAGATATTTTAAGATAAGAAATGTCTGCAGCAGTGATGTCAAAAACATGTCGTACCAAGGCAGCTGGCTGCACAACAAATGTCCCTCAGTCCAGGTTACAAACTGATTTGGTATACACAGCGCTCTTATTTAAGCAGCCACAGAGAACACTGATTACTTCCATGTCTATCCAGCAGACAGTAATTTAGGATAAAGAATGGCTCGGTCCAAAGTAAACAAAGAAAAGAAAAGAAAAAAAAAATCAGCCATCAATGCTATTTAAAGTGGCAATAGACAGCTTCCCCTTGTTCCCCCACTGCCATGTGCCTCTGTCACAAAGACAGCAAACCATTTTTTGTTTAGTTATAACAAAAGTGGTTGTAGCAGGATAAAGCAGGCAGGTTCTGCTTCCTCCTCGCTGTAGAATTAATGCAGACTGATTCAGCTCTGCATCCATTTGTTCTCAGGTTCTTGTACTTTTGATTTCTATCCCTTTCCCTCTTCTTCTCGTCTTCCTTCGACAGCAGGACTTTTGCCTGGCAGAATTTCCACAGTTTTCTTAGTGTGCCATTTCCGCCATCTGCAGAAAGCACCTGGGAAAACTAAAGCGTCACCCCGGTCGTGTTTTGGTTGTGCCAAAAACATGTCTATTTCCAGTTTTTAAGCTCCTTAACAAACATGTTTTTACCCATTTTGCTTAATCCAACACTGTGACATGTACCACCACACCGGTACGACTTGCTTTATTTAAAATTGGAGGTATATCCATGTGTAATTTTGCACAGCTAATCCACACACTGAGAAAAGACCATTACCCTCTCTGCACTCATTCATTCCCTTTACACTGAGGATGAGATAATAAAGCAGCCCCGTTATCCTGTTGCACTGTGGCCAAACCAAATACCATCAAGTTTATTCCCCACTTGCCATTTCTAATTATGAAACCAGAGAAATTTCTCCTCATGTGATTATGTTTTTTAAATTGCCCCCGCTGGCACGGTCGAGCTTCAGTAAGCAGTGCTGCTTCTCTGCTGGGGTGGTTGGTTAAAGGCAGAAGGTACAGTCTGCTTGACTAAGCCTGACAAACTCGCCCCCAGGTTGCCTCTTAGGGACACGGGCTGGAGTGTGGTTTTGCAACCAAATCATATTCTCTTCTTAATGCTTCCTCTCCCTCCTTTTCCACACGTCGGTCTCTGGTGGACTTCTAAACACATCAGAATTAGCTATTTTTATTATGGTCTAACCTTGCTCTTAAATACACTGTGTACTCTTCAGAGTTATTTCAATATTCAGCTGTCTGCCAACTTCAGCATCTGGAGGCAACAGGCAACTGCGGTCATTGTTTATGACTGCTGAAAAAAGGGGGGGGGGTCATAAAAACTAAGTTGTAACTTGCTTTGAGATCACATTTCAGCAAATCCAATCTGTCGTTGCTCTCTCTGCGCAGACTGATTAGCTCCATACAACCAAAGTCTCCTCGAAGGTTCGTGATCTAACTACTCAGACTACAGACAGTAAAGCTTCCAGTAACAAAGAGCATGTTCCCCATGTTTGTTTAACACTGGCTAGATTTGAAACAATTAGCCTGAAAATGTACTGGCAACCAAATAATTTAAAAAAAGCTGTACATTCTGCTTTCAGCTGCTCCAAAGTGAATCTTTGATGCTTTTCTTAGTCATTTTTGGGTGTTTTTGATTATTGATCACAATTATCCAGACATTTAAAGACTTAGTATACCTAGATTGTTTAGATATACTAACATTCACTTTTTTTTTTTTACTACTACTACTGTCCAGTTTCCCTCCCCTCACCCCTGGTCATGGCAGATGGCTGTTCCCACCTGAGCCTGGTTGTACTGGAGGTTTCCTCCTATTAAAAGGAAGTTTTTCCTTCCACCTGTGGGGGGTACTGAGTAGTCTGTATGGACCTCACATGCTTGTCTATGCCCGACAATGTCGAGGAATGCTCCTAATGAGAAAACAAATATGGATGATGTCCTGGGGGATGTCTTCCCAGATCTGGATTAGGCCATCATCAAGCTTCCCGAACAGTCTGAGGTGTCCCAGAGGTGTTAGATTTAGGCTGGAGGAGCGTGGTGATGAGTTAAAGACTTTCTAGGGCCCTGTCCAGCTCTCCTAGACTAACTGCCTGTCTCCTGGAATCTCCTCCATACTCTCAAGACTGCCAGGAGGTTTGCTGTGTCTCCCACCACAAAGACACGTATTGATGTACCATCTTGGAGCAGTTAGACTACCTGTGCAACCTAATTGGGTCCAGGTATTACCTCACGCTACCATTAGTGACACTGATGAGGTAGGGAAACAATGTCAGAGGCTTCCACCTGTAAAACCATTCCTGTTTTGGGTGTTGTCTCATTGTTACCCCTTTAGCGCACCTGCTTTTAATTTCATTAACACCAAAGCAGCTGAAACAGATTGGCAACCCGCTCTGATATTTAACTGACCAGATCCATATCTCAGAAGTTTGAAATTGATGCTGCACTCCGCTTTGAAGTTATCCTTTCATTCCTTTCTGAGACGTGTATGACGTTCCATTTATTTTATTTCATTGTCAGTGCTCGAGGCTCTGACTACAGCTTTGCAGAGATGAAGATAATAATCTAAAGATCCCAGGGTTGGTAAAAGCGAAATAACCACCTGCTTCCATCCCTAGTCTTAATATTTCTCCTGTGAGAAGATGCTGTAAAAATGACTGAAAGAACATCTTATCTATCGCTGCACTTCAGATCCTCATCTGACATCATGACCATCCTTTTCGACGTGCTCATATCAGAAACTACATTAACGTGGACCTCTGGTTCCCAGAGCAGTTAGAGATGGTTCAGCCCAACCAGTCTCCACCATGGCATCATTCTCCAGTTTAGAGGCTTCCTCTCACAAAACAACAAATAAAACCCCTCGCATCCTCCTCACCCGACACCCCTGTCAACACATGCACCCCCAACCCCACCCGTAGCGGGCCGTGAGACCCGAGTGCTATTACAGGTTCCAGTGTTGCCTAGCAACTGGCTGGCGGAATACAATTGGGGCTGAATGTGGTGGAGATTTAACACCGTTTATGGGGGTGTCAATGTGTTTATACAGTATGTGAATGTGTCTGCATGCATTGGTGTGTCTGTTGGGGCAAAGGGAACTAGTGTCAGAGGGATGTGTGGATGTGTATGAAGGGTATGTAAATGTGTCACCGGTGCCCTGTTCTTCCTGTAACTTCCAGGAAATATATCGCTACTAAACTTCCTTGCAGGAGTGATCATAAGAAAGTACATGACCGGGTGTCTGTCAGCTTGATCTCTGGATATGTTCAGCTCTTACTGAGGCAGAGAACCACATGTTATACTCTGAAAACCACCCAAAGAGAAAACAACTGTCAGTGTTTCAACATTAAAATGGTAATAAAAGAAGACTTTAGCTGGATAAAAACATTAGATTTTACCACCTCAGTCATTATTCTTCCTAAATCTAATGAGGTGCTTTACTATATTGTTAAAACTGGTTAGCAAAATGGCTTTGACCCAAAGACATAATCAGAGAAGAACTTTTTCTTGAAGTATTTTTAAACATTTGACTTATAAGTGACCTACTGTTTGCTGGACACATGGATATGACAGTTTGTCCAAATCTACCTACTGATGTCTTCAAACCTGCATCTACTTGTATCTGTAAGGTTCTTGTGGTCATTCGTTTGTTCACAGCTCTCTTAAGGTCCCAACACAGACTTTTAATCAGGCTGAGCACTGCACAGCCTGACCTTGGGGTGAGCCTGCTGGGATGTGCGCTCCTCGGAAAATTGCGGCACCGTGTTAATGCACACCTGAATGGTCCAGACCATCAAACTGCTAAAACATCTACGTTTAGAGAGGTGCTTACACTTGCTGGTAATCAACAGCCCCTAGAAGATACTGAAACTCTTGATTCCTATGGAAGCCTTGAGGGTATAGTTAGTTTTCCAAAGACTGAACAGACTTCAGTGAAAACTTCATTTTTCACATGATAACATGTACAATTCTCATGAAGTCATGAGCAGAAAGAAGTCAGCTCAACATTAAAAAAAAAAAAAAATCAGCATGCTATATTTCAGATGTTCAATATGCACAAAATTTAAACAGGACATAGTGAGACTAGCTATGTAATCATCGTGCCAGTGTTATGCTAAGCTAAGCTAACTGACAGAGAGGCTACAGACTTCACAAACAAACACCATCTCAGCTAATCAAAGAAGCAAAACGACTGCTTTAAATAACATTTCCTGTTTTAACTTTTGTTTCAACTTTCTTCCAATTCTGACATAAAACATAATTTGAATCCTTTACATCAGTTTGCTTCTGATATTTGTCCCGTGAGCTTTGCTGTGAGAGCACGAGTGCCCTGCTGCATAATGAAAGCTCACTCTTGAAGTTAATGTTCTTGCCATCGCTTGATGTGGTTTTCATCTAACAGAGCTAATTCAGGTATTTTTTAAGGGGTCACACTCTTGGTATGGAAAATTCAAATTGCAAAGGGCGGCTCTTCCAGATAATGTTCCCTCTTATTCTCTCATTTGTGTTGTTTCCTCAGCTGCAAATTAGGTTTATATTGTGAAATAACATTTCGGCGCCATGAATAGATTAGGCTGAGGTGTAAATGGAAAGGAGCACTGCCTGTGTAATATATAAGGTAATCTGTAAACAGAGGGGTTTCAAATGTTTTTACAGAGAATATATTTTTATATATATATATATATTTTCACTTTATTGTATTTGTGTGATGATACACATTTGTCATTCCTCAACAAAAGAATAGAATAATATTTTTTCAATAAATCCTGTGTCCCAGAGGCATTCTCAAACAGGTAGATGGCATCCCTGATGAAATCAATATCTGCATGGAGCTGGAAAATCTTCACTTTTCTGATTTGATTAGTCGGATGTTTCTGGTGTGAAGGCTTCCTTATATTTGTAATCCTCATTTTGGACATTTAGATGAAATAAAACTGTTTACATTCACTTCAGTATTGCGAGCAGTACTCACTCTTTTTTGTATTCTACTTGTATCCATCACTCAAATTCAGAAATCATTGATACTACGCTCTTGCTGATTAGATCCTAAGCTTGCCCTGTAGTTTAAAAAAAAGCTAACCAATTATTTAAAAAATGAATATGACAAAATGCCGCTTCAAAACACCATTTTTAATTTATATTTGTCAGATTTTAAATAATTAGGACCATGCGTCATGTATGTTAGACAGCACCCTGTCAGTTCCTCAGTTTAAAATTACAGCATGTCTGAGATTCCCATATGAAATTCATCTCATCATTTGCCACTATCTAATTAAACCGTCAAATCATCTCAGCTGAGAGCCATAAAATCTGCATTAAAAAGAAAAAAAAAACACATAAAACTGTCTTTAATTTTTTTTCCCCAGATAAAAACTGAAGTTGGACAGATATCACAGTGTAATCTACACTGCTGTCATTGTAAATTATTAGGTCTTACTATTTTTGAATTGTCAAGATTAAAGATTTTAGTCCTTTTTTAATTTTATAACATAATTCTATTTGTGCTAAATACATAATAAAACTGGTTTTTCTTTAGCATTTCTACTGTCTGGCGACAGCAAACCAACATCAGACTAAAAATGTTAATTTTCCAAATGCCCTTTCAAGCCTTTCTGCATATGAATGTCTAGTTTTATAGCAACTGGCTGCACATTACCTGAGGCTGCATCTATGTACTTATGAGAGAAGAAAATAAACCAAGAGAACATGCTACACTTGACCTTAGGCACTGCTGACACAGCAGCTTGTCAGCTTGCATTTTGTAAACAACTGTATAGAAAGTTGTGCAACTAAAATGATGCAAGGCTTTCAAAACTCAATATACTATATAGTAAGCAACATTTAATTAGAAATTATATTTAAAGGCCTACTTTCACTGACCAAAGTACTACACAAAGTATGCCTATCTAAATATATGAATACCATATATGCTGTAAATATCAATTTTATTGCTTCAATGGAGTTTTGAATAGAGCACGGCTCCTTACTTTACTTTCTACTCATAGCTGAAGGTGCTCTGTGTAAATTTCAGAAAACTATTGTTATTAATGACACCTGTTGACATCATCTTCATCTTGTTTGCATGACCCAAAACAGCAAAATCAGCAGTCACACCAATTTTATTTGTTCCTATTTGGAGTTTGTGTTGGAGTCTGCTGGGAGCCTGTTGTTTGTTGGCATTAGTGAATAGTGGACTCCATTTATAAGCTACTGTTAGCTAGTGTTGCTCACTGTTGACGCTAGGTGCCAAATAGAAGCACCGAGGCAAGACACTTGGGAGCATAAGCGTCACATCCTTTGGATTTTCACAGAAAATCCCACAATGTCCCACATGCTTCACACAGAAAACAGTCCACAGGCTGTTAGAGGCAACCAAGGGAGTCAAGGAAGGGATTCTGAAAGCTGCACAATGCATGTAATCCATACTACTTTTTAAATGAATTGGTTTAAAAAAAATTATATGTTTAATATTTTTAAAGGCTTGGAAGTCAATTCCTGCATTCACAGAAAGAAGGTGCAGTAATATATTTAATCCCTCCCGTCTTGTTCAGTTTAAGCTGCTGCAAGTCTCTTGTTTGAAAATCATAACTGACCTCATGGAGTAGAGATTGTTAACTGTGACTAAATGCAGAAAAAGCACAACACTGAATGTGTGAAAACTGCTGATGACTTGTCAGGCCTTGAATTAATATAAAAGAAAATTAGCTTTGAACTACCTTCCACCTCCTAAAATCAAGCTAAAAAAACGTTTTTTAAACTTAAAAAGTGAGGCCAACAATGAAAACAAGGTGAGACTGCATCCAAAAAAGTCAATGGAGGTCCAAGTTTAAATGCTCAAGATTAGAGCAGATTTAAACACATATAGCAACACATAGTGCCAACAAAGTTATCCAACCAGCGTTAAAGTGCGATGATGACGCTCTTTCTCATCCAAGATTTTAAAAATTCAAGATCATGATCGTTCTTGATTTTGCAAGCTAGCTTTAGCCGGGGTATGCTCGCTAGCTAACAAATTGCGATTGAGAAGTTGTTAGCCAGTGAGCATGTGGTTTCACATTCAGTTTAAAAACACCAAGATTGTAGCAGCAGAAAAGTTCAACTTGAGGTTTCAAAATGGGACTTCATTGGCAGTGGGTGGCGTCATGGTAGCTACGATGATTTCATGCCTTTATGATCGCTAACAGCTGATAGCTAACTATAGGTGTTGATGTTGTAAGAGCGGGAGCAAAAACAAAAAAGCATCTTCTGTCAACATTCATTAGCTGCAGACTTATGATGGGTTCTGGTCTGTTGTGCACCACACAAGTTGACAGCATGTCTCCTGGCCTTTGAATGTCACTCAGCTGCTACCATGTGCAGAACCCACCAGAGGCTCGAAGCTTAGACAGTGCTTTCACATATATACAAGAAAATATACAAGAAAAAAAGACTGAAAATATATGCACAGCACATACAGTATTTGTACAGTTAATGCATTTCCTTTCAGAAAGAGTGTGACCTTTTGGCAGCTAGAGAAGCAGCGCAGGAGGCATTGTGTGTTTACCTCACAAACAGTTAGCAGACATAAATAGATAAACATGGTTCTGATGGAAAATGCTTTGGCATGCAGGCTGAATGTGCTGCTGACAAAAGCACTTTACAGAAATTGGCCAACCTAACCTGTAAATCACAAGTAAATATATGTTTCTGCACAGTGCCAAAACAGTGCCAGAAGTTGGGTTGATGGCAAATTTCAGAAACGCACAGATGATGACTTTGAGCTACAATTAAAGCGGCCTAATAAGGTTGTCAGCTGAGCCGTGGGTGGATCATTAGGGGCAGATTCAGTTATCTTTACCACATTAGGTCAGTTTAACTTCCATAAAACCATTAATATTGATGACAGATGCACAGCAGTTACGCAAGCAGGAGTCAAAATCGTGTTTTGATACAGCATCAGCATCAGCACACGGCTGATGCATTAAACAATGAGGAGATATGCACAAGACCCTCCTGCACTATGAGGTACTGTTGTGTATGCTGTATTTTACATATCTGGCATAGAGTTTTCTGTCATTGACCATCAGGCAGAAATTCTTTGAGTTGTCGTCTGCCTTGCTGGATGTGATGCAACCACCAGTTGAGAAAACATGTATTCACCGACCAGTTAGCGAGCGGTCAGGGAATAAACATTTTTCCTTAGCAACCAGTGGTTGCCAGATGATCACGAACCAAGCTCCAGTCTGTGTGACTGGGAACTTATTGGCTTGTTCCTACATTGGTACACGTTCTAAACAGCAGACAAATTCACATCAAATCATAAGTGATCACATGACTGACCTGTATGCTAGCCACTACTTGCAGATGAGCTAACAGTGCTATTTAGTTATAAATGAGTAGATGCCAAAAGGGCAAACTGGCAGCTTTAGTCAAATCTGTCATGTAGTCACAGTCAGGGGTCGTGAACTTGTTGCTCTTTTGCCCACCTCCACTGGTTTCCTTTGGCTTTGACAAAAAACATTAATGAATATGAAAATGGAAATAAACACTGGGTATGTTTTTTCATTCTCCACTTCTAAAAATGTCTAGCAGATACATTGAGTTGGTTTTTGTTTTGTTTTTTAAATGCTTGAATATGTGTATTAAAGCCTGTGCCTGTCACCATGCAATTTATCTTTATAATTTTGCTTAGCCTCAATAATGGCCAGCAGGGACATATACACAAACAGATATTCAAATCACCCGAGTTATGGATTCCA
Organism: Oreochromis aureus; assembly: GCF_013358895.1. NCBI lineage: Eukaryota > Metazoa > Chordata > Actinopteri > Cichliformes > Cichlidae > Oreochromis > Oreochromis aureus. The sequence goes on from NC_052949.1 coordinate 17,124,689, forward strand.
AATCCAAAAGAGTAACGGTTGCAGGGGAAAATAGACAATTTAACAGTCCATAAAAACACTCATCAACACTCCTGGCCTAATGTGATAATAATCATTGAACTGCGTGTGGACTGCATGTAGTCAAAATTACATTAAAACTGCTCATAACTTTTAAAAGCTCCAAGGCTGCTATCTGCAGAGAAAGGCATTATCTACTTCAAAGGCTTAAACCTTTAAAAGCTTATAATGTGGGCTGGATCAGGTGACCCTAAACCCACCCTTAGTTATGCTGCAATAGGCCTAGACTGCAAGTGGGACTTCCCATGATGCACTGAGCTTTTCTTCTTCACTCACCTCTTTAAACTCCCTGTGTGTTTATACACCAATACTGCATTTAATCATTAGTAATTATTCGTCTCGGGTCCTCTCCACAGTGTCTGTCCTGTCCTGTCTCAACAGATGGCTGCCCTTCCTGAGCCCAGTTCTGTCAGAGGTATCTTCCTGTTAAAAGGGCGTTTTTCCTTCCCACTTTTGGGAAGTGCTTGCTCAAAGGGCTCTTGTGATTGGTGGGGTTTTCTTTGTAATATTGAACGGTATTTTCCTTACAATACAAATCGCCTTGAAGCACCGGATGCTGTAGATCAGTGCTATTTGAATAAAATAGAATTTAATTGTTACATTTATTATAAATAGGCTGCTTTATAGCTACGATGTTTAAATGTAGTGCCTAAAATACTAATATGTTTTATGGATTGGTGAATTTAAAAAAAAAACCTGGTGATCGTGGCAAACTATCACAAGACCTTTAAATTTTAGCTGAGCCACAGTTACACATTTTCATCTTTACTATATGTATAAAGGAAAATATTAACATCTTATCTAATGCATCTCAGCTACATACAGTGATACCACAATGCAAATCTATGTGATGTCCTTAATATTAATTAGGAGGATCTGTCTTTCAATTAATTTTGACTCCTTCATGCTGGCACTTGTGAAATCAGATTTCCAAGTAGTGTTTTACACCAAAACACAAAGTAATGGTGACAGATACCAATTTGAATGTAAGTGTCTGACTAAGTAACGATTCAAACTCCAGTCGAGTGGTAAAAAGGAATTACTGTCCACAAAGGCTGGCTAATGGCGATAATCTTTAATAGCTGCCTCTGCTCAGTAGTTTCCTCGATTCAATAAGAAAATTAGTGAGCTGAAACAGTTATGCTCATTCAAGTCATCTTTCCCAGCCCGCAGGCTTGTGTATAATACAGATCTCAGATATAAAGATTTTTGCAGTGTCAGTTTGGATCTAATAAGTCTTAAAATGGTGTGAGCTGCTCATTTCTGGCACATAAAAGTCTCCTCTGTGCCCGTCAAAGAGATCCAGGTACGTGCTCTAATTATATCAACATAGGTGTGTGTAAACATAAATATGCACATACACACATACAAAACACTCATCCCTTTTTCATGAGCAAATTTTGAGTACCCAGACAAACAAACATGTCTCTGTGTGGATGCCGCGGGGCTCATAAGCACACTCATCTGCACACGTCACAGTCAGTCAGGCGCTCATGTAAACTTGTTTTCTGCCCTCCGTGAGTGTTACGGCAGCTCATCTGCCAACTGAGGCTGCCCGCTGAATGATTCCACCGTCGAGCATCTCTCCACTGACTGTTTGTTACTGAACAAGATGTTTTTAACCAGAGAAAAGCCCTTTCAACAAGAAAGATTCAAGATGTGTTTTATGTTTTACTTCCAAATTGTACCTGCACGAGTGGAGGTCTAACATTCATGCAGAGGCTCTCTCGTCTCTCGATTTAAAGCTCCATAGGGGACGAGATGGAAAAATAGAGAGGGTAACTGGGACAGCACCCAGGATAATATGCAGAGTAAAGGAACATCCTATATGCAGTAATATGGAGAGAAGCTCATTAGCATGCTCAATTCGGAGAAGCACCTGTGAGAAAACGGTGTTTTTTTTTCATTAATTGTTTCACCATCGCTTGAGTGGACTCATGAAGTAAGTCTTTGGAAACTAAATTGAATATTCAAGTATTAACTGAAAGGAACTAGGCCTGTAAAGACATCTTTAGGCAGACACTTCAATTTTACTGGAGACCAATCAATAAAGCAGCATGGGCATTTTTAATGATTCTGCCTTTTTAATGTGTTTCTTTTATCTTAGCCCTGATCCGTATGCTAATAGGTTGTGAAATTTGGCAAAATGAGTCATGTCTGCACCTGAAGCACTCTAGCGCCACCACCAGGTCGTAGTTAAGTGCACGGTTATCTGCATTACCACTGCACTGCATTAATCTGCTAGCAATCTGCCACTAGTTTCAGTGGTCGCAACCAGTTTGGGAATACTCACTTTTCCTTAGCAACTGGTGGTTCCCAGGCGGTCACCAACTGGGCTCTAGGCCTGTGTGATTGAGACCTAAGCTGACAAAGTGGTTGTGGTGGCGTATCACAGTAACGTTATGATCTACCTAAAAAAATTAAAAATTAAAAAAACAACAACAACAAAAAAAAACTTGTCAAAGAGACTTTTAAGGAAGAAGTGAAATTGCAGCATTTCGCCTCTAGAGGGCATCTCAACAAAAAAAAGTTGTTTTGGCTAATAACGTTAATGTTCCCTGAAATAGAAACCACAACTAAAGGTATGTGTAGTTTATTATATTACCATTAATATCTATAATGTAATTCCATTTTGAAAAAAGCTTATTTATTGTAACATTTTTATAAAATTTGAAAAAACTCTTGTAGGCTGCCATTTTTGACATCAGATTATTGCAATAGTCTTGGTTCCTAAAGCCGGACAAATGTGTTTGCTGTTAAACTTTTCGATTTGAACTTCAGTGTAAAATAACAGAGGAGGAAAACATACCAAGCTGAAACTGTGGATCAATAAAAGATCACAGAGGTGAGGCAGCAGGAGCAGAGGTGGCGGCTTTGTGGCAATTACTCGTCTATGCATCCACTGTTTTAATATAGCTCCCTTCTACTTTTTTTAGTTTTTTCACCATCACACACAGAGAAACATGGCCTACAAATATCTGTCTCGCACATATCTGCTGACCAATGCACTTTTTTTTAGTTTCCACTGAGATCAGAATCGTGACCGCTGGTTTGCTACCATCCTGGATGTTTTCATATTTCGTAAAGCAATTTTCACCCGACATCCGAAGGCGTTTAGAGTCCATGTGGGAGAAAATTGTGGCACTTCGTTTGGTTTTAGCAGTCGCTTTTAACAAGCAGCGTTTGTGAGCTCTTGTAGTCGATTACATGCATCAAATCCATGAAGAAAAGTGCTGACAACGAAGCTTAAACACTGCTTGCATCTGTATTTTCAGAGGTGTTCATTTTAATCCTGTTACATACCGACTATGTGATAAAGCGGGAGGAAAAAATCAAATCAAATTGCGTGACGTGTTTGGCTGAATTGTATTAAATCACTCTTATTAAAACATGATCTGTTGACATTTGATTCCTGGATATTTTTTTTCAAAGTAAATGTCAGCACCTCACTTTTATGAGGATTATTAATCAATTCAGCAGTTGTTGGCTCTTCAAACACAGTAATCAATAAACCCTATACTGTATATCTGAATAGAGTAAAATTTCTCCTCACCTCCCTTTGCAGACACCTTCAGTCTGAAGTTCCCCGTCTGGGATTAGTTACAGCGTTTCTTTATTCAATTCACACTCATCCCTTTCAACGGGAACACAGAGGTACATTTAAGTCCCAGTGTTTTTTCCTTTTGCACATTTATGGGCCAGTGGAACACACACTTCATCCCAGTAAATGATGAAGAAGCAATGCAGAAGAGCGCTGTGAGAAGCTTGAGACATTTTACTTTCCAATCAGTAAATGACCTTGCAGTCACATGTCGGAGAGCCGGATGAAAGACGACCTTGCAGAGCTCGAATTGTTTCGTTTTGCTTGCCAATGCCTGCCGTCATTAATAGAGGTATGCAGCTGGCAGTTAATCCCCCTTTAATACGCTGTAGGAGTCATGTTCTGTATGTCTCATGTTAAATATATGCTTTGTAAAAATAAATAAATGTGTGCAGTCTTGTCCATCATTCTTAGCTGTAATATGGAGGAGGCCTTCACACAAACAGAAACAGAATCTTCTCTGGTTATTCCTGATGCTTAAAAATTGCAATATTCCTGCAATTCTTTTTACATTTACATCTTTTTAATTGGTAAATACTGTTGGTATTCCTTTTACTTTATTTACAGTATATTACCAAATTCACTCACCCACCCAAATCATTAAATTCAGATGTTCCAATAAAGTCTGTGGCCACAGGTGTATAAAATCAAGCACCCAGGCATGCAGACTGCTTCTACAAACATTTGAGCAAGAATAGGTCGCTCTCAGGAGCACAGTGAATTTCAGCATGTTACCTCGATAGGATGCCACATGTTCAACAAGTCCAATTGTGAAATTTTCTCACTACTTCAACACCACACTCAGCTGTTAAAGTGGAAACAATTGGGACTGACAGCAACTCAGCCACAAAGTGGTAGGCCACATAAAATCACACAGCAGGGTCAGCGGATGCTGAGGAGCATAGTGCGCAGAGTTCGACAACTTTCTGCAGAATCAATCACTACAAACCCTCAAACTTCATGTGGCCTGCGTAGAGCGCTTCGTGGAATGAGTTTCCATGCCGAGCAGCTGAGGCCAAGCCTTGCATCACCTAGTGCAATGCAAAATACGGATGAAGTGGTGTGAAGCACGACACCACTGGACTCTGGAGACGTGTTCTCTGGAATGATGAATCATACTTCTCCATCTGGCTATCTAATGGATTTGGAGTCTAATGGATTTTGAAGTCCAACTGCATTGTAGCAAGTATAAAGTTTGGTGGACGGGAGTATGGTGTGGGATTGTTTTTCAGGAGTTAGTTCCAGTGAAAGGAACTTTTAATGCCTCAGCATACCAAGAGAATTTCATGCTCCGAACTTTCTGGGAACAGTTCGTTGATGGCTCCTTCCTGTTCCAACATGACTGCACACGAGTGCAAAAAGCAAGGTCTATAAAAACGTGGAGGAGCGAATTTGGTGTGGAAGAACTTGACTTGACCTCAACCTGAAACCTTAGGGATGAATTAAAGCGGAGACGGCGAGCCAGGCCTTCTCATCCAACATCAGTGTCCGACCTCGCAAATGTGCTTCTGGAAGAATTGTCAAGAATTCCCATAAACACTCCTAAACCTTGTGGAACGCCTTCCCAAAAGAGTTGGAGCTGTTATAGCTGCAAACGGTGGGCCAACATCATAATAAACCCTGCGGATTAAGAATGACATCCCACTCAAGTTTATAAGAGTGTGAAAGCAGACGAGCAATATAGTGTAGGTGTTATTGATTAGTGCTGTATGGCTGCCATACAAAACCAAAACCCTAAAATACAACACCAGAATCTTTTTGCTATTAAATGTTGTCAGAATTTATTTGAAATTGTGCCCTGTTCAGTTTAGTAGCCATGGGCAGGTTTCCCTCTCTCTGTTCCAATACCTATATATAAAAAATAGATGAAGCCATCATGCGCTGATCTGTGAAATCCTTTGGCAGGATATATTTGAGAATTCGGGGATTTGCCATGTTATTGTTTCGAAACCAAATGTGACAAACAAGGGGATGATCTGACTAAAAATGAGAAACACTGCCTGCTCAAAACTAATATCATGCAAATAAGCCTTGAAACTAGTGACTGGGTTTATAAATTCAGTAGCTCCGTTTTTTTAAATCAAGTTAATAAATCATGTGATATGTTAGTTTTAATAGAAGTTTATGGGAGAGATGACCTGACTTCCTTTTTCTTAATCGGAGGAGTTTCTCGCTGGTGGCCATTACAAGTTCGGTTAGCTTCAGACTCAATTTGACTCATTTGACTTTACTTTTATCCACCTTAGTGAAAAAACATAAAAAAGTAAACTAAAGTTTCTTAAGTTTATTTCCTGGATTATTCTACAAATAGATATCCTGGAATAGTTCTAGTAAAAAACTGAAACATTTTTCATTTTAGCACAGATAAACATCAGTTATTCAACCTCTTATGAAATGTGGCTCTCAATCAGCATAATTAGCATTTTAAATTAGCACTGATCTGCTGTTTGCAGATTATCTAGGATGCACAGAAAACATAGCGAGTATGTGCCACTATAAGAAACCGAATAAAAGTATTAACTAGCACTTTGAAAACCAGGATAGGTATTTTTGCAAAGAGTGGTTACATATGGAGTTTTTTAATCCTTTCCCACATTAAGACGAATTTGATGACCTCCCCTGTAAACATAATTCACCTATAGCTTTGACATCTTAGTATATATAAGTGAAGACATGCATTAGAATAGTTTCCAGGTTTTTTCAAGGGTACTCTGCACAAGTAGAGACCACCCTCGCTAACATCTGACGCACGCACCAGCATTTTGTTATGTAAGAAGCCAGAAATATGACAGAAACCACAAAGTTCAGAAAACAGCTTCAAGGCTAGTAGGCTTTTAAGGGGTAAAGAGATAAAAGTAGTGTCTTGTAGTACTCCATATCAATTTTCTTTTTTAATAATCGCCGTGTACTGTATCAGGAACTTTATAATTGGTTAGAGAAACTATTCCTGTCAGTGTTTGTCATCAATGTGCAACAAGACCAACTGGTTTGCTGATGTCATTTGTTCTTGTCAGAGCCATTGTGGACTCTGTTGCGGTCAGCTGTTTTCACTGAAGCACTAGCACCCGTCCCTGCCATAACTAGTGTGGAGAAAGCATGTAACGACTATGCATTTCTAATGAGGAGATTTGCTGTTCTCATAAACAGCAGGCAGGAGAGTGGAGATAAGGAAGGAGAGGAGAAAGACGGGAGGGAAGTGGAATAAATCCCAAATTTAAGGATTGAAGGGTCTTTTCACAACATCGGTAGAGTGTTTGCTCGAAATGTGTGTGCTGTGTGTGCGATTGCGTAAATGTGTGTTGCATGAAGGAGTGGGAGTCATCCTTTCTAGAGGCTGCTGTGCCAATTTTTGGCATGCGCTCACACGTTCATGCATGTCTGTTGCATGGCATCAATTTTATGGTGCGACCATATACGAGAGTGGGTGTGTTTGTTTGCATGACAGAAAGCAAGAGAGAGGGATAACTTAAGGGGGAGATGAAGTAAGAAAGAAGACATGATGAACACCACTGAACAAAGACATCAAGCAGTTTCTGAAGATTGCAAAAAAAAAAAAAAAGCACCAGTACGTCTATTCATCATCCCGTGCTGTGTGACAGTTTTCTGGCTCCTCTTTTTGATAGACAATGAGTTTCAGAGAGTGGACTTAAATCTGAAAGGAAGAGACAAAGAACGAGGGGGGCAAGTCAGATAAAAAGAGACAGAGAGAACACCAATTTTGCCCTCTCAGCTGACGCAAGGGGGAAATAGCATGTTTCCCCTTGTCCATCACAGACTCAAGAGCTACTAGCTTAATTATACAGAGCAACAGAGACTGAACAGACTGTGTGTGTGTGTGTGTGTGTGTGTGTGTGTGTGTGTGTGTGTGTGTGTGTGTGTGTGTGTGTGTGTGTGTGTGTGTGTGTGCGTTTGAGAGAGCGACAGTTGGATTCGGATGCAGTGTATTGGCTTGGAATTAACACGAACAGAAAGATGGAAAGGTTTAATTAGATGTATTCCCCCTTAAAACTAGCACAGTTTGTGTATCTGTGCGGCTGACATTATGAGGACATAATAACCAATCTCATACGCGCATAGGGAGACAAACAATTTCCTCACAAGGAAAAATTCTCAGTCTTGGGGTTAAGTTAGGTGGATAACATGTTGAAAGAATATTTAAACTTTGCAGGAAAGGAAATATGGGGGGTTTCTTTACAGGACTGAAAAGATGAAAAGCACTCTCATGCTTGTGCGTCAAATACAGGGTCGGGGCATTAGCTTAAAGACTAAAAGCAGAGGGAGGACTGTTCAGTTGATTAATTTTTCCATCATGACTAATTCCTCATGTTTTTTCAAACATTAGTTTGAAAAGGCTGATGCGGTCGGTGAGCACAGCTTTTACTTTTGGTCAATTTTACCAGATTTAGCTAGAAGCTACTGACCTCTCCAGCTCCGGTACATTATTTCACCTCAGTGGCATGTGGTGAATTTTGTAGAAAGGCAAGCAGAGATGATGACAGGTGAATTAAACCATGTGTGACACAGTTAATCATTAATATCTACGGGGGATTAAAAAAAAACATTAAGGAAAATTTATGGTGGTGACTTAATACAACTGGATAACCTTTATACATCTGGTCACCCAAGTTATTCTTTAGATATGCTATTGTGAAAGTGCTGCTAACTTTACTGTTTTTAAAAACCAGACTGGATTATCCACAAAGCACATGTGCAAGCAACTAGAAAAAGCTGCTGGCGAGCTAAAGTCATTGTTAACAAGCATCCCCGTTAAATCGCTTGCCCAGATTTCAATGGGATCCCAGTCAAGCAGAGTCAACCTGGTCCCAGAGACAATACCCAACTGCCACAAGGTGGAAGTAATTTTAAAGAAAGATGCAAACAGGCAAGAAGCTTTATGACAGAATGCTGTGTTAGATGACAGAGACTGTTTTAACTGATGCCTATTTTTAGTTTTTAAAGGGCAAGCACTGCTGGTCTTGCTTGCCCTGATGGAACGACACTGCTAAACCTATAGCAATAAAACTTTTTCTTCTTTTAAAATTGGAATAATGTCATTAATTGTGGTTTTAAATCATGCAAAGAAATTATTTTATTTTGGTTTTACAAAAATTCTTTCAATAATTCTAGAACAAAAACAAATTTTAAACTTCAGCCATGCTTTAGCAAAATTTGCGAGTATCATTTTAACACCAAAATGTAGATAAATGGCTAACAGTTAACTAAGATGAAATCATCACAACGAGGCTTTTTCAATCTTTTAATTTCATGCTTCTGTTTAAAACATCTCATTTTTATGTTGTGTGTTCAATATTCAAACAATTTGCAAATACACTAGATGCATTGAAATTACTGAAGAACCTAAAAGTAATCCCTCAAGAGGAAAGGACAAGGTGAAATGTCTAATTACGGTATAATTAATAACAAATCAAATCAATGTCGATCTCCTGGCTTAAGCTCACACAACTTTCCAGGATCTTCAATCCATCAAATCCTATATAACATAAATATAAACATCTGTGCTCATAAGTGATGCTGCTGTTTCAGTTAAAGGGTTAAGAACAAACTGAAAAACTGTTTTTTGTTGCTAAAGTGATTCCGTTTCTTTGTTTTTATTCCACATTAGTAAATATCCATCAGGTTAATCCAATGCTGGTTTTGCTCATTGCATTAAAGAAAAGGAGAATCAGCCTCACTCTTAAAGGTTGGTTTAATTCTGAAGGGGAATGTTTAGATTTCAAAGCAGTGTCCTCCTAAATGGCAAAAACAAGTGTGTGTGTGTGGTGACAGTGGGGGGATGCAGGAGGGAGTGAGGCGAAATGGTCACATGCGTAGCAGACTGTCAAGGAACAACTCGCCCCCTGCCTCTCTCTCTCTTTCTCTCTCATCCTCTTGACTCCTTCCATCCTCCTCCTCTGCCTCCTCCTGCATGCCGCTCTCCTCTCTCCCCTCAGCTCCTCATTTTCATCTTAATCTGCGCTCGCTCCGTCCCCGCTCTCCCTCTCTCTCTTCAGCTCTTTCCCTACTCTCTGCTCCCCGCTCCGCCACCTGTTAGTCTCCTCCTCCTCTTCACACCAGAATCCCCTCTTCTTCCTCTTTTTCTTTTATGAGGAGTTTCACACTTACGCTATCACTGAGGTAAGACACCATTTTTATTCTTTTATTCTGAAATGCAGATAGTTTCAATCTAAAGCCAAAGCTGGAAATGTTTATTATTCCTCTTAAATTGCACCTGCACTTCTTCTCAAATGTTTGGTTTTACGTTTTGTTGGCCACCTTCCGCTGCTATCATTGCATGCTCACTTTGTCTGTGAGGTTCATGTGCACGTCTGCTTCTTTTTAAGGTAAAAAACTAATGCATCACAAACCAGACAGATCATTCTGCATACAGCAGTGAGGTGCAACATGTGGCATGTGTCTGCTCTTTCACTTTTCTTTCACACCTTCCTGTCACACTCTCACTCAAGTTTTCCCGTTCCTGGCTGCCTGAAAATAACTTGGCTCTTAATTTATAAGTGCCGACTGTCACGATGGTTAGCTGCAGATGATGCTGAGTACCAAGCTCTAATGAGCAGCTACACTCTGAAAGCACAGTACTATACCATCTGCCTGTCAGCCAGCAGCTTGTTATTTAAAGGTGAACGGAGCCTGCCGCAGGGGCCCCATTGTATGTAGGACACGGGGGAAAGTAGACGAAAACCAGCCGGGAGACAGAGAAATCCTCACGTACCTACAGGTGGAATAAAGGTGTCTGTGAAAGACTAATGGAGAGATAATGAGAGATAAAGAGTGCAGGAGAAGAAAGGGGAGGTGAGAAGGCAGAGGTTGAAGAATAGAGCCCCCATGCCTGTGATATGACTCTAATTTAAAGTGAAGGAGCTAAAAGGGGAGGAGGGGAGATTGCATGTTGCGCAAAGATATTTCTGACCACCAGACTGTGGCAGCATCGCTCCTCCCTCTTGAAGCTGGAAACCTATGTAACCTCATGAACATAAGTACAAGGGGGCCGTGCATAAAATACTCTACTGTATGTGATTGCATAACTAATTGATGTAGGGACAGTGTGTGTGTGTAGCTGTGGGGAAACAGTGGCACATTATCCTGCAGCATATAGGAATTATGTAAAGTAGTGCTTCAGCACATAAAAACCTGTAAAGTGTGACGCTGAAATCGGCACCTTATTATCTTGCGCCCGTGCAGCCAGACTTCTCAGCAACAAGATGACGAGGAAACGAGAAGATGAGAGAGATTCCAGCTGGCAGCGTGAGAGCGATCAGTCCTGAGCTCCCTGAGAGCTTCTGCTTCCCAGAGAGCTGCGAGCCGCCGGGCCTCTAGGGTGTACGTGTGCTGCTGTTGATGCCTGTGGTGCTGGTGGTGCTGGTGGTGCTCAGGCTGCTCCAGCTTACGGCCACATCTGCCAAAACTGGGGGTGGGTGGGGACTGACTGCACACATTATATCAACCAATACCCTCCAACAAGCTGCTGTGTGTGTGTTTGTGTGTAATTTTAGGGGAATTAATTACTCATAGAAGTGTATTTACATGTGTGATTGCAGATGTGCATGCTGTTATGGCACAGTTTGTGTGTGTGTGTGTGCGTGTGTGTGCACACACACGCTTTCCTGGCTTATTTTTTCTTATAAGAACTTCTGAATTAATCCATCAATAAATTTTAGTCAATCAACATCTCAGAGCTCACTGACTCGTTTTCACCTTCATCTTAATATCAAGCAATCCACCGCTTAAGTTCATTTTCACCCGTGGGCGGCTTCTGTTTTGTTTTGTTTATTTTATAGTCAGGCAGAAGTGATTTATTGCTTTGTTTTCTCTCTAAATGATTTAACTCTGACTCTGCGTGCAACAAGTCTGAGGATATCTCTGCTTTGCTTAATCGAGCTTTAAAACAGAGCGCCAGCGCTTTTCCGTGTTTTTCAGGATTTCAGATGTCATTAAATGTGCTCTTGTGGCACCAAAAACATGACAGCTGCTGGTTTATAAAAGGCAAGATGTCCATCATTTCCCATCCCAGAGCCAGAAGTCCGTCAAAGTCCTTTCAGTCAAATGAGTCAGGGAAGTTTGCAGCGTGGCACACTGCGGCGTGCTTCAACAGTTTGTTTCAACGCCGGCCAAGAAAGAGCTGGATTATCTGTGGTGTATATTACCCGCTGTTGTGCTCACAGCAGTGAGACCAGATCGTGTATGACGAGTGACCCTCGGTGCCCGCAATTCTACTCAAGGTCAACGGTCAGAGACAACAAATTTAGAGCCACTGACAGCCAGGGGAGTTGTTGGTCATAATGATGGTGTCCTGATGAGATAAGTCTCGGAAATGAATCTGTTTACTAGCTTTGACCCCAAAAACAGCCTGCAGCCATTAACCTAGCATAAAGAATGGTAGCTGGAAAACGACTAGTCCTATTCTGTTCAAGTGTAAAGCAGGGTGTGGTTTTACTGGACGGGTACACAAATATTCTCACTTTGTAGCGTTTTGGTGGCTACTTTCACAATGATTTCGACCTTTGGTTATAGTCGGCTAGCCTTTTACTACAGTTCAAGTGTAACCGCCTGCTTGCTGTAGCTACATTTTTGCTCACCCATGAGTGTCTTTTTCAAAATCTTGTCAACAATAAATACATGGTTAGTGACTCCTGTAATATGGACATGACAGGCTCATCAAAAATTCAACATCCCCAGTTCTCCACCATGTTTGTTGGTGGCATGTGACGTGACCCGGTGGAGCGTTTCTGTCACCGCCGTCTTGATGATTTAAAACCAGATGTCACGAGCAAGGAGCAGCTCTGGCTGTGAACCCACACACTCATCGGCTAACTACTTATCAAAAACATGTTTCAATGAGTACACTGTAGGTCGATTGTATTATCGATGCTATTGTGAGCTGCAGCTGGAGCCCCCTGGTGGGCCATGGAGGTACTGCAGGTGCTTGGGGGCCGCAATATTGTGAGAAATTCTGTTCAAAATTATGCATGTTTGAAGTGTGTATGGCAACATATTTATATAAATGTATTTATTTATATAAAATGTGAATTAAAACTGTTAATAGGTGGTGGTCAGTTTGTGATATTACTCATTACACTGACCTAAATTTACTAGACTGATTGAAGTTTGTCTCCGAGTGGCATGTGGGTCGTACACAGACCTTAACACTAAGGTAGCATTAGCAATTTATAACCAACTGCCTGTGCTGTCTATGTTTTTTGCATAAAATTTTCAATACATCACTTTCTTTTGCATTTTTTTTAGTAAAAAAAAATATAAGATTGGGTGAGGCCCACGAGATTTTCACAAACTGACTTAATGTTTCATTCAGAATAACCCAAAAATAAGCAACTGAGCCCATAAACTTTACAGCAAAGGGTTTACACAGGTTAAGCGTGAGGGCAGTGTCCACAAAGACTTCTATACAACTAGATATCATTTTGCAACCACAGCTCCACTTTTCTGACCCAGAAGCTACGTCCAATTTTTCATACTGTCTGCAGTTCGTGACATGTAATTTCAGACCCTTTTAATAGTTCTCTGGTGAAACCATTTGAAAGCAGTAAGCTTATTGAATATACTGACCTTATCCAAGTAGTTTTCTATGTTACATAACTAGTAATTTCACAGAGAAAGAGGGGCTTCGTGGCAATGTGTCTATATTCAGTCGAGTCCTTTGAATTTTGATACAAAATCTGACGCAAGACCTTCACCAAAAATTAGTGTTATAGAAGACTGGCATCTGCTCTTTAGAAGGGATAAATGTAAAGAAAATAGAGAAAATATAGGTATACTCTCTGAATTAATCATTAAAATGCCTCTATTCTCATGTTTAACCTTAAAGAAACTCTGTTTTTATAGGCTATTAGAGGTAACTGAGAGAGATGAAGACAGTCTCACTTTTTACTTTTCATCCAATAAAACCTTGAAAATGAGCTTAAAAATAAGAAAAATACTTAAACAGAACCCCGAGCCTTCCCTGTCTGAAATCTCATTTTTATGTTTCTAAACCTCGCTGAACTCGACGTGCACGGCAAACACGGAGTAAGTGCAAATATTAACTTCTCAGTTCCAATCGATTAATGCAGAGAAAGCAGCGACGGTAGTCCAGGGGGGGATTTTCAGTTCACTGCAGAGGACAGAATGGCCCCTCAAGCCCTGCTGAGAAAACAAAAGCTATGAGATATTTGTTATCCACCCCCTCTTTTTTTTATTTTGGGAAAAGAGCAGACACATCAGCCTCGTGGTCAGCTCCACTCCTTGGAACCACAACACTATATAAGCATCGGGAATCTTCTCTCCATCTCAGCCTGTAAAGATTTATGTAATTACCTTTGTGTCTGCAGAGGATTCTGAAAAGATTTTTATAGATAAGATGCATGCTCAGACACTCTCACACACACTGCTGTTTCATCGAGGATGATTAGGATATGGAGGAGACCCCCGTTGTCCATTATCTTTTATCCTCTCTGATAGGCTTGGGTTCATTCAGATCTGCTTAATTGAAATGCAAATGTATGCACATCTTAAATGTAATGTCATCTTTTAAAACTGTTCCAGTTACACTGGAAAGATTTTCACCAGGAAAGCACTGTGAGGCAAAAACATCCTTAGATATGTTCTTGAAAACGAAAATCCTAGAGGAGCAGAGACTGTTTGTAATCAAACACCTCACTGAGCTCAGCGCTGAGGAAAAGAAATTGCCCCGTCTTCACTCTTGCTACACTGTTAAGCAATTCAAAATTGTGTGCATACACTAATGTAATATTCTCCTTTCCAGCCCTATGACTGTGCGAAAAGGAAAACGTTTGGGCATCACCATCCAGGAGCACATGGCCATCGATGTCTGCCCGGGCCCCATACGCCCCATTCGTCAAATCTCCGCCTACTTCCCTCGCCTCTCGCCCACTTCCTCCTTCTCCGAGCCACTCTCGCCCAATCAGGTGGCGGCGCCCGCAACGCTCAGCCCTGGCAGCACAGGTCAAGCTGGAGGGCCCATCGGAGGAGGAGGGGGGAGCAGCGGCCTGTTGTCGCCACAGTTACCGGGAGCGGCGGGGGGAGGGGGCTCCCTGTCAGCCATGAGCAGCATGGACACCTCCATTGAGATCGACAGCTGTGACAGCGATGATAACAGTGAGTCACCTGGATGTCTCATTGAAGCAACCTAATCTAAGAGCAAATAAAATTAAGTCAGCGCACATCTGGTTTACTGCGGGCCATTTCACTGCTTGAAATATTGAAAGAACTTTGCACAGCGGCAAGAGCCGGACCAATACTGCTGCATTTGTTATCAGCACATGTGCTGTCCACATGTGTCAGTCTGAGAACATAGTGTCACTGCATAGTCTGCAGAATGGCTCCAACTTCATTGTAAAAAAAAAAAAAAAAAAAAAAAAAAACTTTCCTTATCAAATTACCTCAGAATACATCATATAAATATAAGTTTATTAGTCTGGCCTTCTAAAGCAACAGTGACACGGTGAATTCAGTGGTTTGAGACCACAACATGACCAAAATTATGCTGGACATCTGCAATGAACTTGCAATTTCATTGTCTTTCAGATGGTTGCTTTGAAGGGGACCAGTCATGCAACCGCTCACAGTCAGTTACCATCTTCAGAGCAACTTTTGCACATAAAGTTGGCAATAAAATGGCAATTTTGTTTGCAATTAACTGCAATAAATTGGCTAAATTGGTAAATTCACATAAACTACATGCATTCAGAGTCCAGCCAGAACCTCAAAGATCTGAAATTCACAAATTCCTGCATTCATATTGATGTACAGTCTGCAGGGCAATGATTTAATTGTGGAAAGACATAGGCGCTTGACAACATTGTTTTTATATAAGAAAATAACTAGAACACAACTATTTAGCAACTAGTTTAGTCAAGTTATAAACTAGTCCCAAGGTTTTTAATCACCAGGTTGCCTGGTGGAAGGCAACCTTGCAGGCTGAGGGTGTTGCACAATCAACCTCTCACAAACCAGCTGGTCTCTGCAGCTACTTGTAGTCAGTCAGTAAATGTTAAAAAATTCAATTCTGTCACCAAGAAACCTCTCAGTTTTCTTAGTTGCAAGGAGGTTGTGATCCTATTTTTACTAAGACCGCACAGAGCGATGTGCTTTTTGTAGTCCATCTTCAGGACCATGTAGTTTTAGATGAATATAAGCGTCTCCCGACACACTGTTATGGAGACTCATGTAAATGCAGTGGGATTCTCTGTGCCTATAAATTCCCCTTTACACCTTTCCTGGACCTATTGGGGTGGGAAGCAATTAAATACCATGATTTTAAAAAAAGGGCAATCATAAACGCGTACCAAGACTCGAGTATAAAGTTTTGTAGAAATTTCCGGGTACTACGTTAGAGGTCAACCTCTACGGGAAACAGGAAAAGCATTACAAAGGATGAATGAAAAACATGTTATTCAGTTTAAGAGTTGCTAGGAGATGGGTTTTTGTGTGTTTTTGGGTAGAAGCAGTGTAGCCGTTTTAGCTTGTTTCCATGCTTTTATGCTGAGGTCAGCCACCCAGCTGCTGGCTGCAGCAGTACATGTACTGCAGGCAGATTTGACAACAGTTTCAATCTTTCTCTATCAACTCCCAACAAGAAGGGCAATATTTTATGTATTCCTTTCAAACAAAGAAAATATGTTTTCATAAAAGTCTGAGCGAATTCAATTTTTCCTTCTCATCTGCTGTTTGTGTTTCTCCCTGCCATCATTCTCCATCTGTTTTGCAGATAATAAAGTCATCAGCTCAAAAGCAATTACCAAAGTAAATGATTTTTTTTGTGTGTGTGTGACTTTTTATTAACTGCCTTCCAGCCTCTTTGGGGACACTAGAGTTTGACCTACTGTACGAGAAAGCCACCAGCTCCCTCCACTGCACAGTCCTCCGAGCAAAGGTAAATCCCGAACTCGGAAAACTCCATTAGAGCCACTGCAGCTGAACGAGATGCAACTCAACAGCATGTGTTTTTCGTTCTGCTGATTAAAAAAAGAAGAAGAAAAAAAAAAGAACCCTTCAAGTCTTAGTCTGTTAGTCGTTTTAAATTCAGTACTGATGTTGAACATTTGTACTGTGATCTTCTTTTTTACATTGCTTGTATCTTTTCTGAAAAGGGTCTAAAGCCGATGGATTTCAATGGTCTGGCTGATCCCTACGTCAAGCTGCATCTGCTGCCGGGCGCCTGCAAGGTCTGATTTTCTTATCAGAACAGAGTTTTTGTCCCTAAATGAAAGAGACCTTCAGTATCCTGTCACAAGGACTCTGAAGTGCAGATTTAATTCATGCTGCATTTTTTTTAGCGTTATACAATGAAAACTAAAGTGCAGACCAATAAATCGGCAATGAGGCAAAATGACCTTGTAGATTGTAGGAACTGAACTTGTTTTCCTCGCAGAGGTTGTTTTCCGTTTGTCTCTCCTCGACAAAGCCTGGCATTAAGTTGTTGTTTTCTTCTCTCTGCCCATGGCTTACAGGCCAATAAGCTGAAGACCAAGACTGTTCGCAACACGCTGAATCCCGTGTGGAACGAGACGCTCACTTACTGTGGAATCACCGAGGAAGACATGTATCGCAAAACACTCCGGTAAATGTTTGCTCTAGGAAAGGCTATTTCTGTCCTCTTCATGCCCTGCCTTTCTGTTTATCATTTCCCATCGCAAAGCTGACCCGTGCGTTACAAAGGATTTTCTTATCATCCGTCTCAATCTCAGCTCCTGGTTTTATAGGGTTTTCTCCATTTTGCCATGTTGCCCCTCTCTGTTTCCATCTCCACTGATCCTGAGATCCTCTTCACCTTTGTTCCTCCCCATCCTCACACTCTCCTGTCCACCAGGATCAGAAAAGATCTCCCCTCACTCGTTCTTAACCACTCCTTTCTCTTTGTCTCTCATTCAATCTGGCTCTTTGCTTCCTCTCTTTCCAAGTTGCAGTGACAGATTGAGGTCAGACTGAGCTCCGCGGGGTGTTTTAATTTCATTGACCCCCCTCTAGAGGTGACGAAAGCTGCGAATTGTTTCTGCCTGTGACTAAAACTTTGCCGTAGCACACATGGGAGTGGGATTTAAATAGGATCGACGGATGATCTCTCCAGGGAAATTAGACAATCTGGCAGTGTTAATTCAGCAGAGACATGTAAAGATCAGGAGATGGGAAGTTTAACTTAGGTAAACATGGAAACATGTCACCATCGATCTTTGAAATACAGTGCGTCTTTAAAATTAACAAACTTCTGAGAGCGCGAGATTCAAACGATCATTTCAACCTAAAACTTGACAAGCAGTCACTGTGGACACGTTTGGTGTCAGCTCCTAAGAATTTAAGAGTTTCTGATTTTTCCAAAACAAGCTAATGCTACAATCACACTGGGGAAAACAGTGATTAGAGACGATGACACAACCAAAATTGCTGTAAGTCTGTGCAATGAACCTCTGGTATGGTCTTGTTGGATTTGAAATATTTGAAGACAAGGACCAGGCCAGCAATCACTCGCACTCCAACTTTAGTGCAGCAAAGTAGCAATGAGATGCCATCGGTTTGCAACTGAATGGGGTCAAGTTGGCAATTACATGCGATCTGTTTGTGTAACTATAGAAGGTAAATGGTATAAATCAGCAAAAAGCTGTTGCCTCTGATATTCAGATTCAAGCCAGAACCTCATAGGTCTGAAAGAGAAATTCCTCCACAAACAGTGACAAAGTTATTGCAGGGTAGCAACTTAAGTCTAAAAGCTAAAAAAAAAAAAAAAAATACATTAAAATAAAACTTCAATGCAGTCACTGGGCAACCAGTTGCTAGGAGATTTGTGTTTCTTTTTACTCTAGTGTGACTGACCCATAATGTGACAAATAAAAGCTTTTAAAAGGGACAACAAGAAAATGCAAAATCATTGTGCAGAAGAAGAAATCATCAGTATTTTATAAATTACTTAGCTACATAAACAGGAAAAAAGTATCAATGTCATTACGGTAGTTACATGGATAGCTACCAGAGTTAGCGTGCTAAGTGGCTAGCGCCCATATCCTTGTATAACACTTTGTACCTCATGAGGTGATCGTCAGTGATCGCCCCAAAGAAACAAACTGTGCTGCCCAGATCAATGTTTTCTCTTTTCTAGTCTGGAAAACAAAAATCATATATTTAGACCAGCGATGAATTAAACAGTAAAGTAATAATGGCTGACGCTCTTGGTGACTAACAGCTGTCGCTATGCTGGAGAGCAGGATGGATACAATAGGCGGCTAAGTAGGGTTTGTTTTTAGCATAATACATATCGCCCTCTTATTCGCCTCCACTTCCTCACAATATTCTCTGCTATAGCCACCGGCATCAGGTGACACTAAGCTTTGGAGGCAACATGCTGAGACTGCACAGCTTATCCCGTTATGATGATTTTAAATTGTTTCTTACTCTGTTCCAACACTGATTTAAGCAGCCTTTGGCTAAGTATTAAAACAAGTATATGTAACATCACAATAAAAGCAGAGTACTTCAGACCATTTAACCAAACACTGACCTCCTCTTAAAGAAAACAAAAAAACAATTTGCACTTTTTTATCAATTATCATCATCTCTGTTCTATGGAGCATGAATCGATGGATGTAGCTACTGTGACGTCACCTGTTAGATTTTTAAGTCCTGTTTTGAAGCCACATGAGAATCTTGGTGTTTTGAAACTAGATTAGACCAGCAAGGAGTCGATCTGACTGTGAAATCACACATCTTTCTGCACAATCTTTCTGAAAGTTAGAGAAACAAAATTTACACCTTAGGCTTTTTTTCCCACTCAAAATGAGCGACTGAGTCCATAACTCATCAGGAAAGTGTGAAAGGAAAAGTCAAGGGCCGTTTGCCACAGATTTCTGCATGATCGTAACGTCACCTTATAACAAAGTTGCCATCAAATAGACCCAAGCCGCGTTTCTGTCGGTCTTGTGCCTCTCTTATGTAACTTGTGTTGCTGTCACAGCCAGATTCAAGACATGTATGTAGGATCGTGCCAGTTTTTACCGCCATTTTAATGACATATCAGTAGAAAACTCAGATTCACAGATTACACAGAGCAGGATGCTGCAACATACGCTGAAACGAGAAACTCATTTTAACCCTACGCCGTAACCTTCTACATTACCTGATGTGATGTAACTACACATCCGGTCAACGCATACCACAACAACTTGAATGGCGTGGATGGTTGTGGTGTTTCTGGTTACGACGTCAGTTAGGACATAGATTTAGTCTAAATCAAGCTCAACTGTTTTTGTAACCACAGGTATCGCCCCCTTGTGGTCATTTCAAATGAATGCATTATTACAGTCCGTGTGTAGGACCACAAGTCAAAATTAATAGTAAAATATTAAAGTATGCAGAACTAAAGAATCAAAATTTTGGTATTTTATCTTATTATTTATCAATGTTTGACTCAAAAAGTCACAAGTTTTGATAAAGTTTTCTACCAGAAATAGACAGCAGGCAGTCACAGTGAGACTTCATCTGTTTATAAGGTGGTGCTGGTATGTGTAGATCAGATTCACCACCCCCTGCTTGGGTTCACATTATGAGTGATGTCTGAGGCGTCAGTAATCATGAGCTGTCACAATGACACTTAAATGTTTTCATTACTTGATGTTCTGTAAGTGAAGCCTTACATCCAGCTGGTATTATAATGGCTCCATCTTTCTTCCCTCTTTGACCCATCATTTTCTCACTTACCACTTCACCCTCGAGCTGTTTTACACCATTTTTCTCCCCTTAGCGCCAGCTGCTGCTCTCATCTGCACTCATCTTTTTCCCCCCTCTCTTCATCATTAGTTTTGTCTTTTTCTTTTTGATACCCAATGTTTCAGATTAAGGAAACTTAAGTCACTAAACTAGATATTAACTCTCGATATTTTAACAGATTATTGTCTTTTATTATCAGAAACTGAAGACAAATGTTACACCTGTGGTTATGAATTTAGTAAGAAGCCAAATGAAGCAGTAGATGGAGAGGCAGCATGTTTATATACCAATCTCTCCTGTGGCAGATCGCTTTCTTGATTTTCTTTCTTCCCATTGTATGTCTTTCATTCACATTTACATAAATTAAAGAGAAAAGGCGCTGGGCTTCAGTTAGCTTGTAACATATCACTTCACATGTTCATTTAAATAGACTGGCCTGTTTTCATCACGTCACTAAATCCTCACATACACAGCATCCCTGCATCTCCTTCACTCCGCTCTCCCCACCCACCCACCAGTACATTTCAGGCACTATTATGGCAGGTGTAAAAGTTTGCCAGGCCCATAAATATGGATTGACTTAACCTAGCATGATGCACTTTCACATTATATAAATTCCTGCTGGAGGAAAATGGTAATTACTTCTAGTCTGCACACACACAAACACACACACAGGCCTGATTTACATGTAGTGTAGGTCACTTTCTGACTGTGTTACTTTATTCAGGTCATGTTTATGTCAGTGATTTCCCTTCCCTAAAATGACTCATGATATTGTGTTTGACTACCACACTCCATCACACACAAAAAGCACTCTTCATCTGATTACTTTACATTTTCTGTCTACACTGTTAATCACTAATGGCATATCAGGGTCATTGTAGGTCTAAAAAACATAAAAAGGGTGGTGGGGAGGCGGATCATGACTAAAGAAAAACTTTATATTTTTAGTAAAACTTTGAATTATCTCAGAAATTATACAATACTATGCAAAACCCTTGACTCACGCCTCATTTCTTTGTATTTTGCTCAGAAAATGAGAAATGGGTGCAGTGACTTGTTAAAACGTGCAAGCATACGCAGAAATTCAATCTTGTAATATATGCTGTCAGTCGGTATTTGGTGTGACCACCTTGAAGGACATTCAAAGCTCTTCTTTGGATGTTTCTGCCTTCTGTTATGTTCTCTGTCAAGATGATCCCACACCGCTTCAATAATGTTGAGGTCCGGGCTTTAGGGAGGCCAATCCATGATTGATAGGAAACCACACAGTAGCGCACTATCCAGGTATGCTTTTACTGCACTGGCATTGTGTTTGGGAGCATTGTCATGCTGAAAAATTTAGCTGTTCATGCTTTTCAGATGGCATAAAAACCTGATGGTTCTTTTCTGTGTCCATCAATTTTGACAAGATCGCCAACACCACTGCCTGAAACGCAGTTTGAAATGCAGTTCAGCTTCCACATATTTTTTAAAGACGCCCTGACTGCATGTAGAGATATGCAAAGTTTTGGTCCAACTGCCTTTTGGAAATCGGTACAAATTTTTTTGTTGGTACAAAAATATTTTCTTATCTGTCAAACTGCGTTCTCTTTGTGTTTCATAGATTCAAATAAAGAAATGGAGACACACAAAAACACACAAAATCCCTGAAAGTGTTCTGTTAGTAGCTTTGCTAAGTTGCCTGTTATGTGTGGACACAACACTGTTAAGTGGCTTAACAAAAAAATAAATTCTCTGAAAATGGTCAGGTACAAAAAAATACACTGGCTGCTTTTTCACAAATGTTCAATGTCCAAAGAAAAACTTTGAAAGACCTTCAGAAAACGTGGAGAACTAATTCTCAAGACCACTTTAAGAATTTTCAAGACATCCCGTCTCCTTGGAAGCAAAATCTTAAGAAATGAGGTATAACTAAAGAATTTTTCACAGTGCTGTTCAGATCCGTAAAGATGCCTGCCATGTTGGTCCAAACACTGCCATTGAAACAAGACTCTCCAATAAAGAAATCCTTGTGATTTTAGCCATTATCATCCAGACTTTGCAGAAATATTACTGTGAACTAATGCTCTTCAAAAGAAAACAATATACTCATTTATATGCTGAGCATCAGAAACAAAGAACAGCTGCAGAGGTATTATTTGCACCAACATGTGGATGCAGCATTCCCTTTTTTCATGTTCTTTTACCAGCGTCTGTGGTGCGGTGACGTTGATCCACCTGCAGAGTGATGCGATGTGTTTTCATAAGCCTTTCCTTTAAAATGTGTAAAATTTCAGGATTATAGTTTTTCCCCTTGTAAATAGATTGTTTCATCCAGCTCTGTAATTGAATTTCATACCTACAATGGCCCTAATATGCCACTGCAGTAACCAGCTACTCCTATTTTGATTCATGCTTTGTGCTCTGCCCATCGTTCTCTCCTCATTTCTCATTCTTTACCTCCCCATCCCCTCCCTGTCTCTCACTCCCAGGGTGTCCGTGTGCGACGAAGACAAGCTGACACATAATGAGTTCATTGGGGAGTCGCGGGTGGCCCTGCGCCGTGTGAAGCCTGACCAGACCAAACACTTTAACATCTGTCTGGAGCATCCACCTCCTGTGAGAAGAACGGGGGGGGAGGGGAAAAAAAGAAAGACAGAACCTATAAAACTAGGAAAAAGGAAAATATAAGCGTATAAGGGAGATGAATGATACAGTAGGGGGTACAGCAGTATTTATTGAGGCATCCTGTCTGACTCACAGCTGTGAGTAAAGATGGGGGGGTGCACAGGGAAAGAAGGGGATGAGGTGATGACAGAGGGTAACACACACCGGTCAGCCACAACAATAAAACCATCTGTAATATTGTGTAGCAACCCTTCATGTGAGTCACAATGGCCTTGACCAGTTGGGTCTCGGACAGAGGACCTCTGGAGGCGTCCTGTGGTGTCTGGTGCCGGCGGTGCATCCTGTGTGCTGCAGGATGTGAATCATGATTGTTCTGGCACTGGATCAGATGGGAGTCTGTGGGTTGGGCTGTCACTTTGGGCTTTTTGTTGTGTTACCCCAACTCATTCCTGGCCAGATTTGCAAAGTGACAGGATGTCCTATTTGGGAGAGCAGCTGCCTTCGGGGAGCGCCATTGTCAGGTGTGGATGGTGTGCAAGTTTCAAGTGAGTGATAGGTGTCAAAATAACTTCCATACGAATGCCAGGACCCAAGGTTTCCCAGCAGAAAACTGCACTGTACTGAGATAATAAACCATATCAGTTCATCCGTCAGTGGTTTTAATGTTGTGCCTGATCGATGTATCAATTCACTTGGATGAATATCACACATCTGGGTCTCTTCATATTTAAATTAAAAAAACAAGCGGTGTGGCTGTGGCATCTTTAGATTTATAAATCAATAACTGCATTTATAGAAATAAACTGTATTGCCAGTTTGTGAAAAATCCAATAACTTATTAAGCATTAATTCCATCCATTTTCTAAAAAGGCCCATCTAGTTAAGGGTTGCAGAGCAGCTGGAGCCTATCCCAGCTGCCAGCGCATGGTGTGAAATGACCGAGCTCTATAAGGTATTGATTAGGAAGAAGGAAAAGAAAGATGCGCTAATGATTTAGAAAAATGACCTCAAAGTTTTCAAATGTTAATACTGAATGCTGATGGCAAATCTGCACCCATGTACGCATTTATGGAAAAAAAAGTTACATTTAAAAATGTTAGGCCCTAAACTCGTTCCACCCAGTTTTAAATCTGAGTGACTGAGTTGGATAAAGCGTGGCTCTCAGTGGCTGTTGAAATTCATCCAACAAGTGTGGGAGAAGGTGAAGGTCGGGGCTCGGTGCCAGCCAGGCAACGTATTCCACAACAAACTGGGCAGACCATTTATTTTAGAGCTCACTTTGTGCATAGGAACACAGAAAAAAGGCCTCTCCCAAACAGTTCCTGCAAAGTAGATAACAACATCGTCTAAAGTATTATTGCACAGCATCATTCAGTGTGATAGTATAACCAGCCTGCATGCAACTAGTAAAAACTTCAGCTTTAAGATGTGCTGAAGGTTCACATGGCCAGTGTCACCATGTTTCCTTTGGCTTCGTTTGACAGTGGCAGCATCACAATACTGATCCATACTGGCTGAAAATAAATCAATAAATCAGGTTGTGGCACAGCAGCTGCAAGTTCATCAATTATTTACATTTTCCGACTTGTCGTAATGATCTTATCTAGCAAACTTGAACGCTTTGTCTGCATACAGAACAGCATTAATGAGCTGCTGTGCTCGGAAAAACCATCGGAATTAAAACCACTGCGCTCGGGATTCATCCAGGACCATCAGAGCACTCGCTACATCGATCTGTTTTGTTGTTGTTGTTGTTGTTTTCAGATAATTTTCTCCAAATATTCTTTTGCTTTGGCACATCAGCCGTATTAGAGCGAATTTTCAGTTTTCCTGCTTAAATTGACAAATACTGTCAGACTGAACAGACATTAAAACTGTATCTTTTATTGTAATGAAATAAAAGACACAGCAGCAGTCAGCATAATAATAACTACAAGGTTGTTATCATTATTATTATTAATTTGAATGTTACTCCGGAATTTGGTGATTTTGCTATGTGAAGTCTGAGATGATTTGTGCCTCCTTGGAATTACAAATACCTGATAAAGAAAGAAGTGGATTTGATCTCCACTCCCATGACCCACAAATAGCTTTTCGTGTAGGTTAAATGTCATCCGGGTCACATGTGGGGGAAAAAGAAAAAAAAAGCTGCAAACACCGGGAGAATAAAAGGTGAGGAGAAAGAGCAGGAGGTGAGGGGGGCGGAGAGTTGTCAATAGACAGCAAGAGCAAACCAGAGAGATGAGAAACAAATGGATTAAAAAATAAAAGCGGGGGGAGGGGGGTGCACAGGGATCGGGGGCAGAGGTGTTAAAAGGGGTTGCGAGGGCGCTGGGTTTTGTTCTTTCTGAGCTGGGGAAGGCTGCTGGTATTGGACTGGCCCTCTGAGGCCGGTGCCCACTCTGCGATCAAACGCTAAAGCCCCTCTGTCATCCCGCGAACAGACGCTGTGTCAGGAATGTAATTTTCAAAGTGGCTCCACTCTCCGCTCGATACAGCCGTCCCTTTCTCTTTGCTCCTCCAACCTGCCTGCTTTTCAGTCTTCTCCACCTCAATATTTACCTCTCCTCTTTTTTCTGCTCCGACTCCAGCTGCCTTCACCCACTGCGATGAGCACAGCCCTGAGAGGAATCTCCTGCTACCTGCGAGAGGTGAACACCCCGAGTCCTCTGTCTGTTCTGTTCAACATGACCCTCCTCCTGTCTGTCCCCTCAGTCCATTTTTCATCCTGTCTTAAAGAACAACACCCATTTTTTTGGTTTCCTCTTTCAAAACAGGGCTAAGTGACCTCGTGATACATTTGCATTTTTTGTATTAGTTTAAACTAGAAACAGGGTAGTGATAAAAGCCCTCTATAAAGTTAGTCATCTATATTTATCTAAAGTTAGCTAGAGCAGAAGTACAACATGTGCTTACTACTTATTTACTTTTCTATCCAATTTATCAGTATAAAAAAATATTATCTTTGAAAATAATTACACAACAAAGCAAACAAAGCTGTCGGAGTGGAAATAATTTAGCAGAGCTATGTTATTTCGCATCCAATCAAAATTTCATTTGTAAGCTGAAGAATGATTCTTTTTTATTTGTTCTTTTAAAAGCTGCATAAACTAAACTAACATGCACACACTGACTTTTACCCCTTAAGCCCCAAGCTGTTTTTTAAATGACCGGAAAAAAAAGCATTATCCCTAAATTTAGTCAGTCAGTGACAGCTGCAACACCGAAAGGCCAAAATGAGCAGCTCCTGGCTAAATGGATTTGATTCACGTGGGGGAATTTTGAAATGCAGCATGCCTCCTTGTCCCCACCAGACAGAGGGGTGGGGGAGTGCAGGAAACACTGGCAATTCTTCCTAATCAAGTCTGTAAATTAGAGAGGAACACAACCGTGTAACAAGCCGTTAAATGTCGTCCTGAAAATTCTCACTTAAACTCTTACAGCAGCAGAAATGAAGCGGAACAAATGCTTCCTCCGAGCGGCCTCTTCATCGGATCTGTTTGTGTGTTTGACAACCCTCAAAAAGTGAAAACAGTTACAACGCAGATATGAGACGCAGAATCCCAGCTGTGCGGGAAAAGAGCCGAGCTGTGACGCAATCGAGAGCAGCTAAACTTTGTTTCCAGTATTTCTTATCCTCACTTCACTGTCTGCAAATATCTCTCAATTATAGGTGTGTGGACATTTGGACAGTTGCACTGGTGTTAGTCAGGAAGAACAAGGTTTAGGGTAGTCTTCTCAGCAGACGTGAAAAAAGTGCTACAGGAATGACGTTTCTGTAAATGGAAGTCTACTGCAGCTCTGCCTGAAGGGCGCATGCATAACTAGTGCACTGTACAGTATTTCATGTGCATCATCACGAAAGATTACCACCGTCATCACCATGATGATACTCATGTTAACTATAACATTTCTTTAAAGAGCCAAGAAGACAGCTTGTCAACTAGAGATGTATACTACCAACGAAGTTCAACACAGTCAGGATTTATTTATATTTGACAAGACCCAAAACCCCAGGTGGAGATAACACGCATCACAAAGCTTTCTCTGTTAAGCTGGGTTCTCTGCTGCAGGCTGAAAGGGGGCATTTCAGAGGTCACATGACTGTTCTCGGGCACAAAATGATCCCTGTGAGTATCACCTACTCCAGAGATCTTATCAGTAAAATGCAACACTGTTGCAAATAAAACGAGAGATTAATGCTGCAGAGAAGTGATTAATCTGGGGTTACATCACGCTGGATGGTAAAATAAACACTTTAATTATTTTATCAATGAAAGCGCTCTCAGTGCTGCTGTTGATTTCTGACATGACAGCTGCACATTACAGCTCTGAAACTTGAAACTGGATATTTGTAAATGTTAAACATAAGACATATTCAACCGATAGAGAATCAATATTGCACTTAAAACATGCTGTAAACAGAAAAATCGGTAAAAACTGCCTGCTGATTGCTGAAAACTTGGAACCAGACCGGGTTATGTGTTCACAGCTACCACAGTGATTTAGCCAGGAAAAAGAGCCACCTAAACCCATTAACCTCACTTCGTAGAACACCCCTGCGGTTTCCCGCCCAAGTAGGGTCTGTGTAACTTGCATTTATCCTCACATGCTCTTTACCTTTGCTGTCACTGTTGGGTTAGTTTAGATTCCAAAACCACTTGGTAAGAGTTTGAAAAGGACTTTGGTTTGGGTTAAAGTGGGTCTATTCACAACACTCACCCCAAACACTGAAAAACTACACTTAGGAATATCAAGTGTACTTAAATCAAATGATAAAGGAGTCCTAAATAAACGTCTTTGTGTGCTGCACTGGGTTTGCCACCTTTGCCCCTTCTTGCAAGTAAACTTAGGCCAATATCATGCACTGACTACACTCTGGCTAAAACGCATTGTTTAATTGCTTAACACATGATGATGTGCTAAAGTAGACGCCACAGGCTACTGGTAATACAGTCCTGCTTTAAAGTGGACTTTATGCTCATCACTGTGATGTAGCTTTCCTATTAAAGCAGGCACACCTAAAGAGCTCACTGACTTTCATCTAACACTTGAGCTCATCTAAAGAGCTTAGAGACAAACTTCAGGAGCGCTCTCAGTCCAACAGCAAAGACCCGTCCTGGACAAAGTGAAACATCAGCCTCTAAGTCAGTGTACTTGGTCGCTCCCGGCTTTTGTATTTTCTATGGACAACATCAAATAGTTACCAAAGCGTTTGACAAGAAGCGGAACAACAGAATAGATTCAAAGTGACAGATGAAAGAAAGAAAGCAAGCAACAACCGAGGGTGAAGAAGGGGAAGACGGCGCTCTCACGGGCCCGTGACTCACCCTCATGGCCAGCAGCAGCAGTACATGTACGGTATTTATAGGAAAGAAGCATTTGCTATTTTGGATTTGCATCGCTGTAGGTGCATGATTTTCAAAAGCTGTCTTTGTTGGTGCACCGTAGATCTACCATTACTGTATCTCCACTAAACGTCTCCTGTAATATCTCTCCATCTCTCATTAAGTCTTATCTTCAGGCAAGAGGTGGACACAGCAAAGGAGATCAATATGTCACACATACTGATCTCCTTCGAGATCCGGCCTCCCTTTTTTAAAATTGTTTCAACAGTTTCGCCCCTTCTTTTCATCACGCTGCCTTTCCTGTCTCCCATGTTTTGTGTCTCTCTCTGGGACTCATCTTTGCTGGCAACAACCAGTCTACCATCTGTCGTCAGCAATCAGGGGACTTAAAAAAACTTGTAATTAGTGAGGATAATTTGCACCGGGTACCTGGTAAGAAAACAGCTCGGACCTTCACAGATCGATAGAGAGCAGCTCATTAGGGAGGTGGAAATAAACATGCATCAAGTGTGGAGCCAGCTTCTCGCAGGGCGACAGACAAATGGGAAGGAAATAAATTTGTGGGCGGGTTTGAAAGATGTGAGAACAGGCGGACTAATTGAACAGCCTTGAATGTGGTGAGAAACACAAGCTGTCCATTAAGCGAGAAGGAGAACTAGCTTTACTATCCTCCACAACTGAGCCTGGTTTTGTGATCATACATCAGTCATGGATATCAAATCAATACATGAGCGTTCATTTGAATCATGTTTCAGTGAGTCTGCATTGTTAGCTTTGCGTTGAACCAAGGCTGGAAACAGCTTCAAGGTAGGAAAAAATCACTAATGAACCGTTACAGTCCACCACTCCAGTCCTAACACTCCTCAGAGCTTTGTTTAGCTCCACTCACTCCTGAGGGAAAATCTGGCTCCTTTGCTTCCAAACACACCACTCTGTTCACCAGTTTGCCGCTGACTGTCTGTCTGTATGTCATTTAGTGCTGCAGGGAGCATGCATCGGGCTTATCGGGGCTTTTTCATTGTAAACAGCTGCTTTCTGTGGCTAGAAATAATGGTGACGAAAACAAAAGGGAGAAAGAAACCAATAAAGTCGTGGGGCCACTAAAACAATCAATAAGCCATAAGTTAGTGAAAGGCTCAGCAGGGCCAGAGAGTCAGCTGCAAATTCTCTTACACTGCACATTTAAAATCACACATAATGCAAAAAACAGAACAAAACAAAAAAACCTCATTGATTATAGCAGGTTTGAAGGTCGTGGAACAAAACTGCTGCCTCATTTTCATTATTGACCGTGAAGCTTAGGCCGAGTCACTAATGTGTGAACTACAAAGGCCGCTCGTTTGCCGTTTCTATGATTTTATTTGTTTCTGTCCGTCGTCTCTCTTTCAGTGGGAGACGGAGCAGCAGAGAAGTCTAGAGGAGAGAGGACGCTTGCTGCTCTGCCTCCAGTTCCTTCCGCCATCCACCGATGGCGACTTGAAGGGCGAGGCCAAGGAGAGAGCTCGTGGCGGGCTGTGTGTGGGCGTCAAGCGCTGCGCCCATCTGGCAGCCATGGACGTCAACGGTTTCTCCGACCCCTACGTTAAAACGTAAGCACGCCATCAAGTCATCGCCTGAATTTTATGATGGGCCAAAATACTTTAGACCAAACCTCCACGTCCTTGAACCAACCCTGACTGGGAGTACCCCAAATGCTATTCCTATTTCTCGATGGTCCAACCTACAGCAGCGGCAAAGCCTCAGCAGTTTGTTTAAGTAACCCCTTAGGTTTTAAGAGATCTCCACACACAAGGAGAACAGCAAGGATGTGGAAACCAGAAACCAGAGAATGCCAGAAAAACCGAGCGCCTCGTTGTAACAATGGGAAAATAAACATCGGCATTGCGAAGTGGGCGCATACCAGCTTAGAGGCGAGTCACTAATAGGGCTGGGTACAGTATTCACTACTTTTCAGCGTACCATCCAAATTGTGCTTGATGCTCTATGACATCTATTTGAGAATCCTAGGTGACTTCCTTATTGAGTTATCGCTTAAGACTTTAATAAAACTTAATCTGTGACCGTGACGTTGAGATCACTGAGATTAGAACTCGTCAAACTCGAGGTTTTTAGTAGATGCACCTATGGTATCAATATGAAGCGCCTATGTTGCCTCGTTCTCAGGTTATTGTATAAAACTCCAATATTTCTTTACCGATTTCTTGATTTCTTCAACCATTATACCAGTGAGGATGCAGAGGTTTAACTCGCTCTCAGACAGCAAACTCGGGAATATTTTTAATGCAAAATACAAAGGTGGTCATAGCAACACATCTAATCTGAGTGAAACACCTGGTCAAGCACAAAGGTTTTATTCTGTATGTAATAACAAAATGCTTAAATATAGAAGCAGAAACGTATTTTTTAAGAGAAAATTATATAATGAATTTGGCAATTTATTATTTCACCCTGAAAAAGTACACACATGCACACAAAAACTGTACAGTACAAATTTCCAAGTATCTGTTCGAATATGAAAAGTTACCCAATCCTAGTGACTATCAGTGGGAGCAAAAGATCCACTCGTGACATGGTATCTGTTATGATATTTGAATATTACTCATGTTCACTAGCGACTTTCAGACAAACAAAGCCTGAGGTATAAACTTTGATGTTTACCTTATACTGTGATATTGGTACAGGAGGTGATAATCACCAAAACATTTACACCTCTAACCTATCATTTTAAGGATATAGTAAGTGTATTGATTTCCTTGGTCAATAAGATCCCAGCCGTAATATGAATTGCACTCGACTGGATTCAAATCTTGGCTGTCGCTCTAAATTTACCTGCAGGCTAATCACTTAACCTCAGATCACTGCCCTCATAATTCATATTATAAATATAAACACACACACACACACACACAGCTGTACTTACTGCAGGTGGTTGTGATGTCATACGTTATCAGCTTTACTAAAATGAATTGTCATCTGTTTAGCTACCTGTCTGTGATATTTAAGGACTTCATTTAATTAAAAAAATATACCGTATGTATAAACGTACTATTATTATCACACAACAATGCTCACACACACATTCTGACACATGAACACATGACACAGATCAGACTGATGGACTCACATGTCACAATCCTCATTTCAGGACAATCTCCGTCCCCCTCCTCTCAACACCTTAATACCCCAGTTTGGTCTTAACTGGCCCTTGGCTCATACTGACCCTATAAATCACCTTCTGTTGCCACTCACGAGTGATCGATGGCTCGAGTTAACCTCACATCAGGTAACGATGAGAGATGAGTGCAGCTTTTCACACAAATAGGGGCCTCTGGGAAATGTGCCACTCATTCATCACGATGACTATAAGACAACTATGAGACTGTATGGGTATTGACAGGCTTGAAACCGACTGAAAGGCAGTGACATGATCTAATGTTATGGGTGTGTTGGATCATGGAGGAGGTCCAGGATTAGAAAAAAAACAGATCTGGGTGCTATTGTTGTCAGAGAGGTCCTCTGGAGATTCATTACTCACTGATGAAGACTGCGTGTGTCACTGTGTGTGTGTTTGTGTCGGTATCAGGGAGAGGGGGGTCTCTGTTTTGAATGATGCAAACTGACATAAAGTGGACAAATGAGCTTTAAAAATCGCCCCTCGTCTCGTGTCAGTGTTTTCCTGAGTGCTGGTTCTGGCTTTGAGGCTGTTTCTGCAATAAGTAAAACACTCAACAGCCTCCCATCTCACACGCTCACACACACGGACGCGCACAAACACAGAAATGCCAGCACGCTCGCCTCGCCTCACCTCACGCACACACTAATCTCCCTTCTCTTTTCCCGTTATGCTTCAAACTCCAGTTTTCTCTCTCTCCCGCTTTACATGCACCAAACCTACGCATGCATCCCTCACACATCCACAGGAACACATCACGCATCTTGTTTCATTTTGGATGCGTGCTCACATCTTTGCCCTTTGGCGGGAGCATCTTCCCAGATGCTTTGTTGTGTCTGAGAGTGTGTGGGAACATACGCTCGAGCCTGAGCTGTGGGTGGTGGGTGGAAAGCAAATGTGAATAGAGATTTTTGCCACGCTGCTTCCAGCTGGCTTAAAAATATCCTGAGAATTTAATGACAGCTCGCAAAGGGAGGCTGTGAATTTACAATCTGTGCTGTGCTGGTGAAGGACATACTTATCAGTCCCCACAGTGGGTTTAACAAATAATACATGAAACCTTCAGGGGATCGATGGGGGACTTGGATTAGAGAAGACTGATATCACTGCCTGTTCAATATGAAGCTACAGCTACCAGCTGGCTAGATTAGTGCAAAAACTAATACAGGGAATCAGCTGATCTAATGCTTATTAGCGCTTCAATATAGTGTATTCATTTAGAATAAAGAATGAAGTAAGAGTAACACAGCAATCACTGAGTCTTTGCTCTTCCTCAACAGTTATAGAAAAATCATGATTTCCTCCTCTGACCTTTACAGCCATGCCCGGTATTTGCAGTGACTGTTATTCTTTCTTCCAGTGCTTTGACATATGAACAGTAATGATTCGTAAACACGATGGTAAAATATTTTTCTGTCACAGGTACCTGAAGCCAGACGTCCACAAGAAATCCAAGCACAAAACAGCGGTCATTAAAAAGACTCTCAACCCGGAGTTTAATGAGGTACGCATCATCCACTTCAGTAATGACTGAAAGCGAAGGCGCAGCTCATTTAGAAGCTTTAAATGTATCCTCCAACCAGTTAGCTGCATTAAAAGTTTTCTGAGACTTTTGTGTGCTCGAGATCTTCTGACTGTTCACTCTGTCTTTACTCAGGAGTTTTTCTATGAGATCTCCTTCTCAGAATTAGCAACCAAGACGCTGGAGGTCACCGTGTGGGACTATGATTTAGGAAAATCCAATGACTTCATAGGTAAGTTCATGCCACGAGTGAGGCTACAGGTTACTTTTAGATGTTTGGCCTAAGATTCTTGCATTTGATAACATTTACTTCCATTTTTAATGCTCTTTTAAGGTAAATAGTTTGAATTCTTCATTGGCATTTTTCTACATTTTTATTTTGCAAATGAAGATGTCCGTCCATCCATTCATGTTCTGCTGTTTTTCTGGGCAATAGCCTAAGCAGCAATGCCCAGACACTCTTCCCAGTTATGTCCACCAGTTCTATGGGGGACGGTGGGGCTAGCTGAGATGTGTAATGTCCTGGGTCTACCCCGGGACATCCTTTCTGTAGGACATACCCGAAACACCTCATCTAGGTGGCTTCCAGGAGGGATCCTGGTCATATCCCTGAACCACCTCAACTGCCTCCTTTTAATGTGGAGGAGCAGCAGCTCTACTCTGAGCCCCTCCCAAATAACCGAGATTCTCGCCCTGTCACTAAAGGAGAGTCCAGACACCTGAAGGAGGAAGCTCATTTCTGCCACTTGTATCTGCAATCTTATTCTTTCGGTCACTACACAAAGCCTGTGATCGCAGGTGAGGTTAGGAACGTGGATCGACCAGTTCACCGACAGCTTTGCTTTCACACTCAGCTCTCACTGACCCAGAGTGGGCACTCCACCTATTTCCAGCTGAGGACCTTGACCTCAGACTCTGTTGTGCTAAATCTCATTCCAGCTGCTTCACATTTAGCTACCCCAGTGCAAGCTGGTGATCAGTGAGGTCCAGTGAGGCCAGCAGAACAACATCATATGCAAAAGCAGAGATGAGATCCTGACACGAGCAAACCCAACGTCTTTTGTGCATAACAGTTATGAACAGAAATGGTGACAAACATGTCCTAGTTCAAGACTTTCAGCGCCAAACCTTCTTCTAGTGAGGGTGCGAAAATGTTGCATAAAAATACAGTTTGTGGTATTTTTCTGAAGCAGATGGGCAGTCAGGTTGTGGGCATATGTTCCTCAAATTGGAAGAATGGCATTTGTTAGGGATTATTTTCATATGGAAATGGATACACACTTTCAATGCTCATGAGTCAAACTAACTACATCTCCCGACCTGAAATAATACGCACTCTAGGTGCTTCATCACACTGGAAAAACAAGATGGGGATTAGATCTAAAACTGGAGAGCCATTCACAATGGGCTGTTTGCCAGTGAATTTAAAGAGGGGAACTTGACTCAGCCGTGTTCATTTTTCCCCTTATTTACTAAGAAACCAATCCGGCTTGAAGTCTTTCTGCTTTTTCGGTTTTTGTTAGTTATGCAAATGTCTTTTATTATGGGTGTATTTTGGACAAAGCTGTTTTTTTCCAACCCATTACCTAAGCTTAAAAAAAGAAAAGAAAAAGAAAGAAAAAACATTACTGACATTTTAATTTTTCAGCACGATTAATGGCCAATCTGAACACACTTCATTAGACAAAGTTAAAAAATACATACAGGTCTAATTAGTACCTGATTACAATAATAAAAAAGAAACATTAAAAGCCTGGAACATGAGGTTTCATTGTTGATCCTCTTTGTTTTAGAGCTCTATTATAAATAAAATGGAACAAAACAATGCAACACATATTCAGAAGCTGTGTACTGGAGCTTGTTATACTCTTCTTGACTTCTCTGTCTGCTCTGTCCCTGCCCTTGTAAGGGGGGGTATCCTTAGGGTGTCATTCACAGGGAGAGACTCTGCAGCACTGGATAGACTGTCTGAAGAACAAGGGCAAGAAAGTGGAGCGCTGGCACACACTGACCAACGAGCTGCCCGGATCCACGCTGCAGGAATGAACCCGAGCTTCCTCCCCTATAACTGATACCAGAGGGACCGCCTGAAGACCCGGGATGAAGGACGTCTCATCGCATGTTTTAAGGATTGTTCTGCATGACTGTGACGGATCCATATCCTCCTTTGTGTCATAATTCAAAACATCATGCCCAGATAGGTGGGATGGGGTGGGGGGAGGGTTGTCCACAATCACAGATCAATACTCTAATCTCGGATCTAAACAGCCCCAACACAAAGCTGAAACCATTTTCTTCACAGTACTGGCAACCATTCACGTCCTTTCAATGCTTTTCGGTCTAAATGCTCCTCGTGGACAGAGCCCACTCACGAAGAATAATTACGCCGGGACGTTTGATGAGGGGAAAATGTTTAATTATTCTCTCGCGCAGTCCCGCATGTCAGGTTTGCTTGCTCTTATTAAATTCAGGCAAGTCGATTTCATTAACCGCTGACATTAAAACTCCGCGGTTATGCCCATCTGTCTCAAAGCGCACATACCTCTCCGTGCAATAATGATTGCCTAATGCTTCCGAAGATATTTCCAAGTGGTCTTAATACTGTCGGATGTTTTTTTTTCTCCTCTGATCGTCACTGGATTGACAGCACGAGCTGATAAGAAAACTGGTTCTTCCACGTCGATGGTTTGTGTGTGACTTACTTGCATGTTCGGTGTTGATGGAGCAAACTTTAAAAAAAAGAAAAAAAAAAAGGTTGGAAATGTTCATCAACGTGTTGTTCCCTAGAAGAAACTGTATTTTATTTAACGGTAACAGCTCTTTAATGTTGTTCGCAGTTGTTTGACGTGTCAGCTCTGATATCGGTGTCGGTCGGTTTTGCTTCACGTTCCCTAATTTGTAAGGCCAACGTCAGTAACAGAGGAGTTTCACGGCAACAGAGCGCTTCACGGTGAACCATGCATGGTTGTACTCTGACACAGTAAATAAAGTCACATGCCTTTGTTTCATATACAAATTGTAAATATGAACCGGTGTATAGAGCGCTGTGTTTTATGGTGACTCTCCATGGCTGCTGCTTTACTGTCGACTGCTTTCAGCTGCAGGTTTTCTCTGTGTGGTGAACAGGCATGCTCACAATGCCATTGGTGTTAATATGTAAATATATGTGCGCTGTTTCACTTGTTTGGGATGTCTGTCTTTTGGAAAGCTTGCATGGTTGTTTTTATCTTTTTTTTTGGTCCACAGTGGACTCCTTCAATCACACAGCCTGGTAGGAAGCCAGTAAAGCGAATACTGCCACCTGGTGTTCTTGAACTGTAAGTGCAGCCTCTTCTCTGACTATACAGAGAGCAGAAGTGATCCATCAAACGTGTAAGGTGAAAGGAAACCAACACACACACCCCAACTTTCTGCTCCAGTAAACAATAACTGCAGCAATTAAAACATAAATTGAATCTTTACAAAACGTAATAAATACAACTGCAATTAAAAAATATTGCTGGGATGCTTTGTAAAATAAACACAGAATTCAATTATTTGCAAAGCTCGTATTTTATTCACAGTAGATCATAGAAAACGTGTTTAAACTGAGGCATTTTACTACTTCAAGAAAAATATCAGTAATTTTGAATTCAGTGGCAGCAACATGTCTAAAGAAAGTTGGAATGAAGGCAGCTATGAAAGCTATAAAGAAGAAGCCTTATGTGGGCAGGAGTCAGAAACACTGTTGTGGTGAGTGAGTGTCGATGCAGCGTGGAAAACTCTTCGGTGGTCAGAAAAATCTAAATTTGAATTTCTTTTTGACAAATATGGACGCTACATCATCCAGACTAAGAGTAGAGGGATGATCTGACTTGCTTGCATCTCTGATGGTTTGTGCATTAGTGCCTGTGAAATTGGTAGCTTGCACTGGATATATGATCAGTATATGAGTATTTACAGGTTTTGAGCAGCATAAGTTCCAATCCAGATGACATGTTTGGCCTAGACATGGAAGGCCTAGAAGATTTCAGCAAGGCGATGCTAAATAGCATAGTGCATGTATTTCAGCATGTATTTCAGCAGCATGGCATCACAGCAGAAGAGTCAGGGAGCTGAAGAAGCCTGCCCGCAATCCAGACCTTTCAACAAGTCAAGCATTGGCTCATGGGCCCAGGACTGTTCAGCAGCTAGATCCACGTCAGACTACGATGGGACAAAAGTCCAGCAGCTGGTCTCCACTGTTCCCAGATGTCTATGAACTGTTGTTAAAGAGGAGGGGATGCTAAACAGCGGTAAACAAGACCCTGTCCCAACTATTCTGAGACATGTTGCTGCCATAAAATTCAAAAATAACCTTTATTATTTCTTAATAATGGTACACTTTCTCTGTTTAAACATTTGATGTTTTCTATGTTCTATTGTGATTTACGAGATTCATTTAAATTTGTAACATTTTGCACAGCTTTCCAACTTTTTTTCGTAAATTCAAATGCCGCTGAATTTATAGTGGGAAATATCTGCTGTAAAACGCGTCTTTCTGGTTTTGATTCGTGCGATTATTATTACGCTTTTTAAGAAATATTAGCACTTTTTTTTTATAACCGTTTTAGATGACAATGAGAAAATTCAGCAATGAATCTACATTGTTGCTTCATTTTCAGTTCATTTCACTGTCAGCAGCTTTCAGTGAAAATCCTTACAAAAGCCAGGACCAGCAGCTCAGCACCGAACTGCACACAGACACACTTAACAGCTGGCTGGTGAGCAGAGTGGAGCTTTTAGCAGGAGACCTATTTTGGCCATTTAGGATTTAGGAGGAGGAGGAGATGTAGTAATGCTATTTACCATCTTTTAGCTGTAGAACTGATTGGCCACTAGCATGTATGAAATAAACTACTTCCTCTCTGTGATGACAGCAGTGATAGGATCTTCAGGCAGATGCTCTGTGTGATCAGTGGAAGACTCTGGGCTCTAAAACAAAAGAAAATCCAAGTTCTGTTGCTTGTATCATTCTTTTGGGCAGATTATTTTAAAATTTATGACTCCTTCAACAGATTAGAGTTCACCGACACCACTGTAAGGGAGACACTGCCACACTTATGCGTTCCCACCTCCGTGCATTACAGTCCCCTTAGTGCAGTGTGGTTTTTCCTGCTACCACTGGCCTCAAAAAGCTTCTGCCTGTCTCTGCATGTTCTTTACAAAATTAATGAAAGGCATCTTATCCTTTAAACTTCTGAATTATTTCCAACCGTCTATCAGATCTGGGTGGATTTTTATTTTATTCACTTATCGGATGAAGAAAGATTAGAAATAAGATTTTGAAGAATTTCTTCTCATCCAGATCAAATTAGTTTACAGTATCATCATGACTTATTGAATGTTTCACTTGTTCCATTTGACAGGCAGGTGAGAGCCTAGCATTGAGATTTCTTTTTATACTGTGTGTACCCGAGTTTGTGTGGGCAGGGCGCCCTGAGTGTTGACGTGAGCTAGCTGACTGACTCAGCATTACGGGCGGTGAGACAGAAGTTCATTCCAGATAATAACTGGGGAAAAAGGCTTCAGAGAAACACGTGAAGCTGCCAGCAGCTGTGCAGTTTGTGATTACTGTGCATTTTCTCCTGTAGCCTGAGTGAGAAAGAAGCTCTTTGTGGAATGAGATAAGGCTGCCACGGTTTCATCGTAGTCACTGTTTGTTCCTGGATCTGCTCGCACGTCAACACCATCACTGCTCTGTGATTACAGGAAATAAAATGGCTTTATTTTGATGATTCTACTATTGCAAATACAGGTAACAAGTTACTTAAATAAATAAAGCAAATATAAAATGGAAAAAATTAAATTGCCTGGAAAAAAGTCTAATACACTTTGAATAATGTGATTTTAGATTTAAATGATTTTCATAAGTCGATTTCCTCTAACAGCAGGGACATGATCAGGAAGGATTTACACTAAACAGTGACTTACCAATTTCCATATTGTACTGAACAAGTCTTCCTCTGTTTTTTTTCCACTTCAAGTCACTTAACACTCACCCAAGAATCATTTAAGCATAAAAAAGGCACCCAACTCAAGAGATGAACCAGTGCTGCGCCTTCAAATAACAGACAACCTAGCAAAGAACCAATTTAAAATGATCTTTTACTAGCAGGTTATCGCAAATACACATTGTGTATTCTTGTCTCTTTAGTTGAGTCTATGAAAAATTTCAAACATAATACTGGTAACACAGATAACAGGCATAAAAATAGTACTTTTTGTATTCTCCAAGTGTTATTAGCTGAAAACCTAGCATGTCTCAGCATGGTGTGCAGCGTGTCCTTACAAAAATGTGAGGAAAATTGACAAGTGATCGGCAAACAGCAGGTCTGAGACAGTGGCAACACGTCTGATGGAGTGATGAAATCCTTGGTTCA
This sequence comes from Oreochromis aureus, assembly GCF_013358895.1. NCBI lineage: Eukaryota > Metazoa > Chordata > Actinopteri > Cichliformes > Cichlidae > Oreochromis > Oreochromis aureus. The sequence continues at coordinate 17,164,125 of NC_052949.1, forward strand.
AATCTTCATCAGTTTGTACAGAGGTGGTGAGGAGTGAGGTACAACAGTGACTGTCTACAGCAGGGGTCCCCAACTCCAGGCCTCGAGGGCCGGTGTCCTGCAGGTTTTAGATCTCACCCTCGAGGCCTGGAGTTGGGGACCCCTGGTCTACAGTCACGTGTAAAACATGGTGGAGGCTCTGTCGTGGTTCAGCCAGTAGCGTTGGAGATCATGTCAAAATTTGTGGAATTATGAATTCAGAAAATTACCATCAGCTTTTGATCCAACATGTGGTAACATCTGGAAAACACTGACTTGGCAGCAGCTTAATTTTTCAGCATGACAATGATCCCAAACACACTGCCGAGACAATGAAAGCATACCTGAATAGAAAAAACAGTGGAGCACTATCAGTGATGGATTGGCCTCCCCAGAGCCCAGACAACAACATTATTGATGCAGTGAGAACAGGACAAAAGTCAGGCAACATCCAAAGAAGAGCTTTCAATGTCCTTCAGGAAGCCCTGGGCCCATTTTTCTAGCAAAATATACATTTAAATGGAGTGTGGCTCACGATTTTTCCACATTACCATATTCAGAAGTTAATGTAACCCCATGTAAGTCTTAAAATAATCCAATTTTACCATCTATTCTCTACAAATGAAGAGAAATTTAAAGCCATCAGCACTCTGTTCTGGTGGCGTGAAGTTATTTCAAATAGTTTCTGTAAACAGGCATTTTCCAGCCGTAAGAAAAACATGTGCAAGTTTTTGCAGCTCAAAAAAAAGAAAAGAAAAAAATCCAATCTCCTATTTTTGCTGAAGCTGCAAGAAAGAAAATTGGACTGCTGCTTTTGAGATCAAAACTGAGATTACTGTAAGGACAAAACAAAAAACAAAAGTGGAGGGGCATTTGAGGACAGTAAAGTTTTAAACATCTGTGAGGCGTCTGAAACGAAGCCTCTCCTGGTGATAAAGAGGTTTAATTAAAAGCAAATGATCAGCAGTTAGCAGAGGCTGCATAAATAACATCTAAATGAAGCAGCCACCAGGTGTAAAACACCACAGTGGCATTTAGCGAGTCGATAGAAAGAGGGATTAAACTCAATAAAAAAAAAACTGTACAAAAATGTGAAAATAACAATTGGAAATGATGTTTGCATAAGGAAACTCCTTTAAAATTGAGCGTATTAGCCAAACCCAGATTGTGTCCTGTCTGTGGGGATTAGTGCCAGCAGAGCACACGTAATGCAATATGAGAGCTGCTGTGTGGTCCTCTGAAAGGGCTGTGTGGTTGTATCATAACACTAATGCATTTTATTAGGAAACTGCAAAGAAGCTGCTGAAAATAAAAGCGGGTAAGGATGAAGAACATCTCGGACGGTGCAGGCAAACTAAGATTTCTTCAAGAATATATATTTTGTGGGTGATTTTCCAGCAAGGGAGGACAACACTCCTTATGTACTTCTCACAATGATGAGCAGTTTCCATTACAGAGCCATTATGGGTGCATTACTGCCATCTAGCTGGGGTTGTGATGAAAATTCAAAGGCTGCAGCTACAGCAGGGGGATGCTGGATGTGTGGCAGCAGTGCTGTATGGTAATAATGGGCCACACAAGGGCCTGAAGCTCCCAGTTTCTATTAAGTATTTGTGTGAATGTTATGAAAGTACTCAATGATAACCCAGTTCATGAGTGGAACTGCAGGGATTTAATCAATTCCAGCTCCTCATCTTCTGCTGCTTGCTCATGGAAAACTTTGGAGATGATTTTTGCTTTAAAGATGATAAAACTGTCCATGCAAAATATAAACAAAGGGCTTCAAATGGGAATCAGTACAAATGACGTTTCGAAGAAACTGCCTTTACACCAGGTTCAGAGCAGTGTAAAGGCAAGAAGTTAAATACAGTTTTTCATGCATGGGCCAATTTTGAGATTTTTGACCATTTTGCTTCCATAAAATGTTTTCTTTCATTCAGAATGCACAAAAAAGACTAAAATAACAATTGAATGTGTTTATTTTACTGCTCTTTATCTGCTGGATATAAGTGGATATTTCAAACACTATCCAAAACATAACAGCTTGATGATTTGGGAAGTTTCTTGATGATATCTATTAGGCAGGCGTGCACTACAAAGCAAGCTCAGCATATCCAGGCTTTCTTTACATTAGCTGGCTCAGCAAAACCTAAAAGCTCTGTCAGAGATAACGTGCGACATGACAGTGGTTATCAACCTTTCTCGTTCATTCAGGGCTTCCAGCTTCAGGCTCAGTGCACGCTCACATAAAAGGGCACTTTGAATCTCTTTCTGCACAAACGGCAGGAAAATGGACCAAACTGAGCGTCGCCTGCCTCAGTCAGAGAAACAGCTATAAAAGTAAAATGGCAAAAGGCAACAAAGTAAGAAAACTGTTGATTTTTCCCACTCGGGAAACAGTAATGTGACACGGAGCTGCACATTAGTGCTCTTAAACTTTATAAGTGACGTATTTAAACATCAGTCTGCTCAGATCTGACTGTCCAGTGATGAAGTGTGGAAAAAGTCAGATTATTTGTACTGATTTAATGATCTTACTGACAGACATCCTACAAATGGACTGATTCATTTACTAATCTGTGTTCTACTCCTTTCAACTCCAGCAGTGAAAACGAGACTTGGCCGCGGGTCACGATCAAGCATAAAAACATTTGTTTTCCGAACGCGTGCTGCGATTTCCTGTGACGGCGAGTCATATTTTACACTGCAGCATTAGTAACACATGGCTCAGCAGGTTGCATGTTGTATTCCTTAAGCGGGAAAAACCTCCTTTGGCCTTTTGTAACACAGCAAGTAGAAGTGTGTCGCTTCCAGCTGATTCTAAACTGAAACTGTGAACATTACCTGCTCTGGACCAGGCTGTGTGTGCAGCATTAGTTGCTATGGTGACATAGTCAGGTTCAAAGATACTCTCCTCCACATGATCACAAGTGATGCAGACTGAAACCAGGTTGTGCTGCCCTCTGTTGCACTGCGGACGTGTTATCTGAACATATGTGACACATGTTGACGAAAATATACAATCAATAATTCATGCGTCTTATTGTGAAGGTCGGCGCCGTGCAGCACTTTCTGACAAATTATTCACTGTTAATGAGCTGAATTAATTATTAGTTTAGCCTTCAGGGAAATAACAAATATCTAATCAAAGGAAACACACTGTAACTCTCTCGATCTCTCTCCAAGTGTAAATAATAAAATTAGATTCTGACTGAGTGTCACAGGTTCTTGCTGTAACACCTCGGCTTTTTTCCATCCCAACTGTGACGAGACAACATTCCTGCGGCGGAGCCGTCAACAGTTTCTCTAAAAAAAGATCCACAGCAATCCGTCTCCGAGCGTTAATTCCCACTCACAGTGGGTATTTTGCGGCCCCAGTTCTCTCTGCACATTAAGCGGGCACTAAGAGAACAGCGTCGCCGCAGGTCAGTAGATCTCATTATGCTGCTTCTGTGATGCAGACTGACAGGACGATCACGATGCATCCAGCCGCTGCCAAACTGACTCACGGCCGCAGTGTTTGTGTGACCCAGCTGCATAATCCGTGACCCACTTACTGCATCTGGATGCGACTCTGTCTGGTACACTGATCCCCTTTTGAACTGTTACTGTACTGTAGACATACTGTTAAATTAGCTGAGTACACAGGAAAGTACCTTTAACTGTCAGAGAGATCACGCTGGTGGGTTTGAATTTGCTGTTGTCAAATGTTGTGAGAGCTGTTTTTGTTAACGTTGGGGTTTTTTCCCCCTTTTGGGGCACAGAAAGCCTATCTTTGAAAGTATGGCATAAACTTTTGCCATGTTTACTTTATGTGCATAACATATTTTTTTTTAAGTTTATTATCACAACACTTCACTGAAAGCTGCCACATCATTTGTATGTAGATACTGTTGTGTCCTGCATTCACACCAAGGACAGAACAGGAAAACATATTATCAATGCAGGACATGCTGGCACCTTTACATATTATCCTGCACACTTTTGCAAGTCGAAAAATACATTTTCCCGTCAAGGGCAATAGCTGGAATATCGCTTGCATGGGTAAGAAAGCAGCAGGAGTGGGCTTATAATTTACAGAGATAAAAGAATAAACTTGTTTTGAGACCAGAATGAAAGCAAATTTAAACAATGTTTCAAAATAATTACCCAAATTAGTGAACAACCTGAAAAAGTAGATTTTACAAGTTTTTTTAAATACATTTTTGACAAGACTTAACTTTTAGAATCTACCTCGTTTAAGTGCATAATTACCCTCATTGTAAATAGGTTGTTATTAAATAAAAAACTAAAAACATAAAAAGAACATTTACATTTTTTTAAAATTGGCATAAAAGTTCAAATTCAAAAAGTAGAAAAATGCCAGAAGAGCGATTTTGTATTTTAAAATAACATTTTGAAACCACTTTTGCAACATCTGGGTTTATATGTTTGTATATAATTTACACAACAAATGTAGGTTTTAGTATTTTGTGCGTGGATTACTTTCAAATTAGTGGGTGGGCCACAAATCTTTGGAGATGTTACACCAATCAAAGTGTTAGGGTACTACATTCTGTACTACACCTGGATTTATTGGTTGATCCTGATGAACTTTTACAGAATTATAAAGGAATACTGCTGTACTATATCAATGAAAAACATCAACATTTTTTCTTAGGACTCTTTAAACAGTCAAATGCAACGCATAGCCACACAGATCGGCTAACCGGTGCTAATTTAATTGGTGCTAGAGTAACAGACTAACAAGATAAAATAATCACTCACCAGAACTGAAGCACACATTTGTTCAGCGACCTGTAGCACACAGCAGGACACTGTGGCTGTCAGATAGCTCCATTACAGATGTTCCAAAGGGCACCAACAGTTCAAACATGGTGAATAAGTCCGGATCAGTGACTGGAATTACCAGAGGTGAAGCCTGGGAGACTCTGATTGGTTTCAATCAAATTGGCCACGCCCCTTTAACTCAATTTCTGTCACATTAAAATTAACCAGCTACTGTTTTCATTAAATTCGTCGTTTTATCAGTAAAATCTCAGAAAACTGCAATAAGTTCCCATTCAGTTTGCTAGCGTGCAAAGTTCGCCTATTTTAAAAGCCCGTCGGGGAAAAAGCAGCAAAATGCTACTTTTGAGAATCTGGAACAAGGTGACATGTGTAGTATTTTAAGCTCTGCTCGCAGTAGAGGTCGTTTTTAGTGCAGACTCAGAAAACTGCAGCTAAAGGAATGGACTGCAGTCAAATCTGCGCCGTTATTTATTTATATTTATGTATCCCCCAACTTTTTCTCTAACGCAGCTCGTGTTCCAGATTAGAAGTAAGATGGGAAAATAAATGCAGGGAATTTTGGTTTAAACTGATGACATCACCACTGGTTTCAGGTAAATGTTTTGTGCTAATTCATTTACCAGTTGTTACCATGCTAGCACCTGCTACATTTCTAACCAGTATACATGTACTCAACAGCACTGAGAGCTTTGGGGGTGTTTTTCTGACTTTCCGTAGCAAATGACTTTATGCAATTATGAAATGTCAGTTAAAATATTACAGTAATGTGCAAAAGTCTTGAGCCACCATCTTTAAACAAATTTTGCTTTCAAGGAGCCAGGCTTCATGTTATGGTTCTCCGGGCTTTCCGAAGATTTCAAAGATTTCTTTAGACATTGGCTGCCTTGTTGCTCATTTTCAGTCAAGTCCTTGTACCTGACTATTTTCAGAGGAATGTTTTTCTTAGTTGTTAAAACACTTAATGCTGACCTATTAATCAGTCAGGCATAATAAAGGAGGCTTACTGAAGGGATGAACCAGTGTTGTGTCTACACATAACAGACAACTTAGAAAAGAACCCGTTTTAAAAAGCTTGTTACAAAAACACATCGTTTGTTCCAACTTCTTTTGCTGAATCTATGAAAAATGCCAAGGTTAACACAGTTTCACAGACGTAAAATTCCACTTTTGCCCCAACAAGGTGATTCCCAAAGAGCTGTTGGCTGAAAACCTGGCAAATGTCAGCAGTGTGTACAGTGTGTCCTTAAAAAACTTGAGGAAAGTGAACAAGTGGAGAACAAAAGAAGTAGCAGCAGCTGTACAAAACTGTCTACAGCAGATGAACAGTATCTAAAGGTCATCTCCTTAAGGGTAAAATCCTAATCCTCTTGTATGTTGCATATAGGTCCTGTATCAAGAGCAAATACTTGATACAGGACCTGAGAGATGCATCTTGCCCTTTAGTTGATCCATCTACTGTTTAATGAAGCTTCATCAGATCTCAGTGGAAGAGTGGCTGTCAATAAGCCATTCTTATGGAAGGGAAACAGGGAGAAAAGGCTGAAGTACACCCAAGTGTACAAGAACTGCACTGGAAATCCCCGACAACTAGTCAGTTTTGCTTGGAAGAGGTCAGGAAAGAGGTACAACATGACGTGTCTACAGTCCTCCATAAAACATGGTGGAGGTTCTGCCTTGGTTTGGAGCTACATTTCAGCCAGTATTGTTGGAGAGCTTGCCTTGTATTTTGTATAATAAGATTGGCAAAAGCTTCATTTTTAAGCATAACAATGATCATAAACACACTGCCAAAGTAAAAGCATACCTGGATAGGAGAGCCTGGACTTCAACAGAACAAAAGACAGCCAACATCCAAAGAAGAGCTTTGAATGTCCTTCAAGAAGCCTAGAGAACTATTCCTGAAGATGACTTAAAGAAATGATAACAAAGCTTTTCTAAGAGAGTTCAGACTGTGTTGAAGAATAATTACCAAATATTCACTTTCAAGCTTGTTAGAATCGTACACTGTTTGTTTTGTCTTACATACTGTATTTCCATTTATCTTTGCATGTTTCTATGAATTGCTACACCTAGTTCCCATTTTTCTAGCAACATATAAATAAATTAAAGGTGTCTCAAGACTTTTGAACTGCACTTTGCCCTAAAATTGGACTGCATTACAGAAGAGGAGCTATAAAGCACGTCCTTCTTTTGGATGCTCATATTAAATATGGCCAAAGTTGCACATAATGAGATCAGCGAATGTGTAAGCAATCCCTGCGAGCCCAAAGCTCAGACTTCAGGCTCCTCTAGACTCGATTTAGTCCGACAAGTCATTACCACCCTCTCACACAGAGAGCAGATATCCTCAATATATTCATCTCAGGCACACAACCCTGTCTCTGAGCACAGCAGCACCATCCAGCTGCCTCTGTTTGCACGGGGCAGTCCATCAGAAGAAACTTGACATGAAGGAAGGGTGGCCCTTAAAGTGAGAGCAGCTGAAAGCAGAGCAGTGCCTGAACTCTGAGTCATGCAAAGCTAATCCAGCAGAAGAACCAAAAATCTGGAGCTAAAAATGAGCAGCATACTGCTAGTAGATACAGACATTTAAACACAGTTCTCTGTCTTAATATTTCAAGAGGCTGGCCCAGTTGCTGTTCTTGTTCATGAATGATTTTTGAAGAAGAAATAGTGAGCATCCACTAGTAACCACTTCTTAAAGAGTGTTAAAAACAAAACCTCAGGAGGAAATAATGAGGGATATTTTTGCTTTGATTTCATTGAAGTCATCTGAGGCTTATGTTCTCTCTACTGGCGGTCATGCAGTGCAGTGTTTCCTTCTGGCTCGAGGCCTCTCCCTTCAGCATTTTGCTCTTCCTGCTGTCTTTGCACTCTGCTGCCTGACAACAGCAGGCGCTCTCCATCCCAGCAGCTTACACGCCATCACAGCACTGAGGACTATACCAACACTTCCCCCACCCTCCCCCCCAACTACCCTCCTTTTCCTTTTTTTTTTCCACTAATGCAAAAACACAGTCTCTCCTTAAAGGCTTAGCTCTCCTTTCACTCACTTTTGACGCCCCCTTTATTCTGCACAGCCGCCGATGCTGTTTATCCCTCCAAAGCAACACTGAAAACAGGTCACATGCATTGTGTCTTTATTATAAATGTGCTGCAGAAGTATAATATTCCAAGTGTCAGCTTATCTTTGCAATTTGAAACTTCCATCATCATACATTACAAAAAAATAAATAAACAAACAAAAAGAAAACAGAACATGCCAATAACCACAAAGATCATAGAAGCCTGGTGGGAATACAGTGACTGTCTGGAGGGTATCCAACAGCTTCAGCGCCTACATCAGATCTTAACTACTTAAAGGTAACTCATATCCACTGGAGGATTAGCACAATATCTGCAGAGTACATCAACTGTAGATTACAATCAGTAAATTTACATTATTAACAAAGGGGGGGAGGGGATGTGTATATATATGCCGCAGTTATCTCTACAGAAAACTGTCTGCAGGGCCAGAACTCGTGATGAGACCCTTGAAGTCGCGGCATTGGAAAATCTGGGACACGACAAAATAAAGTTTTTAATCACTTCATCGATTAAATCACAGTGAAAACCACAGGTAGATAAAGATTAGAGGTTAGCGAAGGATACACAGGAGATATTAGAACAATGATAACAAACCCGGCTTTTAAAATGATGTTCTTCACACTAAAATGCTACCACACTGCTACTTCAGAGCCCTCGCCCATGTCTGATCTAGTGTTTCACAAACAACTACAACGAAAAGGTGCTGACTCATCCAGGTGGGAATCAACGACTGAGGGTTTTTTTTTTTATTTTTCTTCTTTTTTTAAGGATAATATAAGAACAATCTGTCTGCTTTCAAAGCTCGGGCTACCTGAGGCTACAGCCGCATCTTTGACTAAACAATCACAAGCTATTTAATTTGTTAACCAAATAGTGATGCCCGCACTGCCTTACAGCTGCCGCTCCGCTGCGGCACAGCACTTCCAGAGTTTCAAAATCAGTCCCTTACAAAGATTATCAAAAGACAGATGGTGCGGCATCACTGACTTCCCTGTAAAGTCGGTGTGTTTTGTTTAAGCTTTAATCGCTACAGCGTGACTTTGTTTTTTCCTCCTTTCTCCAGCTCACAGTGGTTGCAGGTGTCGAGCAGATACACAGTATAGTTGCACAGAGCGAAAGCACATCTCATTGCTTCCCTCCACAGCAACTCTGGTGAGAAGTGAGGTCTTTGCAAAGCAAGAAACTTTTTTTTTTATCCCCCTGCTCTAAATTCTTTTATTTGGCACATATTTCCTCCTCGCTGTGTCGACTGTGCCTCCGTAATCCCCTTTTCCGTTTTAGCACCCATGGCTTGGTAAGCCCCCCTTTCATCCTCCTTTAGCCGGCCCGTACGCTCAAACACAAGATATCATGGAGTCATTTTGAGCCACGGAGGAAGAGACAGTCTGAAACAAGGGGACATAACTGGGATTCAAAGGGTTTCCTCTCTGCTGCGCGTATGAGTTCATGTGCGCAACACAAAATCCCGGAGCCTCTCCGTGCATTTGAGGGGGATTTAACCAGAGAGGTCATTTTTTCTTGGGAAGTTGAGAGGCGATCCCTCCGCTGCTCTCTAGTCCACCAGTTTGGAGGCTTGTGATGAGATCTCTTCAAGAGTTTGAGTGTCTCTGTGTTGGAAATCATTCCAAACGTGTTGGCCGGAATATGAAGGAACTGATTAAAGTCTGTCTGTTCCCTTCTCTCCAATCTAACATCCCATGGACACCTCCCCTCACACCCTCCCCAGATTTAGAGTAGCAGCATTTGCATATTTTATTCTCTTCCATTAGCAAAAAAGAAAAAAGGAAAAGAAAACAGGGGGGCAGGAGGGGGATTTATATTGATTACAGAAATATAAGTAAGCGCTGTATATCGCAGGGAGGTGGGGGGCAAGGGGGTGTGGGGCACATTTGTCACACATCCAGGAAATGACTAGGCAGGTAAAGATGGTGGTGCAGGTGCGGGGCCAGACGGTCTGTTGCCTTATCCGGTTTCATCCTGGGATGAAACTCAGGGTTTCACATTTACTAAAAAAAGAAAAGGAAGCGTATTAGTCAGAGCTTTATATTCTGCAACTTCATATGGATGTATAAACTTTCACAGACCACTGAGGACAGTTACATAATGAGAGAAGAAGAAAAAACAAGGATTGCCAAATCCCAGCGCTCTTCAACTTAAGTTGAAGTTGAGTCTACAGTTGTTCTTCCAGTCATTGAGCTAATTAGCACATCTCTTGGCTTAATGAGACCCAACAGGCTGCAACTGGGCGCGCTCAGAAATAAAGCAGAAATAAGTGTAATCTGAAGTGAAAAGGCATGATTGAGAATGACTAAACTGCACGTGTCTAAATGTAGAAGAACAGCAAAACAAAAGATAAGACAGAGGCTAGTCCCTTTCTTTGCAAGTCACTGAAATAATCACTGATCTGTTATCAGAATCCTTTTTATTTGCAAACGTACAATAAAAAGCACATTTGTCCAGCTCTCGAGCAGGTCAGCGGCTCACGAGCTGGGCATACAGTGGTCATACATGTGGTACAGAATCAACAAGGCTTCACATTTTGTACAAGCAGAGAGGGCAAGGCGTGAAAACAAGACAGTGGACTACACACGTCACTCTACAGATACACACACGGCAAAACCGAGGCATGCGGTCAGTTACAGCTGTAGGCCACCCGTGCAAACATGGAGGAACACGTCAGAAAATGTAGATCTGCGTCTGCTTCGGGAGGGCTTAATATGTTCTGATCTCTGTGCAGCGGCGACATGGTTTCTAAAGGCTAAAGTGCTGCAGTGTATAAAGCCACGTGCAGGCATTGGGGCTAGCGCTCTACTGTGCAAACACAGATAGTAATAATATCAGTGATTAAGGTCAGACTGTGCCAACAGAGCTGAATATATTATGCTACTATGATGGGATACATGGTGACAACAGCAGGTTGTGGAAGCTGCGACACATCCTTCAGTAATTCACGAGACGAGAGGAGAGTTCGCAGGAAAGAAGCGGCTCAGCAACACAGGAGGTTAAAAAGGAGAGGTTAGGGGGGGTTTAAAGGTCAGATTTGGGACACTCACTGGCCAGGTTGACAATGCAGGCGATGATAATGACCGTCCCTCCTACTAGTGAGACCACGGAGAGCATCTTGGCCACGCGTCCCAGACGCACGGCGCCGTCCAGATTTCCCTGCTCCAGACTGTTCTTGGACTGAGGGAGAAGATCAAAGCGTCTGTTAGCATCAGCGTGATTAAAAAAGATAAACTCCAAAAACCAAACACACACACACAAATCCTGCTCTCACCATGATGGAGTAGACAAATCCAACAATGTTGATGGGCCAGACTGGGCAGAAGCAGGCCAGCACAGAGAGGAGGAGGTAGTCTTTGACCTTGGAGCGGTCCAACGGTGGGTTGGTGGCGATGCTGGAGTGGCGAGAAAGCGACGGCCTGGGCGAGAAGGCGGTGTAGCCGATGGAGCTCGCCCTGCTCCCCTTCCTGGTCTTGCCGTGATGAGGGTAAGAGATGGAGTGCTGTCTTCTGGGAGGAGAGGAGACAACTGAAGAGGTGCTGTTCTCCTCGGACACTGAGTGGATCCCGTTACCTGCGTGTGAAGGATGAAGAGGACGAAGAGGTAAAACATGATTGCTTGCACGCCTCCCGTGCTCTCCCGGGAGTTCATCCACGCGCAGGAATTTGACTTTCCCCCAGCGAGCTGACTAAGCAGCTGCCCGACCCTGCCTCGCTATGAGGTCAAACTCAAGTCACTCACCGTTCTTCAGCTTCTCGTTGATGACTATGACGAGCTCTCCTTTGGATTTGCTGCGGGCGGGCCTGGTGCCAGCCGGGCTGCTGCTGCTGCTGCTGCTGTGGATGAGCTCTTCGCCTCTGACTGGCGGGCACAACTCAGAGACGGGGGCCTGGCTCGACAGGGAGCCGTCCTGGTCCAGAAGCGATGGTTGTTCTTCCACAGGCCAAAGGCCGGGGGCGGGCATCATGTTCACAGCCATGCTGACAGAAAGAGAAGCCCGTGTTCGTGGTCCGGTCCTGCACGTGTGCCGTCTGTAGTTACACCTGGGGGCAAGAAAGTGGTTTTAAACACATTCATAAACAAAAGCTGTTCCTTCCCATCTGCTTCGGGACTGTGCAAAAATCACTGCAGTGGAGAAGAGGGCAGACAGATGGGGCAAGAGTATTTTCTTCTATTTAAACGATTTATTTTATCAAATATTTATGCCAATTTTTGCCATTTGAGGACAGCAAAATAATAGCAAGTCTATAGATGTTGAGTTCTTGGTCACAGTCTCAACTCAACAGAAAGCAGCTATAGGAAAGTAGGGCATAGTATTAAATGAGCCAAGAATGACCTGATAGTGATTAAACGGTGCCTTTATGGTTGGGTTTTTTCCCCCCTACAATTTATTTAGCAAAACTACATGTTTAAATCAGTTTACAGATGCTAGAGAGCAGCGCTGCCTCCCTGAAATCAAATATTTATACGGCTGGCAGGGGACTTCTAACTAGCAGTTTTCATACAGCCCATAAACACATCCCGTTTCAGCAGATTTTAGAGTGGATGTGGGCTCAATATCACCCATAAGCCTCTTTATAATCCCCTTTTGAACGTCAGATGACATCTCACGTTTGATCACTGCTCACAGCTGCTGAAGGATGGATGAGCAAAACACGGTGAACTGTAAATAAGGCCTCCAAGACTCGCTTTCTCAGGTAACAAAAAGCAAGTCAACAAAAAGGAGGAGCGGAAAAAAACAGGTATGGCAGATGGAGACAGCTTTCCTGCCTCGGTCTCCGTGCAGGTGTGTACATAGCTTTATTTCACCGTGTGTACACAACCGCTCACCGACATATGGTGGCCGGTTTTGCCGGGCGCAGAACAAAAGCTAGAGGACACAGCGGTAAAAAGGTTGAGGACAAAGGGGGGGAGAAAACTCGGATAGAGGCCAACAGGGAGGGAGGGAGGCTGCTCGTTAATTAGCCTGCCGCTGATGGGTTGGATTCAGTGGATGTGCGCTGCTAAACCGCACCGATAAGCAGGAAAAACACATGCACTGGATTCACAGGAAATGACTGGAATACACAAACAGCCATTTGTGTATCTCACTCATCCATCAATCCATCCAAGGGAAAACTAAAATCAAACTGACCTTTGTTTCCTTCCCTTTTTTTAATCCAGCGCTTGCCTCGTCGTCATCACATCGCTGGATTGTGCATCGTGGTAACCTCACTCCCAGGTGGGAAAAACACAACAAAAACAGTCAGACGTGACCAAACATCTCCTCCAGAGCGCAGAGGGTTTCTAGACGTGCTCCGTTTAAAAGCCCGATCATATGATTTATGTCCAGTGAAAGCTGAGGCAGGGAAAAAACAGAAAGCGGTGGGGCTGGTGTAGCCTTGCGCCAGCGCAGTGAGCTGGGATGGATGGAGTCTCCTGGATATCAGGGTGGTTCAGAGGAGGGGTGGGCGTGTGTGTGCGTGTAATGAAAAGTGAAATCAACCAGAGTACGTGCTGTGCGAGGAAGAGAAAAGGTGTGTGTGAGAGATGTGATGTAGGGGGCGGTGGTTTATAGCATCCACCTACCGCCGGTGTTAAACTGTGACCTGCTGTCTGTGCGATGCTAATTAGCCTAATTATGTGTTCACACAGAGAAACCGTCGATAAGGCGGTGGAGCGTCACATCACACAGTTCAGGGTAGGAGACACTGGAGCTCAGGCGAAGGTGACCATAAGTTATTTACCGACGTCAAATAAATACACAAGCATCCAATAACGTGATATGGGAGGTTTATTAAAAAGGACACGCCACCAGCTGGGCACAGCAGACACTACATAAACACAATGACACCAAGCATTAAAAAAAAAAAAAAAAAGAGGAAGAAAAAAAAAAAAGGAAAAAAAAAAGGTGGCTTCAGATAAAAAATAAAGTATGTACACGATTTATATTTAAAAACCAGAAAATCATTTCCCCATGGCACTCACGATGTTCGCCTGCAAATAGAAGAAAAGAACGATGAATACAAAACAAGAGAAGCAGAATATCAATCATATGCTCAGTTATGGAAGGATTATAATTATTTTGGTTAATATTAGGAGCAGAAAACTTGTTTTTGTAACCAAAACTGATTTTTATTTAATGTTTAACACATTAATAAACTCTAATGAAGGTGGCATTGCCAGATGTGAATTGAACCTAGCTCTCCACAGGGAGTGTGCAAAATTAAAGCAAAATCACTGAAACAGAAGGCAGTACAATAATCTCCATCTCAATTATCCCATTTTAATAATTGATGAGGACAGAATTGTAAATCACAGTAAAACTCCATTAGTTGCACAGCCTTACTGTCAGTAATACTTTATTACTACGATTGAAAGCGTCTGCTGCTAAGCTAAAAGTGATCATACTCATGTTTTAGCAGGTTTGTCAACCCCTGCTAGCTCAAAATCAGCTGATGGGAATGCTTTTATTTTGGAGGGTTTTAGAGGTGCTTCTAAGAAACTGAAGCAATCCACCAAAAAGCAGAGTGGCAGAAGATAACCACTTACAATGACAGCAAGAACCTAGCTTACCTTCATGAAGGAGGAAAATCTCTTTTCCGTCATCCCCTCAACTTGTATCAGGTCTTCCACCTGCAGAATAGCAATCATATAGTCTCTGCATGTATTTATATTACAGAAACCACAGTAAATAAGACAGTAATTTGTTTTCCAACCTTTGTGAAGTGACCGTGGATCTCCCTCCAGCCCAGAATGAGCTTCGCCTTCTTGTCACCGATCTGCTGCAGACTTTTCAGCTCTTTCAGGCAGCCTGTGTTCAGAATTTGCAGGATTTTCTGCTTGGACTGATCCACCATCGACTGGTCAAGCTGGGACTCCCAAGCACTCTTTGTGTTGTTCTCTTTACCACCCAGGGACTGATAGAACAAGAAAAGAAAAATAAATGCACAGATATACACCAAGCTGTTAAAACAACATTTTTGCTATCAGACAACACAAGCAATCTACTTTAAATCTGAACGTCCCCGCACTGGTTGGGAGAGGAAGGCAATTTTAACCAAACAAATTTGAGATCCTTTCTGCATCTGTCGAGTCAGATAAACACACTGAAGCTAATGCACGTTGTCAGCTTGTATCTGATGCTTGCAACTCTGCAGATGTGTCAAGTTAAGCACAGCACAGTCGAGGCTCGGTTGCTGACCTCAATCAGGTCTGAACACGTCTCCTCTTTCTTCTTGACGCACACCGACTGCTTTTTGACCACAAGAAGCTGCTGAAGGGGCTGGCGCTGGGACACTGAGGGGCAGAAAACAGCAAAACATTGCATTAGGACAGGATCTTAGACAAATATTATTACTGCATTAAAAAAAACCAAAAACTGCATTTTAAAATGAAAGAGTCAAAATTTTAACATTTGAACCATTTTAAAGCAAAATGCATGCAGGAGGCACTAAGAAAAGTTCTCTGGCTCGCTCTCAGTGTTGCTGAGGGTTGTAAAAATAATTCTCTCTCATCATCATTTGATACATTCTCTGGCTCCAGTATTGTAGATTGAGCTTTTGTATCACATTGCAGCCCATCAATAGCCGCAGTGAATCAACATGACAGAATTAGTGAGTCACTACTCTTTAGTGAAGCACTCAAATAAAGAATTTAGTGAGTCCTCAGTCAAGGTCAGCAGTGTGGGATACCTCTATAGTCTTTAACACTGTAGTCATTTCTTCATGAGGCAAACAATCTATGGAAATTCACTTAGTTACAGTACGATCATCTGCTCTAGGATTTCTAACAGACCTTGCAGTGGTTGGACCACAGCCTGCTGTTTATTGGGTTTTGTGGCATCTGACTGTTTTCTCCGCAGGGCAGTTGTCTTGTTCTCGAAGTCGGGCTCTTGTCCTGTAATCGACTTTTCTCCAGCCAACTGACTGAATAGCATGGCCTTGCTCTCAAGCTCCCTCTGCTTCTCTTTGAGCTCCTGCACAAAAAACAAACAAACAAAGAAGCATAACAAAGGAGACCAAGTACAGCAATCAAATATTGACTGATTAGTAAACATCTGACCAGATCATCAACTGCTGAAATGTATGCAAAGTAAAACTGTGACAGCAAGGGCAGAAAAGGGGGGCCAACGTTACAGCCTTTCCAACTTGATATTTCCATGTATGCATGCATGAAGATGTCAATTTATAAAAAAGGACAGCAGATGACGGTTTGTATCTCTCCCATAGTAATCCCACAAAGCCCAGGTGTTGCTAGTGGGACTGTTGCAAGAGAGAATTAGTTTCAGCACCAGCTACCAAATCCTGGCCTACTGCTCAGAGACCACGACCTGCTTAAGATGCTGTCTCACTGTCCTCTCGATAGCACTGCTTAGAGCAACTCTAAACTAAACAGCATTCTTCAAGTTAGCCATCCATGTGGACAAGCTCAGGCTTTGATGTAGGTGTGCGTTTTCACCTTGATCTCTTTAAGCATGGCCAGTCTCTCTTTGTCCTGGGAGCTCATCGTTCTCTTCTCCAAAGCTATTAGTCTACCCATCAGTGACTGGTCTGACGAACTGAAGAGGCAGACAAACAAATCATATCAGACAAAGAGAGGCTGAAAAATGGGGCAGACAGTACGATCGGGGCTTTGAAACAAGTCAGGTATCAAAAAGTCATGTTTACAGGCATTCCAGACACACCTACACACAACAGCATTTTTCTCCATCACAAAGCCTTTCAATTCAGTCAGACATCATAATACAAGCCAAACAAATAATCAGTCTGGTCTATAACCTGTGGTTACGTGTAGCGGGCGAGGAACCATCGTGTTCGGATTTCTTCTCCTCTTTATGCTTCTTCTTCTGTGGCTCAGTGCCAGACCCCCCTGTCTCTCGTTCCTCTCTGGACCGCTTCACTGGAGACGAAGGCAGATGGAAAATTAACAGTTTAGTATTCAGTGCACTGTAGCAACGGTGTCTGTGGGGGCTCTCTAGAGTGTAAAGCAACTCAGACAAAAATGGCACAGCATCAGTCAAAGCTGCATTGCAGTGCTTGAATTAAAGCCAACAGCAGCAGGTAAACATGAGGACCATCTTTGAGAGAGTGCAGTAGGAAAGACAGAACATCAGAACGGCAAAAATGCAAGTGGAGCACCAGTTTTACAAAAAAACAAAAATAAGCATCCATCTGAGCCAGACTGCTGGGTCAGATGGATGCTTACTGTTAGCTGTTTACTGTTAGCCACCATCCTCTGGGATGTGACATGGGTGCCCCCTGTTGGCCTTTGGCTCAAATCGTGACAAGACTCTTCCTCTTTCCCAATAAAAATGCCTTTTTATACTTTAGTGTCCCATGACTGAAAAAAGTGAGTGCTTTTCTCACCCAGTTTCACTCACCTGGCAGCACAGGCACAGCCACAGTTTCACGGGTGAAGGGTTTGTTCACAATGAGCTTGGATTTGGCCGCAAAGTTGAGTGCACTGAAGGTGTCAAAATAATATTTGTACTCTGGTGCAATATTGGTGATCATGACGGAGTGTGCCGAGCCTCCCAGAGAGTCCTGCAGAAGCCGTGTCAGTTTACTGTCCCTGTACGGCACGCGCACCGAAGTGCCTGAGTTTAGAGAGTCCACAACTTTGCTGAGTGTGAAGAGAGACAGGTTGATGGCACCGCTCTCCTTCAGACGGATGCCCTGGTTGCCGGTGCGGCGGTTGTCCTCTGAGCCAGCCAAATCGACCAAGTACAGTTTGCCTGTCTGTTGTCTGTGGGGAAGTTGCTGCTGAGTCCGTACAACCTATGTCATTGCAGAGATTAAGAACAGAAAAGCAGCAGCGGCACAGAAGTCAGGCAAGAAAAACAAGGAGGTGGTGAAGAGTCATGGGGTGAAAGGAGAAGAAAAAAGAAAAAAAGAAAAAGAGGATTACATTTTATGAAAAAGCATGACAATAAAGGGAAAAAAAACAACGAATAAATGAAGAAAAAGGACAGCAGATAATGCTTTGTGTTTCTCTCCCATAGTAATCCCAGGAAGCACAGAAGTTGCTAGTGGGACTGTTGCAAAAGAGAATTGATTTCAGCACCAGCTACCAAATCCTGGCCTACTGCTCAGAGACCACGACCTGCTTAAGATGCTGTCTGGCTGTCCATTTGACACTAACGAATAAAGTAGTTCAATAAACTACACCAAGACCATCAAACCTTAATGAGAAGGATAGCGTGGCTGCGGCTGGAACGCTGGTTTAGCTTAGTAGAAGCTGTAGTACGGTTGAGCGTCGCAGGGACAAAGTGTTTGTCAAAATCTGCGAAGTTGGTCATGTTCATATGTGTCAGGCCAGGGATAAGGATGTTCTTGTCTTTGTCCTCTCTGATGGGTAAATCCTGGGAGTTTGGCGACAGAAGATCAAGCACCTGAGAGAACAAGAAAGGAAAGCGGTAATTGATGAATGATGCACACTAAAAGAAAAAAAAGGTACATTTAAAGGTTCAGAGGACATGCTGTGGAAAATGCAGCTAGAAGCTTTTGCAGTAAATTCAAGAAGACTGGAGGTTAAAAAGCTATGTGCGCCCCCCTTGTTTTATTAAATCATGCTGAGGCCCAGTGATCTGAAACTGAATGGGTAGGCTGAAGATGTTTTCACACATGAAATTTTAGGTAAACCAATTCAGATATTTTCCACATTTGTTCATTTTGACATGTAGCGCAACAGGAAATAAGTCTGCTTCAAAAGGTTTCATACTACGAGATGTAGTGGATGGTGTCTACAAAAGGGAACTGCATGAATATAGCAGGTAAGAGCTGTCCAATCTGACACTGCACTGAGTTTTTATTAGAGAGCTGGCAGGTTAAAGGCTGGCTAACATCCCATCCGACTGCGTCAGATATCTGCATTCTCACATACAGCTCTGCTGGGTGGGGCCAAGACTACCCTGCATGTGCCAAAACATCTTAGTTTGGACTACACCATCTGCATAATAATATTGTTGGCTTAAATTTGCAGAATTAAGGGAGTCAGTTTTTGGTCAATATAAAATCTTCTATGGGTATTAATAGAATTTCTAGAGAATTATCCATTAGAAACGGAAATATTTCCACTTTTAAAATGAACATAAAGGCAGTTTTATTTTCAATACAGGGTTTTAATCAGGTATTAAAGATTGACCACACTATAAGTTTCACTTGCTAAAGTGACATAACAGGGAAATTCATAGAGTTCTGTCAATTAAGGTAACCAAGATTCAATACCTCAGCTGTTTGGAGACATTTGAGGCTATTTTACAACCTTTGGAACAAGTAAGTACCAAAAGTTCATTTGATCCATTTAAATCTAGAAAAAAACAAAACAACAACAACCACGAATCCCCCCCAGTGCCCTATAATGCTAAAAAAAACGCAGAAACACACTTCTTAAGAGTAAAGACAATGTTTTCTAACACCTCAACTTGAACGACCACCATCTAGATTACTTTACTTAATCATGAACAGAAAGTCACAAGTAATTGTACGCTGTGTCTACTTAAACAACCAAACCTTCTCATTGTAAATTTCCAAATACGACATGCCAATGCTGTAGTCCCATCCATCACTCTCATCCTTGGCTTTCACTAGCTTGAAGACCTCACGAACAGCTCGGGGAATCACACCCGGCTGCTCTGAACTCCCCAGCATAGTGTGGGTCTTACCTGTGAAAGAGGATGCAAAAGCCTAGAGTTAGAAAAGGGTCTCTTTGGGGAGCCAAAATATCTATAAACAAAATGAGAAAAATCATTGTGACCTCTCTCAAGTCTTAACAGCTTAATTTATAAATGCATGTGCACAGCTAATATACACGTTTCTTGAAACCCTGTAGACTGTGCTTCAACATACCAGCTCCTGTTGGTCCATAAGCAAACACACTGGCATTCTGTCCGTTCAAGATGTGCGGCAGAATGGGCTTCACTGATGAGAGGAAAACTTCTTGCTGTGTCGTTTGTTCACCATGAAAAACGTCGAAGCTAAAAACAACAACAACCACAGCTCTCTTAATATTTACAGCTAGACAATCACTGAAATCTTTACCGACATACATATATACATAACAGATTATTATGAAGGCACTGACTGGTATTTAACAGTTTCTGTGGCGTTCCTCCAGTTGATTATCTCCAGGTTTTGAGAGTCCAGGCCTCTTACACACGGTCCCTCGCTTTTCTCGTCTTCTTTGTTCATATAGGGTCGCAGACGAACAGCTACGCGGACCCTGGATGTCTTCTTGTTTCCTCCATCTGATACCGCCACACGCGTCGCCATTATTGCGCTTCCACAAAGAAAGGCCCGAATAAAGTACAAAAAAAATAAAAATAAGCTAACTAGTTAGCCACGAACGTGCTTGAAAAAGACAGTTTGTTTATAACAGCACTGCATGAAAACGCATGCCACTCAAATGAAACCTCTCCCGATAAGCTGTGTTTTCCTTACTGACGAAAGCCTCTCTCGGCTAATAACAAGCTAAAGCTGGATAGCTCAGTCATAACTTCCCTCGCGAACGGATGCTTCTCGCCTGGCTAATAATAGTCCCAAAGCCGATATTATGAGACTGTCCGAGACAAGCCACACCTTTGTTATGCCCTAAATTGTCCTTCCAGCAACATTTCGGACGCTTGGTTTTAACAATGGCGACCGCGTCCCTTAAAAACTTGAGGAACTAACCGAACACTTTTTCAAATGCAGAGCGCAGAAACCGGAAACGGCCGTAAACCAATCAGAACTCGCACAAATACTGGCGCCTGTTTTACGTCATGCGTCCATATTAATGAGATTTGTGGCTCTTCTGATTACATTTGTCAAGTTTACGCTACACAAACGTACATATACGCACGCTTTAAAAACAACAAGAACAACATGAACAGAAAAGCAAAGGACGCTAATACAAATTTCGCCGTCTGCCCTAAGACCTGCTCGCGCTTGCGCAGTGTGCAGGAAGTCGCGTCGAGCGTAGATCTCCAAACCATTCCCCTCTACTGCTGGAGTGTCCGCTCGTAGTGAGTGTGGATTATCCACATGACGTTGTATCAACGGTGAGGTGAAGCTCCCCCCGCCCCAGCGGTGCAGAGGCTCAGGCAGATCCCTACAGCCAAAATGGCGCTATGTTTACGTCTGTGCATAAGCGTTTGTTATACTTAGTGACTCTCATGGGGAGTTTTTACTGGAAAAGTATTTGACTCAACGTTTTAATCGCTTTCACAGCAGCACTGATCCGGAAGAAGCCGTTAATGACGATTTAAGGCACGTATGTTATTAGCAGACTAACTACTGTTTAAGAAATAGCTGGCGGTTAGGCCTGACGTTAGCTAGCCGCTTGTTTTAGTTGACTATACGTTCACTTATCCTTTAACAAAAGTAAACAGCTACGGCTAAAAGTTATAGCCTCTAAAAAATCCTCTTATCCCACACACTTGTGTATACCTTAAGTTAGTTTCAGCTGCACTAAAATGTTTTCTAGATCTAAATGGCAGGCTTCTGTTCAGCAGATCTGTTGCGAGAAACTTCACCAGCAGGAAGCATGCAAGCTGAGGCCACAGACACCTCACTGAAAGAGGGCATAGAGGTTCTGAACATGAAGGACTCAGAGGAAGCTGCAGAGGGCAAAGAGGACGAGGACAGCACGGAGCAACCGGATACGGAGATGGCAGGGAGCGCAGAGGAGGACGACGCAACAGCCAAGGAGGATACAGGTACAGTACACGCGTAAAGATAGATAGATGCATGCATGGCAGGTGTAGTGAAAGGACGCACAGTAGACAGGAAGTTTCATTATCAGGTTAAAAGTCTTCAGTGTGGACAAGCATGTCCTGTACAGGTAACTAGTGTGAGTAGGAAGTATCACCAAGGACAAATGCACAAGTGTCATGCAGGAGTGTGCAGGAAATACAAGGAAGCAAAGCACAGCTGAAACACGGTCAGTTATCTACCGGTTTATTAGTAGGTACTTACCTTGTCGGCTTCCTAAGTCTTTACATTTTAACAAATTGGCACAAAAGCCAAAATGAGTGAATATATCCACCCATTTTCTTAAATGCTTATTCACCCAGTGTCTGGCGTGGGTGTGGTGCCGGAGTTGGCATTGGTGTGGTACACCCTGAGCCAGTTCTTTGTATGAAAGTTAAAAAGAAAAAGCAAACAGACTGCTGGGACTAGATATAAGCTGTGAGCACCAGTGTTGTGTCCAAAAGTGATTTCTGATGTTTCTGTTTTTAACTGTAATGTATTTGCTCAAACATATATATATATATATATGTATTTGTAGAATATATGGTATATAGACTGTAGTCAACTGGATTTATGATGGGGATGTATATTTAAAGTACAGAAATTAAGTATCTT
Organism: Oreochromis aureus; assembly: GCF_013358895.1. Taxonomy (NCBI): domain Eukaryota; kingdom Metazoa; phylum Chordata; class Actinopteri; order Cichliformes; family Cichlidae; genus Oreochromis; species Oreochromis aureus. Next base: position 17,186,348 of record NC_052949.1, read on the forward strand.
TTTGAGTCTGCGTCATTATACCTAGATTATCCAATCTAGAGCACTTTAAAAAGCAACATAGTCGTCCAAACTGTTTTCCAGGGTTAAAAGACAGCAATAAAATGCAAAAACCATCTATTAAACAAAACAAAAACAAAAAAACATTTCAAAATATTAATATTATAATCAATCCAATTGTGAACTTTAAGAAAGTTGGAGGTCTTTTAATTTAAAAAAAAATGTAAGTTAAAAAATAGTTTCTATGAAACTATTCAGTAAAGCCAGAATTGCTCAGTATCTGATCCAGCCTTCATTAGAAAAGTCTGTGTTGTTCTGTGCCCCGATGTACTTGATCACTTCAAGTCTTTTGGCTATTTTATCACTTGCAGCAGAGAATATATTACACACGAGAGAAATGTTGGCTCCTGCCATCAATAAATGTCACCACTGATTTCCAATAGTTTTGCTATTTGCACCCCGATGCCCATCAGTGGGTCTGATGTTGATGTTTTGTTGACATATCAGTCCGTCCCTACGTACAGCTTGTCACAGAGAAGTCAAAGCAGTGTGTTTGAAAGATGTTTAAATTGGACCTATTATGTATTGCTTTCTGTCATACATACAGTACTTTTTGCTGTGCTGATTGCTCCTATTAAACATGGCTAAACTTTCACATATTGAGGTCAGTGTATGTACAAGTAATCCCCTTCAAAAGTCCAGCCTACAATCTACACATGGATCTGTCAGTGGAAGCCAATATTCCTTATGTGGTCGCCTCACACATCAGCCACACCGACCTGCTGTTCCGACCTTTTGAGGGGCAGCCAATCAAAACAAAAGCACGTAGCTCTAAACTAAGGGGGAGGAGCTACATCAAAGCCCAGTATAGGGTTAATCCACAATAAAATGTCGCTTCATTATTGTTTTTAAAACAGATTTTAAACTGACTGTGTACGTTTTTTCTCAGATGGGAACACAGATGCAGTGGGAGGAAAGGCGCAGCAGGATGAATCTCAGGCAGACGCAGGGGTGGAGGCTGAAGGTGGAAAACAGAAAGCCGAAGAGGCGGACGGTGACTGGGAGCTTCCGTACAGCGACGAGGAAATGGAGGACCCCAAAAACTGGATGCCTCCTCCCGCAGAGATCAAAAGACTCTATGAGCTCCTCGCTAAAGGGGAGATGCTGGAATTGAACTTTGTGCCCCTTCCTAGAAGGCCCCCCACGCCTGAACAGACCTCCTCGCCCAAAAGAGACGAAGAGGAGGAGGCAGCCAAGGAACGGGAGAGGCAGGAGAGGGAACGCAAGTCAGTGTTGCTTTTCCTTTTGGTCATTTCAGGATTAAGGAGTTTGGTTTGAGTGCTTTTGGTTGTTAACCATGTTTTGTTTTTCAGGCCTCCAACTCCAACTGAGTTTGACTTTGATGAGGAGCAAATGCAAACCACTCCAAAAAATGCCTTCCTAAGCCGACGCAGGACTCCAGGTATGTCACAATCAATTATATGTGGTGTCTCTTTATAATCTGGAGGGTTTTTTTCCTTTTATTAATAATGATTTTTGCCTGTTGTCTCCCAGGATCTTCTGCCCGCTCCTCTGTTAGAAGGGAAGCTCGGCTGGACAAAGTATTGTCAGACATGAAGCGACACCGCAAGATTGAGGAGCACATCATGCGCACAGGAAGAGATCTCTTCAAGAGTGACAAGAAGCTGGAGGAAGCCCTTTCTCCAAACAGCCAGAGGGAGCGGGAGAAGGAGAGGGAACGGGACAGCAACCCCAACACCATCTTCTCACCACGACAGAGGAGATACTGATGGTTTCTTTTGAGACAAAGACTTGCCCAAAGGCATTTAAAGCCAAGCATTTCCCCGAGGCTTTCTAAAAAACTTGAATTTTTTTTAATGTAACAAGTTTTGTATGTTTTATGTGTTTTGTATGATGGCAATAAAAATTTTAACCCTGGAGGACGTCCCTCACCTGTTGTACTCTGAGCGTACTGACAGTTTATTTCGACCTGTGGCTAAATGAATATGATGATATCGTTATGATTCTAAATGATATAATAAAGCTACTTTTGTCTGCTCCCTTGTCACAGGTGGTGGCCACAGTGGGTAGCTCTGCTTTTGTGCCTGAAAAAGTGGACTACATTACAAACTGATTTAACTGATCAGGTCACTTTGACCTTATGAAACACGTTTTTGGCCATAATGCAAGAATTCATATACTAAATGAGACAACTGGTGACAAAGGTATTTCTCCCATATTGGGTTCTCTTTACTGGCTTCCTGGTAAATCCAGAATCCAATTTTAAATTCTTCTCCTCACAAGCTCTTAAATAATCAGGACATTTAAAGACCTTATAATACCGTGTCACCCTAATAGAGCCCTTCAGTTTCAGACTGCTGGCTTACTGTGGTTTCCAGTAAAAAGTAGAATGGGAGACAGAGTCTTCAGCTTTCAGGTCCCTCTTCTGTGGAAACCGGCTCCCAGTTTGGGTTCAGGAGATAGACACCTGCTCTACTTTTAAGATCAGACTTTAACCTTTCCTTTTTGATAAAAATAAGGTGACATTGAAGAATCCCGTAGTTACACTGCAATAAGCCTAGGCTGCTGGAGGATTGGGTGGGTCATGTGGCCCACTGAGTGTTCTTCTTCACCCTCTCTGTGGATACACCTCTCTGCGCTTAATCATTAGTTAATATTAATCTCTGGCTCTCTTCCAGAGTGTGTCTTTGTCCTGTCTCCTTCCTCTCACCTCACCCTGAACCAGTTGTGGTGGATGGCTGCCCCTCCCAAGTCTGGTTGTGCCCGAGGTTTCTTCCTGTTTGATGAGTTTTTCCTTCCCACTGTCCCCAAGTGCTTAAAGGGGGGTCATATTATTGTAGGGTCTTTACCGTGCGATGTAAAGCACCTTAAGGTGATTGTTGTTGTGATTTGGCGCTAACAATAAACATGAATTGCTAACTCGGCAGACCTCCTCAGATTTAAATTTGATTGCAGAAATTTAAAGCATTTCATTTCAATTAAGATATGACTGAAGTGCCGATTTTCAGCTTTAATTTTGAGGCTCAACAAATATTTTGCATTGACTGTTTAAGAATTAGAACCATTTTTATACACAGGCCCCATTTTCAGAGACTCAAAAGTAATTGAGCAAACTAATATAACTTTAAACATAAAGACTATTTTTAGTACTTGATGAAAATCGTTTGCAGTGAATGACGTCCTGAAGTCTACAACTCATGGACATCACCGAATGCTGTGTGTCCTCCCTGCAGCCGCCTTCAGTTGCTTGTTTGCTTGTCTCTTTGTCATCAGTTTTCATCTTACCAAACTCCAAAGCATGCTCTTTTGCGCTGAAATCAAACTCTTGGGTTGGTTTTGCAGTTTGCTTTGGGTCATTATCAATTTGCACCCATCATTTTTGGAGTATTTAGCTGAATGTGAGCAGAGTACAGCGCTGTACACTTCACAAATCATCCTTCTACTCCTATCAGCAGTCACATCATCACCAGAGACCAGGTTCAATTAGCAGACATGCTAAGCTGTTCCTTTTCTTCTTCATACATTTCTCTTCCCATATTTTGATACACGTTCATTTTTGGAGCTCACACTGCCAGTTCCATGGAACAGTCTCCAAATGCAAGTTCAGCACTTGGAATCAACTCGACATCTCTCACTTAAACATTTGTCATGAAATAACATGAGAACATGCCTCATCTGGCCATCAAAATGATGTCTGAGCCTCTGAAAATGAGGAAGTTTGTAGAAAAATGGTTGCAATTCCTAAACCTTTAATGCAAAATGTTTGCATTAAAGCTGCAAGTCTGCACTTTAAATCAAACAGTCCAGATGTGATTGAACTACTATATTGATTAAACTCTAACTTTGAGCATCTAATCCACTAAACTCACATTGCAACTCATTTGTAATATTATAGATGTTATTAGAGCGTAGAATTTAAAGAAAAATGCATAAATCTGCTTCATGTGGTCTCATTAATAATTTTGGTTTGTTTTTAACTCTTTCCCCCATAATGATGACGTTTGATGGCCTCCCCTGTACTCTCAATCACGAGTTTTGATACCTCAGTTTATTTGAGAAAATAAGACACTTGATTACAACAGTTGTTTGTTTTTTCCAAGGGTAGCTGCACAGGCAGAGACCACCCTCACTAACATCTGATGCAAACCCAGTCATTTTGTTTTATAAACAGGCCTCAAATATCAGTTCAGAAAACAGCTTCAAGGGTTACTCTGAGTAGGCCTTCAGGGGGTAAAAAAAACCCCTGTAACTACAGAGCTGCAGTGGTGACAATGAATAAACTTTTCAAAGCTTAACATGTAAAATCACACAACTTCACTGATTCTGGCGCCCTCTACTGGCTCATGTCTACCTAGTGACGGAGCTACACAACCAGTCTGATTTTAAAAAAATACTAAAAGCTTAAAAATAAATAAAAAAAAGAGTCGAGACAGGTTCAGGACAGAGAAGTATATTTTAGCTAAGATTGAGTAACAATACAGCCTTCACATAAGGCTCAGAAGCATAGAGTATAATATGTATGCATAAATATGCATTCAAAACCACAAACCAAATAAATAAATAAATAATAAATACTTACAAATAAATAACAAGCATTTCGTGGAATATACAGTACATCAGTTGAAATGTTTTGAGTATTGTCAAGAAGCAGTACCTTATGAAGTCATGGAACAGGGGAATGGATATTCTGTGTTCAACATGCCCATGGCTCTCCAGATGCTTTGGCACACACTTCCCTGTCTTTGATGGTTTTTAAGCTGTCTGAGTTTTGTTTTGTTTTTTTCCCGTTTTGTTTCCTTGACCCATTTCCAGAAAAGTGTAGCTACTTAAAACAAACATAAAATCATACAAAACAAGCTTGTTTGTTCGAAGAAGGTTCATAGAACCAGTGGCTCAAATGATTGGAACATTTCATACAGGGCTGAAAGGCTTAACTCACAGACTTAACAGTGAAAAAAAAAAAGTAACAAATGTGCTTCCTTATCTTTGATGTTCCCCTTCAAACTTTGACATTACGACACCCCCAACAGAGCTAGAAACACTCAAACATCACAGATCCCTTTGTGAAATATTCCTGCAAAGTAACTGGTGCTGTTGTACAACACCAAACAATTAAAAGTAACCATCTATGCAAAAAAAAAAAATAGTGATGAAAAGAAATCTACACAATCTTTATCTACACTGAAACAAGGACCACTGTGGAAATATCTGAGGGTAGTTTGCGTTCACTAAGCTGTAAGACTGTGAAATGTTTCCGTCTTAACGTCGAACTGTCAAAAATGTCGGATGTAGAACTGGGACAAAGCCTAAGAAAATAAATAAACACTGACCTAATACTGACATGGAATGACTTTTTTTTCCTTCTTTTTTAAAACATCTGCTATGTACAACCATCACATTTTTCTGTCCGAGGGAAAGCCTCTTCCTTCTTTCTCGAGAGTAAAAAATAATAATATTTAAAAAAAACAAAAACATAAAGAAACAGCAAAGAATCGGGGGGGAGGAGCAGGAGGGAGGGATAAGGCAGCAGAATACAGTCGTATGAGATTATCTCCGTTCTAAAGATGAGTCAGTCTGCAGGTCGGTTACATTTTTGTTAGAGTGACAGTGACTACATAGAGGATACAGATAATAAACACTAACAAGTCAAAATACTGTTTAGCTGGGATTTTTTTTTTCTTTTTTGAAGGTCTTCTTCATTACTAAACTGAATTAGGCCTTCCATCTACAGCAAACATACTAACATACAATATAATACATTCCTATTTTCCTGCTCTTCCATGAGGCAGAGAGGACTGAATTTGATCTACGTGAGGGGAAACGGCCACCTATGCTTGCTGTACATCCAGGCAACTTCCTCTCTAGTCAGTGCATGTTCCTGTCTGTCTGTCACAGTGCCCGAAGACATTTTAAATACTGAGCGTGCCAACACTTCCTTTTTGTTTCCTACAAACTAAGAGGCTGAAGTACTTGAAGGCTAGCCGCTGAAGCGTTTAACTGTTTTGCTGGCTACAAGCACTTCAGCACAATCTGAGGCCACCGTCTCAGCTTGTTTCAAGTCTCGCTTTCCCCCTTGCAGCGTTCCTTCCTTTACATACTCATTGGTACATTCGCCTTCTTTCCCTCCCCCGCCCCCGGCCTCCCCTCCACAGCGCTCCTCTCAGTGCGTGGCCAGCTCGGGCTCTGTGGGGAGCGTGCTGTAGCCGTTGGCGGGCTGGGGCAGAGCGTTGCCATCCCTCTGGAGCTCCTTAGCGGCGGCGGCGGTCGGGTGCGGCCTCTGCGAGCGGGAGGTGCCCGTGAACAGTCGCAGGGCGCCCCTGCAAATGAGGGAGAACCAGTAGAGCTGGGGCGCCATGAGCAGAGCAGCACCGAGGTTACAGTGCCAGGGCACCGTCAGCGGAACCATGTGGAAGGGAATGGATGCGTACCTGGACCCAAAACGGGGAAGGAGACAAAAAAAAAATTGCAAGGTTGTAAAACGTGCGCTCACAAACCTTTCGAGTGGCTGTGCAAGTCACTGACCCGAGTTCAGCCAGACAGCGGAACAGAGATGGAAAGAAAGACATACCTTCCGTAGACGTAGTAGAGGTAAGGGAAGAGTAGGACTCGACAGATGAAAAAAGTGATCAGCATAAGAGCCCCATTCACTTTGTGCAGGAGAGTGTGCTGCTGTTTGTACTGAGAGCGGGAATAAAAAGAGAGAGGGAGAAAGAAAAGCAAGCGATACAGTTTGGTGAAAGCCGCCGATGTTAATCTTTGACTGTAATACTGTTAATTCTAATATTGTTATATTTGTTAATGCTATCTAAACAAGACGACGTGGAAAGCACAGTGTGATGCTGCTGGCTGGACACTGGTTGATTCCTACAGGAAGGGTGGGAGGGCAGGGAGATGCAGCAGCAGCCCCTTTTTACACCCTCATTAGCTTAAAGCTTTATCTTGAACCTGTTTTCGTGAGATAACACAGAGCACAAACACACATCTGCCTAAGAGGGTTTTCCTCGTGCCCATTCACTAATCTCACATGCTAGAATTACATGGCATCCCATCAATAAGAACCCTTTTGTATTACATTGGGGTTTTTTTCTATTTCTTTAAGCAGGGAGGTCTATAAGGACACAGCTTTTGCTGTTTATCAAACTGCCATGTGCACTGTGAATGGGAGAGCCAGGGTGCTAAGTGATAAAGGGTAGAAGGACATGCAGATAGTGTATCTGCTGAACATCCAGTGTAAATCTAGGGGCTATATTCAGAGACAAACAGCTGACAAGCAGACACTGAAACACACAGACCTAAAAACAAATACGGGGGGACGTGCAACTCCAGCAGCGGACTGTGTTACCAATTAAAGACTGATGTTTCTGACAGAGCTGTTCATGTAAGACGCAGCTGACAGGAGCCGCTGGGCATGAACAAGCTGCATGCTGGGAATGGCTGGAAATATACTCTCCGATGAATTAAAAAAGGGAGAAGGAAAAAAAAACAGTAGAGAGTGCAGGAGAACTTTAGTGTGACACATGCACATGCAAAAAAAAAATCAAAATCAAAATGCACTTCAATCTTCCTACAGGCTGAACTCAGATGCTTACCTGGATCAGTATTTTTCCTAAGCAGACAGACGGAGTGCTGAGCTCAGCCATGAACATTATGCCCTGGAAATAATCGCCCTTTCCTTGTCGCCAAAACTAGGGAGAGAGGGAAAATGAGGCTGATTATTTGTCTAGACTGTTTTGTTCCTTTGTGGACTTGTTAGTATATCTGCAATAAAAATACCCCTTCTCTGGAAGTGAACGTTTAGCTAGTCAACTGAAATAGTTTGAAGACTTAATTGCTACTCTGTCAGTGGATGGCTTTTTAATGCCTCTAGAAGCTGAACAGTGAACACGCTGCAGAACAGTGAATAACTTTAAATCTATTAAAACAAGGGCGTAGTGTTAAAACCTGGAAAAGGTACTGCTTAGTTTATTTTGTTTATAAATGAGAGAAGAAGAGTCAGAGAATTATCAGGTTCTTATTTGGCATTGGGCTATTTTTCCTTGACTTAACAGTACATTAAATACAATATACACCATATAAATTGCTTTATGAGACAATGATTATTAAATTGGACTTTTAATTCCTTTTTGTGCTACACAGTAAGTTTTGCTTTGGGAATAAAACATGAAACACTTCTGCCACAAGTACACTGTACCTTTTCACAAGACTAAAATACCTGAGTGTGGGTAGATAATTCACTGCTATACTTTTCTTGCTTCGCTCAGATCTGTGCTCAACAGAAAGAGCAATGTATGACAGTTACCACAGAGACGGGGAAGCAGACGGTGACCATGACAACATGGTGCAGCACCATGAGGAACTCGCGACGCAAGTAGCTGGTCAGCGCCGAGCTCATGTGCCTGGGTGCCGCTGAGGCCTCCTCGTGCCCTTTGACCCGGAGCTTGTACCAGTAGCACATGAACATGGCGTAGATGTCGTACACAAAGTAGGGAACGGCGAACATGATGTAACTGCTCGTGAGCCAGTGCCTGGAAATGTAACAGGAGGGACACAGCTTCACTAACAGTCAGAACACAACTTCATTAATACTGCGCTTGCCTGCCAAGTTGGAGCTAAGTGCAATTTGCTATACAAACTATGACAACCCTTAATATAACAAAGCTTGTTCCAATGAAAAAACTAACTGGAAAAACCCACCAAAAACATAGAGAAAATTTTCGGCAAGGATTTGAGCTGTCACTTGAAAAAGTATTATGTCAAAAACAAAAGAAAAACAATTGCTGATTCTCACAAAGCATGAGATGGATTGTAGTCTCAAAGAAGACAATCACTGGAACCCTGCACAGGAACGGACTGTGAGGTTCATATCAAGAAAAACTACATTTCTGCAGAAGAGAATCATTCAAGCCAGACTGAAGTATGTTAATGATGACCTGGCAATTCTTTGGCTCAGATGAGACAAAACTAGAGCTCTTTGGCCACAGAAATGCTGCTTATGTTTAGAGAAAGAAGGGAGGGGCATACACCCCAAAGAACACAATCCATACATCAAAACACGGTGGAGGGAGTATTATGTTGTGGGGCTCCTTCAGTGCATCTGGAACTGAAGGAGTCCTTGAGGTGGAAGGAATCATAAAGATGATATGTGATATCTGACGAATGATATGGGAAGACTTTGAAAGAAAACTTTAAGCATTCAACAGTAAACCTGGGTCTGGGTCGTCTCTTTGTCTTCCAACATGACAATCACCCAAAACATATATTGCCCTGGTAAAGACCTAAGTGAACGCTGCTTGCACAGAGCCATTACTTTAATCCCACTAAAAATCTTAAGGGCAAACTGAACACCAAGGTCCATGCTATAAGACCTTGCATCTGGAGGGGCTTGAGAGATTCGCCAAAGAACAACGGCCTGGGATTTACACGACACGTGCAAGAAGAAACAACGGCACGCTGTTATCCAGCAAAAAGGATACACTATTGGCTTTTAGCAACAAAGTGAAAAGTGAAATAATTTAAGCATCCAAAGTAAAACTAGGATGTTTGGAAAAGCTGTGTTAAAAAATCCTTGTCCTGTTTGAGAGCACTTGGAAACCACTTAAAAAATATTTTTTTTAAGGGGCATTTTGATAGAGGGATTAATAACTCTGTCCTCATCTGTATGTAGAACATGAAAACCAGAGAGCCTTTACATAGTCCAGACACAGACCTGGAAATGACCAATCATGATATTAAATCCTGATCAAATGTGACAGAATATATTCCAGTAATGTATTCATAGACTTACTGGTCCTCAATGATGTCTTCACAGGAAGAGGCAATGATGTAGCCTGCTGAGGAAGCCATGACTGCCTGAATTGAGGACACCAACCTGAAATGACAAGCATTCACTGTCTAGTTAACACATGTTAAAAATGTGCTGCTTTATGTGCAAAATAACACAGCTCAAAGTGCCCGTAAAAACATAATAGCTTCCACATTAATCTGACACACTTGTTATGCAAAAAAATTACAAAAAAATAAGAGGTTTAGTCTAAAACAACCTTGATCGCACTGCAGTAAAAGCACCACTTTGCTATAATTTTAGAGGGTGTGCTGTTGGCATAAAAGGTAAACAGAGTGAGGGTCGAGTTTCTAGATGGCATTTCTACATCTACTGCGATTAAGACAACACAGCAATTCAAAAGCATTTCAGAGGTGCTAACCTAGCTGATACAATCACTGCGTCCCCTTCGCTCCATCTCAGTCCTGGAATGGTCTTCAGGCATTGTTTGGACAGCAGGAAAAGGCCTGGAAAGAAAATAGAGCCAGCAGCTAGGATGGCCAGCATGGTCCCTGGCGATCTGTCGTTGAGGCAAAAAGTTCAGCAGGCAATCTGGTCCTTGAGATCCGTCGCTCTTTCCCCTCTCTGAAAAACAGGAGACATGACAGAGTGAATGAGGGCTCATACTGATCTCACTACAATTCCCTGGTGTAAACATGTCGCAAACACTATTCTAAACTAACATTGGTAGGAATAGATTTTTCTACTGAAAGGCCACAGAGCAGCTAAGATTCAGGTAAGAGAAGGGTGCACTGCACTGAAGGCTGAGCCTGAGAGACTACACGGGGGTAGGATGTCAATGAGCAGACGCCTTTGTGCAACATGCCGTTTTACCTATACGACGCTTTACGCCTTATTCAATTTCCTCTTTATTCCTAGGGCAACCATGTGGTATTACCATGCGGTTTTTGCAGTTTGCACATAGTCGAGGAGCTGACTCATTAAAAGTTGAAGTCCATTAGCAAAATACGCATTGCGCTATTTTTAAAATCCCAAACGTCGAAAATATTGACATTGCATGTGATGCTACTGCTGCTCACAGCTCCTGGCAGCACCGCTAGCCGAGGTTAACCTGTCTGGATAACCAGATACAGGTTACGCTTTGGATTCACATACCAATAAGCTATGCTGACAACATTGGCGACCCAGCCTAGTCTAGTCAGTGAACCTTTAATTTTTAAATTGGCCCGAGCTCTGACGGGATGCAGACTCAAGGAGCCCACGTGTCAAATTTACTTGTTCCTGAGCAAACGCGAACTTAGGTTTTCTCTCCAAATTTAACAGCTAGTTAAGCTAACTAGCGGCAGAATGGCAAGGCGAGTTAGCGGGCTTTGTCGTTTTCGTCTCTTAAGTCCTAATAAGACAAAAACTGGGTCAGCCAGTATGCATGTATGCTCAGTTTACAAAACGATATAGCCAACATTATATGCCATCCCGCGGCAGGCAACAGCAACTGTCTGCACCCCTCAACAACCTGCTAACAATGAGTACAAACGCTAGCTAGCGCTAGCTGTAGCAGTTTAGTCACCACTGGCTTGGCAACCGATACCATCCATCAATCCACAACAACAGTTAGAAAGATACTAGCACCCCCACATGAGTACTAATAGTCAAGTGTGTCCCCGTCTGTGTTTTCTCGCTAATTCATGGACAAGACACGGTGCCGTTAAACTGTTTCGTTAGCTTGTTATTTGTTTGTAGCACTTAGCAGTAGCAGCGCAGCTAACCGACCCCGTTAAGCGCTAACCGTGGCTAGCGGATTGGAGTTTACACATGTCTAGAATAGAGGAAGAAATTGTTATGCAACATTTACACGGCGACTCTGCAGAGTCCGGTCAACGGCCAGTCGAAAGTCGTGTCCTGTTTAGAGGTATCCCGGGGGTCTCCGCCTCGATGATCCGCATGTTTATGTGACCACTTCAATGTTGAAGGGTAGCAGCAGCGAGCTAGCGCTAGCGTGCCTCAACTTAGATCAAAATCTGTATGAGGGCAGCTCACCGAGGGCATCGGTGGGAAGCATGCGACAGAAATAGCGGTATCTAATTAAACAGATGACAAGAGACAATGGCGCAGTCGGGTACAGGTGTCAGAGTGACTGTAGCTGGTCCAGTCGCTATGTCATCTCCTCTGTCTCGCCACAGCAGAGCAGAGATGCCGCTGCCTCCTCTCCTCTCTCAGCCTCCCAGATGCAACGTTGACTCAACACTGTTGGACTGCTGCGCCAGCTACTTTCCTACAGGTCCGGGCGGCAGCATCTCATGTCATGACGAGAAATTTGCACCAGTCACAGCACCGCATTTTGCAAATTGTTGTTTTCTGTGCACTGAAACGCTGAATGGATCCCACGTAGGGGAGCCATCTATTTCAGCTCGATTTTTAGTTTGCAAATATTCACTCTGCTTCTTTCAAAATCACAGACGTTTTATCTGTTTATATAAAACACTGAAAATGTGCACAAAGAATAAAGCCCCATTCTCTGTGGTACAGGCTACATCTTTGAACCGTAGAGTCATTGTTTATAAGTGAACAGCAACAGCTAATAAATGTATCTCTTATCAGCCCTCAGCTGGATATAATCAGACATGCCTAGTGTCTCCACAGGGTCACGGCCCTGCCTGGCAGACCTTGCCAGGGAGGCTTGCAGATAACGGGACAATTAATGCTACTTTGTTCAGGCTTGGCAGTGATATCCATGTCTAACACTACTGAGTTGGATGCTGGGTAACAAATGTGTATATGTATGTGAAACACATGCACATGGCAGCTGTCGGTGTAAAATGCAAACATAAGCCAAGGTGAAATTCAAAAGCAATCTGTCATGAGGGTTATAAACATGAGTGACCTTCCTAACTGGCCCTGAGAAATTATTCTTTATACTTTGTGGTTTATTACAGATTTGTAAAGACGTTAAATCATGAATAAAGTACAGTAAAGTATAAATATACATACATACATACTTTACACACACACACACGTGTGTGTATCTATAGCTACATATAGATCTATATATCTATCTATCTCTATATCTCTATATCTATCTCTATCTATCTCTGTATCTATCTCTCTCTCTCTCTATATATATACACACATAGATATATATATATACACACACACACATACACACATATACATATATATATATCAGAGTTTAAAAGAGTCATTATTCAGTTATGGTCAGAAGTTTACTTATACTCCTTATGGGCATAAATGTTGTGGTAAATTTGTGATTTTAATGATTTCTTTGAACTGTTTCTTTTCCAGGATGGAATGATTGTACAAAGTCTTTAATGACTTTTAAAAACAAGAATTGGGTTTAGACATTTACGTGTATTTGGGAGTTTTATATTGGATGAGAAGTATACATACACCCTCAAATATATACAGTACATATATTCACTGAAATCTTCAGTGTCTTTTAACTTAACAAGGCCAAGGCCAATGAACTTCCTATTACTGACCATGACGGACTACAACTGGCAATTTCTCTTTGCCAGCATAAAAAGAATTTGTTTGACAGAACTTATTGGATTGATCAACACTGAGAACAATGGGAAATTCTAACAAACTCAGTGAAGATCTAAGAAAGAGAACTGTAGCATCACCTTCCAAAATGAATTAAGTTTTACATCGCTATAGAGTGAGAGGGTGCTGACCAAGGATGAAGCCCCCTTCCAAAAGTGACACCTACAAGCTCAACTGAAATTTGCAGCTGCTCACATGGACAAGCCAAATGGTCAGACGAGACAAAGATTGAGCTATTTAGCCACAATGACAAGAGTTATGGTTTGGAGAAGTACAGCTGATGCTTTCAAAACTTAAAACACGGTACCAGCTGTTAAGCACGGTGGAGGTAGCATCATGCTCCTGGGGCTGTTTTGCTGCTAGTGGTACTGGTACATTGCACAAAGTGGATCAAATAATGAAGGCAGTGGACTACCACTGCCAATGGTGGACTACCAATTCTTCAACTCCACCTCAGATCAACAACTATATGGTTGAAACGTGGACACAGTTGGGTGTTCCAACAGGACAATGATGCAAAACACATCAACACTGGTTTATGAACGGATAAAGCAGGCTAATATTAGGCTTCTGAATTGGCCTTGCTTGACATATGCTGTACAATCATTGCAACTTGGAAAAAGAACGGTGGGAAGAAATCATTAAAAGCCCCAAATTACCATGACGTTCATGCCTTCGATGAGTGTATGCAAACTTCTGACCACAACTGTGGAATAGTTGGTCTCTGCTGTAGGACAGTTTACAACTATCAAATAATCGTGAATTTTTAGAAATCAAACAAACAATCACATAAAGTAACCAATACAGTTTAAATTGTTTTGGCGAAACAGCTTTTCTTAAAATACTCTAAAATACTCTCACAGACGGTAATTTCAGTCTGTTTTTGTGTATTTTTAAGAGCTTTCAACTATACATGAGGAATGTGTCTAAAGTTGTTTTTCAGTTTTAGTAAATAGTGGCATTGATAACAGGCATACAGCAAGATAACTAAAGTAGGTTATGAAGTCAAGAAACAATGGAGGTTTTATTATAAGCAAAACCTGTATTTCTATGGGATCCTTTGAACTTAATTTGGGCTCCATGAACAAGGTGCATGATTTTTGAACACTGCAGCATAATCGTGTACTTGGAAATAAAAAGTGAAACCTGTGTATCTGTGTGTGGCGCTAGGTTAGAGTTACTCAGCATTTTTCTTTAGCAAACATTAGTGTTTCCAGGTAAAGAAAGGCTGATATCCAAACCTGATATTTATGACTTTAAGAGGTTGGAGAAATTTTCAAGTAACTACTGATCACTGTTAGATTATCTTGATCCCAACAGCACAACTTATGCCACTAAAAATAACAGGTTAAAACAGCTACAAATAACATGCAGTGTATAATGAGTTCTGTTTGTTACTAGTTGATCGTACTTTAGTCCAAAGCCAAGGACATGAACAGTCTTCCTGAAAGCTGAACAGCACCCGATCTTGTAGAAACATGAAATATTTTTTTCTCAGTTAAACTGCAAACATGTAGTTGCATGTCTGAGCAGTAAAATTTGCTTGGGGCCATTTCAGCTACTGGTGTCGGAGATCTTGTTAAAATTGACGAAATAACGAACAGAGAAAAGTATCATCAGATTTTTATCCACCGTGCAAAACCACTGAGAGAGCATCTGATTGGCAACAGCTTAATTTTTCTGCCAATACAGTGTTAGAAAACCACACAATGGAACAGTATCAGTCATGGATTGGCCTCCCCAGAGTTCAGACCCCAACATTACTGAACCAGTGTGAGATCATCTTGACAGAGAACAGAACAAAAGCCAACAAACATCCAAAGAAGAGCTTTGAATGTCCTCCAAAAAGACAACTATTCCTAAAGACTACTTAAAGAAATGTCAAGATGATAATAATAATAATAATAATAATAATAGTAACAGTTTCCTGTTCTTAGCTGACAGGAGTGGCACCTGGTGTGTTTCTTTTCCATCTGCTTCAAGGTTTGCTGTGTTGTACTTTGTAACTAGTGTTTTTTTGAGTTACTCTTGCCTTCCGCTCAACTCAGTCTGGCTGTTCTCCTCTTACATCAGCAAGGCATTTTCACCCAGAGAACTGCTGCTCACTGGATATTTTCTCTCTTTTCTGAAAACATGCTAAAACTTCGTCCTCATCAATATTTTCTGATTACTTTAAAGTGAAAAATGTCAAAGAATTTTAAAGCTGGCTTTATCCAGTATCCAAACTGGAGCTGCTGTATGGACTTTTACTAACATTATCCCTTTTCCCACAGTGAAACCTGATATTTTAGAAAATTTCTGATACAAAAAAATTCCCTAATCTAGAACTGCCTGTTGGAATGTTATACAAAAACCTTTTACTCAATTTAGTTGTGGTGTCTTCAATTAAAATCAGCACTAGTATCCTGCATTATAAATTGCCCAACTATGAAGAAAGAATGAATGGGTAAAGATTTGTAGTCTCAAATGATCAATATGTGCAACTTTAGCATGTAATCAGACAACACTACACTACTATAACCCTTTTAACTGCATCCCCTTACTCAACCTTTGTACTTTGCAGACCAAATTATGCATCATTTATGTTTAATAGGCTACTTAATGTTTATTTCAATGTGAAATACTAAACTGAAGACTCATTATTTATATTCTTATCAGTGGTGCCATTGTGGTTAGCACTGCCACCTCACAGCAGAAGGTTTTGTTCTCCCTGTGGCTGCTTTGGCTTCTTCCCACAGTCCAAAGACATGCACGTTAGGTTAGTTGGCGGGGGTGTGAATGATTGCCTGTCTCTCTGAGTTAGCCCTGTGATGGAGTGGAGACCTGTCCTGCATGTACCCTGCCATTTACTCAGTATCTACTGAAAGAGGCTCCAGGCCCCACCGGGACCGAGATGGATGGACGATCATCTTCCACGGTCGGAGAAAGAATCAGCCCACAAACCAGTGCCCATTTACTCTTTTTAATTTAAATTGTCCAAATTACAAAATAATAACATGAACTCTACTGCATCTACAAAATAACATAATATTTATGACTGTAGTAAGCATCATTGATTTTTTTTTTGCTCTAACAACCTTTTAGACATGCATACTGTTGAGAAATATAAAAATATAAATATAAATACATCCCATTAATATTCTTAATGAATCCATGACTAAGATTTGAAATATTTTATCATAAAAGAATTAAAATGCAGTTGAGTATGATAAGGCATTAAGATGTATCACAAGAGCTGTACAGAATCCTAGAGTAGAGGTATTACTTTTTTTCTTAATGTAATGGAGAAAAGCTAAAAATTAACTTGTAGTAATTCACTAATTTTCTCAACAGGAAGAACGTATTTCCAAAGGAAAAGAAAAAAGAAGAAAAAAAAAGGTGAAAACAACTATGAATCTCGAGATAACGTATCAACACAAAACTGAAAACTCGCTCCAGTACGAAACCAGGATTTAGTTTACAGCAAATTCCGACTTATGTCATCAAACTCCAACTTGTGACTTTAGAAGCCCTTTCAACACCACTCAATCACCCACAATATAACTAAAAAAAAAAGTCCATTCTTCACATGATTAATGCAAAATGACGTGTTTGAAACATTATGTGCTATACAGAGGGTTAAATGACTAAATCTAATGCATAAGTTTCACTCATTGGACTGGTACATAGAGAAAACAAAAGGACTGTGGCGATACAATCAAATGAATGGCCAACAATGTTAAAAATGTCTGAATGAAATCAACACTTTTATAAATATTATTGTTTACAGCCAACTAACTTACTTAGTGGAACTGCTGAAAAGTTTCTTTTGTCATCACAGCTCCCTAACAATACGCATGACTGAGCTAGCTTGTTTTCATGCAAAAAGGTAGTTCTCAGGTGCAAGATTTCGCCATGTCAGAAGCTGAAGTGTTTGTTAGCAGTTGTTTCTTGCTTTTTCTTTTTTCTTTTTTTTAATTTCAAAGGCTAGACCCAGAGAGGAAGACTCAGAGCGAGAAAAATCCAAGAAATCTTAAACCCACTTCGATCCTTTACGGAATCCAGCAATTACAAGTTTAAGGTGCTTGACGGTCCTGAACGCAACTCTCTCGTCATCTCTGTACCTTTATGGAGACAAATGAATAAAGTACATCCCACGAATGCATGCCGTCTTCTGTCCTGATCTACAAACATCCGAATCAAAGAGGCTTAAAGAATCGATCATCGCCGCCTCAAATCAAAAGTTAATTCTCTGAAAAAAAACCAAATAAAATAAAACAAAATACAAGCCAACATGCGAGTCGAGCCGAGACTTCCGCGCACCCGTCCACGTGACCTCCCCTCTAAACTGATTCTTCGTTTTATTTTCTGGGAGTTGCTCTCTCCCTGCTACTTTTTTTATTTACTTATTTTAAACGCAAGCCTTTTGGATTCTTAGTAAGTGAGCTGCAAAATGGAGGTAAGATCAGAGCTGGTGTGAGATATACATACAGTACTTGGTGCACTTGCAGAGAGCAGCCGACGCCAGGGTCGAGGGAAGAGACAGAGAGGCAGAGAGAGAGGAAAGAGAGAGGAGAGTGATACAGTAGATGCTCACAATACCACAGTTTCATTGGAGTTTTAAACATACAAGAGCACTCGGAAATATCTGGGCAACACATCCACGTTTGTCGTTAGTGTCACTGAACCTCCTGCAGCTACAAATGTCCTTTTGTCTGCCCGCCTCCCCGGCTCCTCCATTTTCTCCTTTTCTCTGGTGCCTCAGCTCTGCAACTCTGAGGTTAAACTGCCCTTGAGCACTGACTGGTGTTAATCTCCCCCTCAACTCTTCATCCTAACCTTACCCGTGAGTGGGGATGTGACAAAACTAAAATCGGATCAGCATCTACGAGTAACTCCAACCGTCTCTGACCTTGCCCTCTGCTGAAGGACAGGGGTTATTGCTGATGAGCTCTCTACTGCTAACTTTGGGGTTGCGGTGCTGCAATGCTAGAGCAGTCTGTGACGAGTAGGTCCACCACCGTATTACCGGTGACGTAGACGGTGGGTGCTGTCACCATGTTGCTAAGGGTGATGGAGCTGCTGGCAGCCACATTAGAGGTGACGGGGTTCTGGGCGGCCTGGTTGTTGGTGTGGGTGCCCATGTGCCCCTGGAGCTGGGTGGGCGTCTTGCAGTGGACGCCACACAAGTGACAGACGAGCATGCCGCCAGAGGCGGTGCCGCCAAAGCCCCCCGGGCTGTCCTTCCACTCCTGGCCGTGGTGCTTCTGAGCGTGGACACGAAGGTACGTCAGTGTGGTGAAGCCTGATGGGCGAGAGGGAGAGAGCAGAGAGGCGTTATTTCAGCGAGAGATGATGCAATCGAGATCCAAGCACAAACGAAACAATGCAGCAAGCTCATAAAACAACAAATTAAAAACTCAAGGTTTTATTTTTTTCTCTTTTGCAAGACTCCCCTGACCCAAGCCTGCCAACCATAGTGCTACCATGTTATTATAATACCATATTTAAATATGCAAACGGTCGTAAGTGAAAGAACGAGTGTGTAAATGTGATGGGACACTAAATAAATATCAAATAATGATGTCGGAACCTCACGTTAATAGTCTGAAATTTTACAAATACACTTTACTTCAGTGGTTAGCACTGTTGTCACCGCAAGAATGTCCTGAGTTCGACTCCACCATCTGGCTGGGGCCTTCTGTGTGAAGTTTATATGGACACTTTTCAGTTAAGTGTTATGCAACAAGAGTGAACTGGCCACATTGTTAGGTACACCTTGCTAGTACTGGGTTGTACCCCTGGCTTGCCTTCAGAACTGCTTTACTTCTTCGTGGCAAAGATTCAACAAGGTGCTGGAAACATTCCTCTGAGAATTTGTTCTAAGAGATTCAAAGTGTGCCAAGAAAATATCTGACGCACCAGTGCACCATCACCACCAGCCTGAACCACTGATATAACTGAGGACTGAGCCGTGCTTTTATGAAGCTTATACCAAATTCTGACCCCACCATGTTGCAGGTGAAATCAATACTCTGTTTTACTTCTGCATAACTTGGTTGTAATAAGAAGTTATCTGAGTTACTGTTGCCTTCCTATCAACTCAACGCAGTCATCCAGAGATTTGCTAATGACAGGATCTTTTTTAGACTATTCTCTGTAAACCCTAAAGATGGTTTTGATCCCAGCAGATCAGCAGCTTTTGAAATACTCAGGTCTGGCACTAAGAACCATGCCACATTCAAAGTCACTGGACTCTTTCTCTGAAACAGTCTGGAGGTTTGCTATCGCAGTAAAGCTGCTGAACAAACAGCCGTGACTTCAGGCATTTGCAGCACTCAGCCAGGAAATAGTGCAGCACATAAGCGCGTGCTGTAGCGGTGATGGTAGATTTATTTGGTTTTCTTCAGGCAGAGCAAGATAAATGATCCTTTTCTGTTTTTTCTTCATCTTTCACACAAAGCAAGAACAAAAGAGTAAAAAAGGTTAAGCCAGGTGCACTGTGGTCTTTTTGCTTTGGACATTTTATGCTTTTACTACAGAGTCCACAGTCTATGTGTGCTTTAATGTCTGTGTTTCCTCCCTCAAAATGCAATTTATATTGAATGTAGTGCAACAAAACACCTGTACTTACTGCGGTTACAGAGATGGCATGAGTGGTGCTGTGACTGGTTGTGCACTCTCATGTGATCTGTGATGTAAGCAGCTGACAGGAGCTTCCCACAGATGTGGCAGGGCACCTTCTCTTCATGGCGAATCATATGTGCACGCAAACGATCCTTAGTAGCGAAACTGGATTCACATGTCTGAAAAAAAAGAAAGCAATATGACAATATGATTGCAAAACCTTTTGCAAACTACAATTTTTAAAGTGAAGTTTTACAATACTATGTTTTGCACACCACAAAATCTTAGTGACAGCTGCACATATTTGAAAACCCACAAATGAATTCCGCACACTGTCCGTCGCTAATGCACTGTTTCAGGCATCAGACTTTCTTTACAGAAGAAATACATTTGTTTAAAGTGTTTAGGTTCTACAGCTATTTTACCTGTTCAGGATCAATGTGTGTCCAGAACAATGTTCACACTGCTAATGCTGACATAGGAAGCTGTAGCTGTTAGCGCCACTGTACCACAGCTAATTTCTTTGGGGTGCTTTTGACATTTGAAAGATTTCCAGGGCATTTATCAGACAAATACTGTGCTTTGCTTTGTGGTTAATGGAACTAACAGCCTGTTCAAGAAGCCTAAGCTCCAGTTTTGGTAAGTAAAATTCTTTACTTAGCAGTTATTAGCGGGTATCTGTTTGCTATCTTGCGTTAGCTGGCAACTTGGCACTTTGCCCTCTGATCCAAACATGTTCACTTCAGGCTCCAAAGAACAGGATGGTGACAGTCATGATGTCAAAATTGAGACTTCACAAATCACTGTGATCTCAGCAGCTAACTCCATCTTTTTTATACAGTTAGCGCATGCCCATAGCATATGATTATTCGGTCTGTTTGTGCTGTTGGTAAGCTAACTTACTTAATCATAATAAAAAAAATTAAAAAACAGCAGTGGTAAAAGTTATTTTTATAAATAAATAAACAGATAAATCTATGTATGTTTAAAGGGCCACGTGAACTATGTAATGACTGTGCTACTACACTGAGCACCTCTCACCCCTCAATAAGTGCATAACAAAAAAAATGGTATGCAAGATTTTCTTCTGTTGATCATACAATGATACAGTAAAAGAGAATTTCATAACTTAAGTGTCATTATGGCTTCATATATATATTTATATATATTTATATTAGACTGTGTGAGTGATCCACAGTCTAATAAGTCTGTTTGTATCCGTGTGAAAGAGTTTTATCATTTTTACTGTCACGGTTCGTCATCATATAGTTGATAAACCAAGATTTATCAAATTTAAGTTAACGAAAGTTCAAAGATCTGTAGTTCACATCTTTATGTATGACACACGTAGACGCACATATACATAAACACACAAGTGTGCGATGAGACATGCTGATCTTGCCTGTGTAAATATCCAGCTTTAGTTGTGCCGTATGTAGGCATAATGTTCACAATAATGTTAAATAAATGTTATGCCTACATATCTGATTAAAATAGATACGTACTTTAGCCACATCAGTTTCCATGGTAATATTTTCATTGTTCATATACCCCTGTCTGCAATATATAAGCTGAAGATGTAGATATATAAAAAGCACTGCAATGTGTAAGAGGAACACTATGCACACAGTGAAGTGACTAAACGTGTAAAGTTAAGTGAGGATAAAACACGAGATAATCGTGACTTACGGGGCATTTGAAGGGTCGCTCTGAGGAGTGCACCTGTCTGACGTGACTATTGAGGTGGTCGGGCCTTGGGAGGAGAGAAAGAAATGAGAAACATGTCAGAGCAGGAAATTCTTCACGTGTGTCGGGAACATTCGTTCTGCTGCATTACCTGGAGAAAGCCTTTCCACAGTGGGGGCAAATGTAGGGTTTCTCCACGCCGCCCTGGTGGGAGCGCACGTGGTGGCTCATGCGGTCCTTCCTCTTGAAGCGCTGCTGGCAGATGGGACAGGAGAACGGCTTCTCGTCCGAGTGGGACAGGCGGTGACGGTTGAGATGGTAGACGTCTCTGAAGGCCTTCCCGCACGTCTCGCAGGCGTGGTTCTTCCTCACGGGGTTGGGGTTGGGGTTCGTGGGCCGCTGAAGCAAAGCAGACAAGATAAGCACACTACAGAGTTCAGACGTTAAGCTTTTCGCCGCAGCACTGTGAAAAGAAATGCGTTCATTGTTGGCTGCCCTGTTTCTTATGTGGAAACCATGCAAGATGCACGCTGAGATTAAGTGTGGGTTGTGCAAAGTTTTCACTATTTGTGCAAAACATTTAGCCACTTTCACACCGTTTGCGTTACAGAGAACATGCAGGGGAGCATGGGGGAGGCTTCCAAGCACAGTGTTTCTCAAACTGAGGGACCAGTGCCAAACACTGGGATGGAATTTACTGGTCCCTTAACGGATTTCTGTTCCTGGGCTTTATGGAAAATGTGAGAAACTGGGGAATTTGAATCAAATACAAAGCAGGTGACAGATGGGCAGCTGCTCGCGGGGAGAAGACGTCTTAACCATCCCTCTGGTCAGGCAGCTTAAGAAACAACATGCTTGAAGGTTCGGGGTTGACGACAGCCATCTCCACAAGGCCCTGACCCACCTGTACTGCCGCCCCTGTGGCCATGACGACAGCAGCAGGAGGCGGAGCATGAGGGTTAACACTAGCCATTACGTTTGGCATGGCCACCCCTTCACCATCCTGACCACCCAGGGGAGGCTGCTGAACGCCCGCCAGCACACCGGGAGGGGCGAGAGGGGGAGGCGCGGAGAGGTGCAGCAGGGAGAGGGGAACATGGGGCCTCTCCGCCCTCCCTCCAGCCCCCACCGCCATTGCCGACGGGTCCGCCGCTGCCGCCACCACCTGGCTGGCAGCTCTCTCCTTTGCTCCCTCCGCCTGCTCTCTGGCCCTGTCCTTCATGCGTACCCCAGTGTGGACCGACTGGTGCCGCCGCAGGTTGTAGTTGTTCTTGAACTGCTTGTTGCAGATGGCACAGATGTGTTGCACGCGAGCTGGCCGAGACACAGGCTTCACTGGAGCCGAGGGAGGCGTGAGGAAAGACAGATGATGGAAAAAGAAAAAGAAAGAAAGATGTTAACTTTTAAAGCTTTATATGATCCTTTAAGGCAGGGGTGTCGAACTTCAGGCCTCGAGGGCCGGTGTCCTGCAGGTTTTAGATCTCACCCTGGGTCACCACACCTGAATAGTATGATTAGTTCAACATGTCTTGAAGTTCTCCAGGCCTCTGGAGAACTTCAAGACATGTTGAGGAGGTCATTTAGCCATTTAAATCAGCTGTGTTGGATCAAGGACACATCTAAAACCTGCAGGACACCGGCCCTTGAGGCCTGGAGTTCGACACCTGTGCTTTGAGGCATCCTGCAGGAAAACAGATTCATACAGAGTATGTGGCCGGTCTAAATATAAACCTCTGGAAGGTCAACTAGTCCCAAAAAAAATCCAAGGCAGAAAAGTTTGGCCTTTTCAGTCCATCTTAAGAAGCTGTAATAGAATTTTTTGAAAACTTTTTTTTAGCTTACATAACTAACTGGTTAGCTATTAAAATGACTGGCAGATATGATCACTATATTGCGCAGGGTTGTTACTGTAGTAACCATTGCATTAACTATTCTGATGAGATTAAAGTCCATTCACAAATGAGTTCTTCAGACACTCAAAGATATTCTCTTATCGACCGCAGAT
Organism: Oreochromis aureus; assembly: GCF_013358895.1. Classification (NCBI taxonomy): domain Eukaryota; kingdom Metazoa; phylum Chordata; class Actinopteri; order Cichliformes; family Cichlidae; genus Oreochromis; species Oreochromis aureus. The sequence continues at coordinate 17,210,005 of NC_052949.1, forward strand.
GACACGCATAATCGCAAATATTCACATTTTAAGAGGGTGGCTTATTATCTGATTGACAGATGGGGATGTGGTGGTCAGTGCTCCATATTTCTTATTTTTCTGCTGGTACACATGTGAAGACGGTGTGCTGAAGAGCTTCATGGCTCAGGCTTTACAGGATTAAAGAAATTAGGTTGCTTTCTATGACAGCAAAAATAAATACACATATTCATAAACTACACAATCCTGCTCTGATCACCAGTAGTATGAGTTGATATTCTTCATGCTGTTGCCATAGGCAACGCTGAGATGCTCTACACTGTGTCATTCACTTGTACCTGATCATCCATGAGTGACCTGTATACTTTTTACATTATTAGACCACACAAGTGGTTCATTTACTGCCATTTGCATTTGCACGTTTAAGTACTCGGCTATTTTATGAGATTCAAATTTTTGTGGCCATCATCTGCCTCGCTGCGTCCGGTCTTTTCACCTGCTGCCTTTGCCCCACAAACACTTTTTCTCCCCTTTAGCAGCTCCACAGGTGTTTAAGAGTGCAGTGTCCCCTTACCAGGCAGAGGTTCCTCACTGAGAGCAGTGGTGTCCACAGTTGAAGGAGGCTGTGCTATGTGCTCTGTGGGTGGGGTCTGGGGAGAACTCGTATGAACTGGCAAGAGCTCTGATTGGAGGCTCCCCTCCACTTGGTTTTGGGTGGGAGTACTCTGGAGAAGCAAAGGAGAAGGCCATCACCAAATGTAAACACAAGTCACAGCTATATCTTCTCCAAGAGTGCGGCGTAGTAAATGCAAGAAGTGAGGGCTGCAGGACAGCTGTGGACCCACACTGAGAGACAGACAGAGGGAGAGAGAGGGGGGAGGCCTGCGCGACAGCACGCGAGCTGTTAAAGTGAAAGCAGAGCACAGAGAGAGGAAAGAGAGAGGCCTGCAGTGCCTACCTGGAAGAGAAAATTGCTCCAAGCAGCATCCATTTTGCGCCACAGCGATGGAGATTAGAAAGTCAGCTCTGGATTGAGATCGAGGAGAGCGGTCTTTGCATCGCTTTCTTCGGGTCGGCCCGCCGCTGATCGGGGCGCAAACAGTCGCCTGTCCGGCAGCAGAAACGCCGGGCTCCCGGATCCTCTGGAAAAACGCGAAAAAAGCCGTCTGCAAAAATATGTTTCTCTCATTGAGGTAGCCTAGTGCTGACGATTAAAATGCACGCAGCTGTTGACTAACGCACGCTGCGGTACACAGGCAGTGGTGGAGCAGGCCAGGCCAATAACGGCCCGTTTCTCTCTTTGACTTTGGTTTCTAACTTTAATTAATTTAAACAGCAGTCTCAGTGAAGCGCAGGATCACACAGCCCAAACTACTTCCAGAAAAAAAGAAGCAAAAAACAAAAAACCTCGCATCTCACAGTATCACACTTTAGCAACAAACAATAAGCCAACCTGCGTGAAATAAATGCGTATTTTTACGCAAAAGAACAAATATGGGTTATAACACACGTATCTGGCAGCACAGCAGGTCATGCTTTGTTTTTAATTTATGAATCCAAATATTTTTTTTCCGATTTCCCCCCAAATAGGCCAATCGGGTGTTTGTCGAAGCCTCGCTGTTGGATTCAAGCCCTGACCCCGGCGAGCGGCGCTCTCGCCGGGCCGCAGCCTATCGCTCCACCTCGGCCGTTCAGCTGCGAGGATGTCATCTTTCTTTTTTTATCGCCCGCTCTCCCTCCTCCCTCCCTGTCTCTTTCTTCCTTTTCTTTTTTAATTCCTCTTTCTTCTCCCCCTCCTCTCCTTTTCTCGCACCGCTATGTCCCACTTGCTCTTAAAGGGATAGGGTTTCCTCTTTGGACACCCCCCTCTCATTTCCGTCTCTCTCGGCGAAGCCCTGTCCGTTCTCCCGCTTCCTTCCTGGGTTTTCGGCCGACACAAAATCCACTCGTGCGTGTTTTTTTTTCTCCCCGCCTTCCTCCAGCCAGGCCCTTACTGAACAGATCTGCACAGCAGAAAACAGCCGGAGTGACTTTCCATTAACGGAGCGATGACAGACGCATCTTAAAGGGCAGTGCGCACAGATCCTCCCAGTCAGGCTATAATAATGATGTCAGAGATACGGTGGAGGACAAATAGCAGCTCAGCATATGAACATAATGAACGAGAGTAATTGTTTAGCGAGACATTTGTCTGCTTAGGGGAAAAAAACAACAATTAAAAGCATTTGAATATTTGACTTGATTTTCTGTTTTTATAAAACGAATATATTATAGATAATTAGAAAAGTTTGCGTCATCATCATATGGAAATCATTTCATTTTAAACTAAGGAGCCCAGAAAATCACTGGGATCATTGGTAAGTGTAAGAATAAAGGGTCCATCTTCAGTTATGTATGATTAGTGATGTCTAAGAATGAATATGAGATCCTGAATTTTAAAGAGGGGGACTTCTTTAACTGGGTGGTACGGAGGACCAAGTATGCCAATTAAAAGAAATGCATTAAATTAAAAAACTGTAACAAAAATATTATTTCAAATAAATATCATACAAGTAATAATGTGTATATATATATATATATATATATATATATATCTGTTTGGTCTGTCCAATTTAAAAACAGTGCCATCATTACACTAGAAGGTTTGTTGATCAGCAAAAGCCTGGCCTTTTTCTATATAAAGACTAAATGCAGACTGTAAATATTAAAATTGGAAAAATGATACATAAGAATTACATTGAAAACTTGGATTTTATTTAAAAAATAAAAATACATTGATAAATAACATTAAATAAATAAATGGGTGAATTCAAACGCAAATAAAAACATGTCATTTGAAAGACTGTCTAATTGATGATGCCAATTTATTTACAGTTATTTTTTAAAAAAATGTTAAATTTTGGTCCTCACTTGTTTGAGCCCCCTACTGCCTAAAAATATGTAAAAACACTGACAGATGTTCTTTGCCATATCTTAAAAAACAGAAAATATTCACACTGTAGAAACTGAAACTAAGATCATTTAGGCCCCTTTTTCAGATACTTAAAAGTTACGTGAAAACCAGAAATCAAATCAAGACAAGTTAATGTGTTAATATCAATTTATTATCTTTTTTTAATTACTTTTTTAAAGCACCCCATTTCTTTTCCAGCACATGTGTTAAGACCCTTATTCCTCTCCTTCCTCAAGCTTGGAATTGCTTGACTTGAATATTTAATAAGAATTTCAACACCCTCCCCCAAAAATCTCTGCAAAGCACCGCCGAGCATGTGTTCAATCCTCATCCTCCTTCATCCAGGGCTCGCCACGGGAACCGAGGCTCCCCTGCCTCTCACCGAAACCCCTGACAGCCGGTCTAAAAACACAGTCACACTGATGTCCCCACACACAACGGCCGTCTCCAATCCACCAGTCTTAGTTTATATAAGGAGTTTATGCATGCACTGAGATTCCAACCAAGCATAAAGTAGTAGGTTATACAGGGAATTGTCTTGAGCTGGTGTTTCTGAGTCATACAAACAGCAGGGTGATTATCCTTTTTTCCATTTTTTTAAATAAAGTAACAAGAATAAAAAAAAAAAAAACAGAAACAAAAAAGTTATTTCTGATCTTCTTCAAGTAAATATCAGCCCACGAGACCCTCTGTGGGCGTCACACCAAACACTGATGGGTCTTATTGATCCGTGTGGACGGGCTGCTGCTGTCACTGCTGCTGTGCCGGCACCAGAGGGCGCACCTCCACAGCAGCTCGGTCGAGGCCCGTCCTTTCACTTTCACTTCCTTCTCCGCACACTTTAAAAATATTTTTTTTTAAACATACTGATTGCATGCTGCACCCTTCAGCAGTCAGATTCTCAACTTAACCCTGAAAACAAATAAAAAAGGAAAACCAGCGTTTACATTCCAGTGGCCAATTTTTTTTTTCCTCTATGAAAGTCCAGAAGAGGTCTGTGTTCACGTGAATAGCGGGGTGTTGTTGTAAGAGTGTCTCTTTGAAATTCAGTCTAAAAATGAAAAAAAAGAAAGAAGTGGTAATATAACTAGACTTTACTGCTCGACACACATACAAAATAAATCATTAACAATTATCAATAATCCCTTATTAATAATCATTAAGACCTTGAACACACCACACCTGACAACAGTTTTTATCACCTTTTTTTGTGTTTTTTTTGTTTGTTACACAGCCAAAAGTGGGCCCTTTTTGCTTGTCGCAAGAAAAAAATAAAAATTAAAAAATAACCGTGAACATGATTACAACAACACTTACATCAGGATTAGTTATGGTAATATTGACACCTATAGAAAATGCAATTGGAGCTGTCACTCTAAATCTTGAATTCAATAGTCATTTTTGAATATATCAAAATTACTATCATTATCTTTGTTACTCTATAAAACCAAATGATTGTTTTTTTGTTGTTTTTTCTTTAATATTCCCATAAATATGTACAGTAAAGATCCAAAAACTAACCAAATGTGGGACGAGTGGTTTTAAATGCCAGTGAAACTCGGGACAGGTACGGTACATTTCAAATGTGTTTGGTCATGTTTTTACAAATGTTTTTTTTTCTTTTTTCTTTTTTGCACATCTATCTCATGCAATTGGAGTGACTCCCATAGACACCTATGTTGTTTAGATACTCAATACGTCATGGATGCCAGAAAGCTATGTGTTTTTTCCCCCTCTCTCCATATGTATTTGTACATTTCCACATAAAGATTTTTCCTCATCCCATTTTTCCTTTTTCTTTTATCTCTTTTTGTTTTTTTAAAGAAGAGTCTCTTAACTTTACAAACATTCCGTGTTATTTGTATTCGGCTTTGAATCGCCTCGCAGCCGTCAAATAAAAAAAAAAAAAAAAAAATCAGATGGCACGACATCCCTTTAAGAACCCCTTAAAGGCATTGGTGACGTTCCGAGCAACTTTTTTACGTGTGTGTTTTTTCTTTTAAATACACAATACAAAAAAAGAGAGAAATTAACAAAAAAAAAAAAAAAGTTTAAAGCAATAAAAAAATGTTTTTCCAAACTCCAGAAGTCTGGATATTAGAGTAACCCCTCACCCCCACCCTATTTTTCTTCTTGTATTCTGCCCATTCGGCGTGTCCAGTTTACGGGCGCTTGCTGGATAATATCTGGACTACTACGAACTACATACGAGTACACACACAATGCAACAAAACATCACCCTCGTTTCCTCCCTCGTCCTCGCTCTTTCTCCATTCCAGCAAAGAACATCATAGAAGAAGACATGGCTGCCATCCCCTCTCTCTCTCTGTGCAGTTCCAGGAGGACACAAACAGGGAAAAAAATGCTAATCGTCCCCTCTTTCACGCGCCTTATCTCACTTTTATACAAAGATAAAAACATTAAACAGAAGTGTCTTTTTTTTTTAACCTAATGTCACCCTAATCCAGTGATTTTACAGGTGGTTACATTCCTCCCTCCCTCCCTCTTTGATACTTGTGGGAATGGAAGGAAACCTCTCCACCCACCCTGAGTCTAAAGAGGCAGGGTGCAGCTCAATAATGTCAGTTTGTCCTTTCTTTGCTTCTGATCTCTTTGACTTTCTGCGCGTTAAGAGAAAATGGCTACGTCCCTAAATCCTTTGTGTTAAGAGTTTAGAATTGAGATCAGCCCAGGAAGGAAAGAAAGAAAGGTGGCAAGCTGAGAGTATTGAGATGCAGCCTGTGGTAGCTACCTTCCTAAATCCCTCCCACCCTTCTTCCTACCAGGCTCTCCGCTGTTTTACCGCCTGCTGTCTAAGAGTAGGAGAGGTGGGAGCCGTTGGAGATGTGCGAAGTGACTGAGGTGCTTCGGCTCAGGACGCCGTCGCTACCCCCGGCGCCTCCTGGCCCCCCGCCGGACGCCGTTCTCCTCAGAGGTTGGGGGCTGTTTCTCAGGGCCATCAGGCTGGGGGCGCCACGCACGGCCAGCCCGCTGCCGCCGCCGCCACCTCCGCCGTAAATCCCCCCCTGCGAGGAGGAGGAAGAAGAAGAGGAGGAGGACGGCCCGGAGATGGAGGGAGGGGCAGGGGGCGGGGGAGGCAGCATCGCCAGGGACTGAGAGGAGGAGCGTGAGGGCAGGTGATGGGAGAAGGGCAGGGGGTGTGGGTGGGCCAGGTCGCCGCCGGAGCCCCGCACTCCGGCCCACTCCCGCTCCCTCTCCTTCTCCCGCTCCCTATCTCGATCCCTCTCCCGCTCGCGGTAGAGCTGTGGCGTGCTCTGGTGGTGGTAGTGCTGGGGTAGGTGGTGTCGCTGGTGGTGGGAGGAAGACGAAGAGGAGGAGGAGGAGGAAGAAGAGGCGGAAGAGCGCGATGAGTGGTGCATCTCCCTCCCCTCCCGGCCCAGCCCCAGGGCCATGCCCAGGCCGTGCGAGGAAGAGGAGGACTCGCCCCTGCGATCCCCGCCGCCGCTGCTGTTGTGGCTGCGGCGGGAGAGCTGCTGGGAGGGCACGTTCTGCGGGTGGATGCCGTGACTCCAGTGGCCAGCTGAGCGGGAGCTGGAGGGCGGCGCGTTGGAGTAGGCCTGTTTGGGGTAGGCTTCGCTGGGAATGCCGGTCAGCGCCATGTTGCTGAAACCCAGACGCAGGCTCTCTGCATCGAACGCCTCGATCTCGCTGGCCTGCCGTTCCAGGAGGGTGCGGATACGCTCTGAGCGCTCGTTCTGCAGGGACAGCATCTCCTCCTCGATCTAGCAAAACAGCAACAAAAAACGCATGTGCAATCATTGCAATAATAAAAACAAAGTACTTAAAAGTAGTGTTTCAGACCATAAACTAACCAGGAATGAAGTTAATGAGGTCAAGTTAGAATCAGAGTAAATTATCCACAGATTTCTTTTGTTGTTTGTTGTTATAAAGACTGCAGGGTTAAGGCACATCTTCACTGGATTCCTGTTTTGGATGGCTACATCCATCTTTTATGTACAGTCTATGATTCTTCAGTCAGTCTGAGGACATGGAGAGCTTTTTATCATCATCCGTCAGAGACAGAGCTGCCCAGATGTCATTGTGAGATATCAATAAAAGCGAGGAGGAGATGCAGGTGTTAGATTGTAACTGTTAACCAATAGCTACACAATCCTCCATTTTTCCAGCTAAAAAAAACAAACAAAAAAACTCTTTCCACTCATAGAAGAACAAACAGAGGTCTATGTCATTAAATAAAGCTCCAAAAACAGCTTGCAAGGGGACACTGTGTTAAAGGTGCCCAGACAGCAGACAGATCCGAGCCTAATCTGGACTATTTTTGGCACTTATTTGCTACGTTTGGCTCAGTTACAATGCCGGCGGGATGTGACTCAAAAGTCCTGACGTGCCTGTATTTTGGCCCGTGCAAGGTGGCTAAACTGAGACAACTAGACTACGCATCAGGGAGGGGCACAAGTTGAGGCCAAATGTGGCCTGTAGGAGAACTTTGGATGACGGACACCAAAAACATCTTGCCATCTGGGTGTTGTCAGCGACTGTGAAAAGATGAGCTACACCTGTCTGGGATCTTCTCTGTTTGCTTGTTTGAGGTTCTTGCACTTTATTCTAAGAAGCTTTACTTTGAACACGAGTGACAAAAGGCTCTAACCCTCTGTTCCAGCAGGGCCCGGCGGATGGACACCCTCTGCTCCAGATCCTTGACTTCTCTCTCGTGCTGCGTGTCCGTGTGGATCTTGATCTTGCTCTGATAGGCGTTAAGCAACTCCAGCTCCTGCTGCAGCTGCATCCGCAACACCTTGTACTCCGCTTCCTGCGTCTCATCCAGTCGCAGCTAAGAGGAAGAGAAAAAGGAGAGTGTTTAAGTGGAAAAAACAAACCGAGAGAGATCTGAAGAAGCTGTAGGTGGAATCACTTTGCACCAGTGTTCATAAGGTTAGAAGAGGGAAGGGAAGAAAAGGGGATTTGGAAGTTAACAAAAGCGTGTGTGCATATTCAACATATTCCAAAATAAATTAATAAAATAATATTTTCTTCAAACTTTGTTAGTGTAAAAATCTGTAACGGGTTGAAGTGCTTCGACCTCTGTGTGTCATGTCTGTTTTATAGTTTGGCTCATGTTTCAGATGACAGACAGCTAAATATATATTTTTCTGACCTCTGGATTATAAGTTTAATCAGTGTTTGGGAAACCGTCCCAAACAGACTTTAGCCGCAGTCGCAGCATGAGGAGAACAAACAAGGGCGGCGGGGATTTGGCTTAGTGGACCTACGTGGCACTCTGCCGTGTCGAGGTAATTAAAGTAGCGCAGGGGCTCATGTTATCCAAGAGACATTTTGTTACGTCCCATCGTCTTCTTACTTTGTTTCATTCATTTAGGAACTTAGGATTTAGATGTGAATGACTCCGACACTAAGAGGCTGGCGACTGACTGAGAGAAGCTTTTACAGGATGGTCTGAAAGTTATTCAGGAGGCACAGGCTTAGAAATTGACGCTGTAATGTAAGGGCACCTTTCACTGTGAAAAATAGAATCCTGTCTATTATAAATCAGCTCATTTCTTGCTTAATATGTAAAAGAGAACGGGTCGCAGGGTTCAGCAGTTTAAATCAGTCTAAATTACATTTAAACTTTATTGTAGGTTCTGCTGTGATTCATGTGGCATTTAAGCCTCACTTAATTATCTTCTTTTTCCTTAAACTGGAGTCACTGCAGCTGTGAAGTGGAAAACAAAGCACAGCAGAGGTGGATCTTTGCAGTGTTGCATGTGGGAAAAAGACCTTGTTGGGCCATGGCCGGATTGATCTCCTGAGGAGTCCCAGGGCATCACTTTTTTGTTGGGCCCCCCAGTTTTTTCTTATTTCCCCAGGGTAGGCTAAAATATTCAAGCACTTTAGATGTTAATGAACAGATTCACAGACTGACTGAAAGTTTAGTGGATTAACCGTGTTATGATTTTATTGGTGCATGTTTCATAATTTGCTGTGATGATAAAGGAACAGCCTGAGAGTTCATCTGTGGTCCAACAACAGCAACATCCTTGACTTTATGGTCCGCTGATTACACATTAATCATTGACCAAACAGCCTCAATTGAAAATTAAACAGACCCTGCACAGCTGATATTTTACCTTAGAGTGAGTTTAGAAGTGATTGTTCTAATTACACAACATGGCTTAAAATTTAGAGTATTCAGAGTTTAGTCAATTACTACACTCCTTTTAGGAAAAGTGATACATTTATATAAAATGATAAAGATAAACTGATTGAGTTCATAGCACTCTTATGTAACTGAATAAGAGCCCTGAATTTATGGCTAAAGCAGAACCTCTAACACTTATCTTCTGAACCTCTCACAAAGCTGTCATCACTTTTTCCTGTCTTCAATATTCTTACTTTAGATGGATGTTTTTTTTTGAGGGAGGACCTGTTTAACTGCAGGAGCAGGTAGCAGGACAGATCACCAGCTACAAAACTTAATTAACACTGAGGGACCAGGAGGTGGCTGGTTGGTTGGTTGGCAGGCAGGTAGACAAGCAGGCAGGTGGGCAGGAAGATCCCCCAAGCCAGGCCCAGCAGTGGTGCTGGTGGTGTGGTGCGAGTGTGAAGTGAACGACGTCTCCTTGCCTTACTCACAGCTTGTGTGGACAGCATGTCATTGATGGAGTGGTCATACTGCTCGGCCAGGATGGCCAGCTTACGAGTCTGCTCGTCCTTCAGCCGCTTCAGCACGGCCTTGTGGTCCGATTTGGGCGTGTTCTCCAGGAGGTGGTTGCGCAGGGCCTTGTACTGGCGGGTTTGGATCTTACAGGTATCCTGGAACTGACGCTTGATCTGAAGCTCTTTGGACTGGAGGAGACAGAAGAGACATGGAAGCAGCTCGGCTAAAGTGCTCCTATTGTTTGTAGAAATGATCATGTTGACAGACGTGTCAAACATTTTACATGATACTTAAAGTGAAAACACCTGCTGAACTGTTGGATGACACCATCGTGGCCACATAAGGATATGTCCTTTGTCATGAAAACATGTTGGAGATTTACTGTTTATGAAGACTTGTGCAGTTGGATGCTTAAAATGCACATGATCCAAATTCTAAGGAGTCTAAAAATCACACATTCTTATTATGAATGTCTGTATCTTAGATTAAAATTTATATTTAAGAGGTTGGATTTATAACATTTAAATAAACATACAAGGAAGTCCTACTTAATTCCAGTGTGATCAAAGCTCTGCGATGGTCTTAATGAGATGACTTGGCTTCTTTTATTTAAATAAATGTACCTTTTCTTGTTGCTTATGTCAATATCATTTCCCTCTGAAGAAAGTGCTTAAAATCAGAAGGATTAGAGGGAGTAGCAGAGTAACAAAGTTTAAGCCTTGCTTTGGTGATTTTACACAATCGCTGTGAACTTTTTCAGGTGCTCACATAAACCAGCAGCTGGACGAAACATACCGTACACAGTCTGCTCAAAAGTCTAAGAAACTAGTTTATTTTTAGTGTTCTGAGAAAAAGATTAAAACATCACGTTGGCCGATGACTTACTGGGGCAAAGTTAAATGGCTGTGTGAGATTACTGTGCAAGGAAAACGTAATACACTGATCCAAGGCAAAGCAAATAATGTAACGCTTTCTAAATAGGTAGGAATAAGTTTTCCTGTCATAAACTTACATTTTGTGGTGACCTAATGAATTATTTCTGGTCCTGTAACTGTTAATCCACCACTATGTGTGAGCTCTTTAATGATAAATGAATATTTTTAAATGCTAAATTATAATTATTTGTGTTATCCATGAATTTTCTAATTCCCATCACCAAAAAGCAAACAAAAAAACAGAAGCAGCAGAAATTCACAGTAAAGCGCATTATTTTTTAATTAAGGTGCCATAATTCTGTTGTAAAAACACTGCGAACACTTTCAAGGACCTTTAATGTTTATTCTTAAGAATGAGCCTTTCTATATATTTGTCAGGCGATAATAAATCAAAACAGTTGTTTTCTTGCCATTGGCTGATTGTACTGCACAAACTAACGAGTCATGTCCAAGAAAAACGAATCTCATTTCACCAAAACCTGATTGATACTCTGCTGTTAAACAAACGGCCCAGACCTTGAGCATAATCTGGGTCAAGTCGAATCAGATGATCGCCGTTTAAGATCATAAATATTTGCAAGTTATAATCACAATTTTATGTTTATACTTGCTAATAATGTTTTTGGTGCCTTATAAATGGGGGCAAAAAGGGGACGACAGATGACGACAGGAATGTGTGAGGATACAGGAGGAATGAACAAAAAGGTAAAAAGGATTCTTTGTGCAGTAAGATAAGGAGGAAAGTAAGCAAATGAAGACATGATAATAATGGAAACAACAACAACAAAAAAAAAAAATCATAAAAACAAACAAGACAATGATTTGAACACAAAAGAATTTATTTTTGTGTATGACAAAATGTTTCTCTATGCTTGCGAGCACACGGCTGTACAGTATGCCAACACTCATGCAGCTAAAATGAGAATAAAAGGACGACGAAATGTCTGCCCAACACAATGCAGCACTGGTCTTATAAATACTGCATTAATTAAATATATATATTAAAAAAAAAAAAAAAAAAAAAAAACTCAAGGTGATATAACTCTGTGGAAACACTCAGTGTCACAACAAAACAGAATGCAGACATGTAAACATACACAAAAGGAACAAGTTACATTCAAATAAAACATTGATTGAAACTTCTCTTTTAAAGCTCGAATTCCCATATGCAAAAAACAAAAAAAACCCAAAACACATTTTTTTCCTTTCCTTTGGATGAGATTACAGTTAAGACTGAGCTTTCCTACTCAGTACTGTCCCTCCACAAAAACAGCTCACATGTGGCGACACAAACAAAGCTCTTTATTCCTGCATTTTCAAGCGCTAACGCATTTTTACGCTTCATTTAGATGAACTCAAACTATTTTGGCGTTTAGCAGAGACACAAACAGCAGAATTAACCGTGGGTTTCTTTTGTCTGACTGACGCGGAGCTGAAATGATGAACTGAGTGATCGGAAAGTTCATTTTCTCATCATTTCAGTCTTTGTTTCAAATTAAAATATATATCTTAAAAAAAAGAAGGCTCAAACATTTTGGTTTTCAGCTTCTCTGATTATCTTTAGGTTTGCTGAACACGTCGGCCGGGTGAAGTGCAGTTGCGATGGGTGTATTTTTTAAGCTTCACAAGCTAAGATTGAAACGATCTTTTCATAGAGATTTGTATTTCTTTAATACCTTTCAACACAGTGCAAAACAAAATATTGATAGAATCAGATATCGGCCTTCTCTTCATTCGATAGTGACCTGCTCAGTCTCATTTTTCACATTCAGTAGTTTCAATCTTTTTACTATAATTCTACCTCAAAAGATTGTCTATATGGCTTCATATTAAACGAGTTACATTGAAATATTAAACAGTTTCTTATACTTTCACTATGCAAAAACATATCCTGATTCCTTATGTTTCTGCTATAGATTTAGGATATCACTTCAAAACAGACTCTTGAAAGCAGGCACTTCTTATTCGATTACTACGAGCGAAATGTTTACATGGTAAATCATAACAAGATTATTGCAGAACATGCAATAAAACATAATAGTCATAATATCTAACTAGAATCTAGATGATGTATTCACTAGCTGCATGTATAATAATTATAGCAGTAATATGTATAAACGTATTCTAGTTCAACTGAATATGTTTTTTGTTCCAGCTAAATGGCCCCATACTTTATCATTTAAGACCAAGATATTAATAATTATCCCTCTCTGCTCTCACGATGGTCCGAGATGTTTCCACTCAGCGGTTTATTGCACTTTTCAGTCGGCTGAGAGCTAGTGTTCAGGCTGATGTTAGTGAAATTATTGACGATCTTTCATTTTCACAGTACTTTGTGCTTTGGGGAGAGATATTACAGCCGTGGAGCTACGTAACACTCTAATATTTGTTCAAAGCGCTGAGGAAACAGCGCACCCTGTGAAGTAAGACAACTATGAAGAAGAACAAAAGATTGCACAAAAAACGGTCTCAAAAATAACCATAAAAAAATATCTGTCTTACAAATTAAGAGCAAAATAATAAAAATTAAAGAAACTTCTAAAGGAACTTTTACAAAAAGCAAAAATAATGAAATATTAAAACTTCACTGGGTTTCGTTCAGCAACTGTGGGTTCGACAGCTTGTTCAAGTTGGTCGAGCCAACTCATTCAGTAATATGGCTTGTTATGTGTGTGCGCACACACACAAACACGCACACACACGCTTCTGGAGCCAGCGCACACAAACCTGTGTGCATACGAGTGTGTGTGTGGGTCAAACACGGCTCATCTTTAAGAAATGTGACCAGTTTGAGTACGAAAGGAGACAATGTGGCCCAAACACTCAATGAATGGCTGCACAATGGCGTGCACACACGCACGCTCGCACACACACTCACACTATCTCACACCAAAATGTTCCTGACATGTCTCACTCTTGCTATCTCCACGGTCGAATTTTCCCCTTGACAAACCGTCCCGATGAAGTTCGTCTCAACCCACACTCCCACCTCGTCTCCTCGCGAAACATCCTCTCTCTCTCTTCCCTCCTCTGTCTCTCCCTCTCTCTCCTCCTCCTCTCCCTCTGTCTCCTCTCTCTGACCTCCCGGGGCAGCAGGCGTGGTAACCTGCTTGGAATTTCCTTTTTCAAGATGCCAAGGGTTTGGAGTTTTATCCTGACCCTGAGCGGCAGCTTTTTAACGACCTGCCGGGCTAGTTTGAGCACTACAGAGTTAGCTAGATCTGCCAAGACGCCGAGGGGGCGTCTGCCGAAACGCTTCACCCACAGCAGGCCCTTGGCTACAAGAGAGGTGCTCCTGCATTGAGCCTGATACTCCAAGGCCAGGCTCTTTAGTGGAACTGGGATTTTGGACTGGCGAACGCCCCAGTTGCGGCCTGCTTTAGGAAACATCTCATAAAGGTTGCGCTCAGCCATACCGCCCAGCACCGACTGGCACATGGCAAACAGCGGCCGAGGCAGGCGGAAGAGGACGCGCATGCAGAGGCGGTTGACTTTGCGAGGCGCGTGCTGGAAGAAATCACGGGCTGGTCTGACAATCAGGACCACGACCAAATAGAGGGAAAGGAAAATGGAGGGAGAGCTGAGGAAGGAGGCTGAGATGAAAATAATGGGAATGTAATAAATCCCCAAACTGATGGAGAGTCCTAAACTGAAGAGGCCATTGGCCCAGAGGCTGAGAGTCAGGTAGGTGGAAAGCGACAGAGAACAGCAGGAACGAAGGAAAAGGTACGAGAAGAAGAGCGCCAAGAAGGCGAGCTCAGCAGAGAGGAGAACCGACGCCACCGAAGGCAGGGGTGGAGAGCGGCGGAGGGAGAGGAGGAAAATAGAGAGCAGCAGCAAAGTGAGGTTGGAAGGCTGCGCAGCGACAGAGAGGGAGAGGAGGAGGCAGATGCCGTGAGAGAAGAGTGAGGGGAGAGAAGTCTGGGCAGGAGGCGCGGGTGGGGGTGAAACGGGTACGGGCTCCAGCTCCTCCGAGGCGTCAGGGAAGTAAAACTCGGACAGCTCATCGATGTCTCGCTCACGCAGCCGCCTCTTTTCTGGGGACGAGGACAAGATGAGCTCCGACGGACAACCGTCAGCTACACCCCTGCCCTCTTCTTCTTCTTCATTGGTCTCTATGCGTGCAGATTTACCATGATCCTCTTCGTACTCCCACTGCACTCCTTCTACTTCCCTCACTTCCGTCTCCTCTTCCCCAATTTTCCAATCAACTACATCTTCTCTGCAGTTAGCTTCTTCTGATTTACTTCCCTCCTCGTCTACCTCGTCCTTCCCCTCAGCCCCAGAGACACGCACACCCTCCACCCCGCTGCTAAAAACTTCATCTTCATCATCTACTACTCCATCAAGCTCATCCCCAACATCATACATCTCCTTCGCCGCCACCTCGCTCTCCTTTTCTTCCTCTAGCTCCTCCCCCCCTCCCTCGCTGTCCCAGCTGCCGCTCGGCCCCTCTGTCGGCTCGCTCTTTCCCTCCTCGGGAGACCCCTGGCTCTGGGTGCTGTCACTCACTTTGAGGCTCTTGGGCTGTTGGCGGACCTCCACGGCGTGTTTCTGACGCAGCTCTTGCTCGCGCCTCTTGTTATACTCCATCTGGTTGGTGAGCTCCGTCTGGTGCTGCGTGCGGATCAGCTCGGCCCGCGTACGCTGCACCAAACTCAGCTGGCGGAACTCCAGCTCCTGGGTGGATTCGTGGTGACGCAGCAGCATGGCACACTCCAAGTCCTTCAGAGTCTGCTTTTTGTTCAGATCCTGAAGAAGAACGAGAAAAAACAAAAGATGCAGAAGGTGATTTGTAATACTGTGAGGACAGAAACCTGCAATAGCCACCAAAGGATATCTTGTATCAAGCTACAATTATGGTAAAAAGTATACCCTCAGATGAACAGCAACTCATGACATATGATACTGGCTCATTTATTGAAAAACAAACAAAAATATTTTCTTTTTCAGCCATACTGTTGTAGATTTGCTGTTGCGCTTGGGATCGTTGTCCTGTTGCATGAACCACTTTCAGCCAAGCTTGTCAGACAGACGGACTCATCTGACTCTAGAATACTTAGAGATACACAGGAGTTCATGACCCAGTGACTGCAAGGTACTGAGATCCTGTCGCTGCAAAACGAGTCCAAATCATGTGCTAGTATGAGGTGTTTGTGCCGTTTGCTTTTCTCCAAATGTAGTGCCGTGCAAAACACCTCCACTTTACTCTCACTTTCCAGAAGTCTTGTAGTTTATTCTGATGCTGCTTTTCAAGCCAAAGCTTTGCTGCCATGTTCTTTTTAGAGAGAAGAGGCTTTCTCTTGAAATCTCTTCCATAAAAGTCATACATGTTCGTCTTTTTCTAATTGTACTGTCATGAACTTAATACTTGATACTAATTGACAACTGAAGAGTCTGAGATGGGTTTTTTGCACTCCCTCTAAATACTGCAGTTTGACTTTGGGATGAATTTATTGGGGCGTAGAGTCCTGGGAACAATGTTTTTCACTCACTGTAGAATGATGGATGCAGGTTGTTTGGAAATGGCCTTCTAACCCTTCCCAGACTGATGGCAGCAACATTTACTTCTTTAAGATTATTGTTGTTGTTGTGTTTCCTACTTGGTATTGTGTTAAAGATCTGAATGCTTCAGCAAACTGACAAAACTTTTTAGATGTGCTCACACTTGCTCAGTTAATCAAGTGTATTTGATTAGCGGCACCCGGGTGCTACTTTACCTCCTGATTCCTATGGAAGCAGTAAGGGTGCAGTTGGCTCAGTTTTTGTTAAATAAATAATGACATGGTGTAACACGTCCTTCTCTAAACAGTTTCCAATACACCATTTACTGTGTCAGATTAAAAAAAAAAAAATTTCTACACAAGAAGATTTCACCATGATGACTGCACCTTAGTGTTCCCAAATAAAAGACCACTACATGCACAACTTCAATATTTTAGTGCACCTAATTTTCCAAGCCATTAATATTTTGCTTGTGCATTGCTGTTACACATAGGCGACAATGAAAGCTAATTGCAAATGTCTTAACATTTATAAATATTATAAAACAATATCAAAATAAAAATGATATCAATGTGCTTCAAATGACTAAGAACAGTACCTCTCTGAGCAGATCCTGCTCCAGGTTGTGGCGTGACAGCAGCATCTTCCTCTTGTACTGGCGACACTGCACCTCATAATACTGCCTCTGCCTCCGCAGCAGACCCGCCTCTTCCTCAGCCTGCCGCTGCTGCAGGCACTCCTTCTGATGCACCAACCACTCCTGTTTCTCCCGCTTTGGCGTTGACTGATTCTCGTTCAGTTCCTTGAGAGGAATAACAGCAGAGTTTAGCTCAGCTCGCCGTTTGTGCAGCATTATTATAATGAACTGATTGCAGGTGGAAGTCGTGAAAAAGAAGACACTCGTATATTTGTTGAAACATAATGTGACAAAACTCAGAAGCACCTCTTTGAGCTGCTCTTTGCGCTGGCGATACTGTCGTTTCTGGGAATCCAGCAGGCCGGTCAGCTCCTTCTTTTGCTGCGTCAGAATGTGCTGCTGGAACTTCTTCTCCTCAGACACGACCGCCTTTCCCTGGAGGATAAAAGCCCAAAACATTTACAATTAGTGAGGATTATTTCATTGATATTGAGTCTTATCAGTTCTCTTACTGAGACGACTCTCTGCATGTTGGTGTAGAATGAAAACTTCTCAATGGCTGCTACACTTTGGAAAGATCATCAACTTCATATGAAGCAGGCATGTGTACACTGAGCAATGTATTGACAAAGTATTGACTAATATTAGCAAGACTAACAACATAGTGAGTATCAGAACCACACACTGTTGTTTGACATTGATCACATATATTTTTATTTATTATATTTCTCTGTGATCCCCGCTCACCTCTTTCTCCAGGATACCCTGGTGCTTCTTGGTGAGTTTTTCTCCTTCCACTGAGAAGCTGTTCCTCAAATTCTCCAGCTCTTTGTCCAATCTCAGCTGATGTTCGTCCATCTCGGCCTTAAGCTTGTTCTCCAGGCCCATCAGCTGCTTCTGGTGCTGACGCCGCATTCGCTTATATCTGTGAGGAGAAACACGGTTACCTAATGGCTAATAATCAGCAAGCATTACTTAACTAAGCATTTGAAGCCCTTTGTTTTCTTTTATTTGTATAAAGTTCAAAAAGCTGTGCAAATACACTCGTTTTGATTGTCCCGTAACACCGTCAACAATTCGCGACTGTGACCTCACCCGGACATCTGCTCTCTCAGTGCAGAGCCCTGCTCGTGTTCCTGGATCTGACGGGTGACCAGTGAGGCGGTCCTGATGGTGGCAAAATGGTCTCGGCCTCGTCGACGTCTGCCCCCTCCCCCTCCTCCTCCTCCACCACCACCAGCAGATGCAGCTTCTCGCTGAGAATCAACCTCTGGCTGATAGGGATCATCATAGATGTTGTCATGGCTCTACAAGGTGGAGAAAATTAGAGCAATTAAAGGTGGCTACAAATGCAAAGTTTTATCTCAACTCAGTTTCATTTATTTAAAGCTGTAGGATCACACTAATTATTGCTAATGCAAAAACTCCCAGGAGGCTGCTCGCTTAGCAAGTCTGCTACCAGGCATTTGTTTTGTAGGTGCAACATTCCCAATCTGCTGTGCATCTGGTGCTGCTGTTGCCTTCCTTTCCTGTAGGTGGCGCCAGATCGCGCTTATAAAACTGGTCAGGCGGAAACAACAGAACAGCTTCTCCTTTGGCTTATCCAGACTACAATAAAAAGGTAAGATAGCTCAACTATAAGTAACACTTGATGCTTTGAGCCTGAAAGTTACACGTCTCTCAGCAGATACACACCAGACTCACACTTAACACTGCAAGCCTGTGTTTCGGGGGGGGCGCGAACCCAAACAAGCCCCAAGTACCATTCAGCATATGGGTCACCTGCTCATCCAGGTGAGCCATGGCAGTTATTGAGGGGCTGGACTGTTAAACAACACATCCACCCACAGACGTGTTAACACGTGGACTGACCAGCGGCTTGTGCAGGACGGAGCTGTTGGAGGTGACGGTGTGCTCTCCCTCCTGCATCATGGCCATCTCCCCACTGTCATCGGAGCCGTCTGCCAGACTGTTGACCGAGCTACTCTGGGAGCTGGCGCTGATGGACATGGATGGCAGAGAGTGGGAGCTCTCCATGCTGTTGACTGTGCCGGTGCGCAGCATGTACTGCTCCACATCCTGGAGGGGAAAAAGTTTTTGATGAAATAATGACAAAGCTCTAAAAAACAACTAATAAAGTCTGTGATTGGGGTTATTTGCTCAGTGGGACTGTATTAAAGAAAAAGATGATACTGAGCAAACATATTTAAGCATCCCAACAAATGCAGGTCTCATAGACTGAACCACATTCACTATTCTTTCATTTACTTTTGATTAAATGGCCATCAAAGAATTAAATAGATAAAAAAGTCTTTGTATGAGGACAAAAGGGTCTTATTTACCTTACGTCTTTATTCTTATAGTAACCAGTGCCTTTATTTACCTCAAATGCAGACAAGAATAGGCCTTTAAAGCAGGTTTTCAGTAGAAGCAGACACTGATTCATGTGCTTTGTGTTCATGAGTACAATTGTTCATGTTTCAAGACTCCTATATGCTCTGTCAACATTACTGCGTTATGCTGGGCCAATCCTGTTTCTATGAGATTATATTTTAAAAAATAAATAAAAGCACCAAATATCATCACCATTTCCCCTATTTTATAATTTGTGGATTAAATAATTACTATTGCACTCTGGCTTTATTTACAATTGCAATGCAATATAAACAGCAGCAGTTTAAATGGACCAAATCCAAAACAAAACATCATCACATTTCCCTTGACAGAAGCGCTTTCTCTCTTAATCTTATAACAAAAAATCAGGAGAGGAACTCAAATATTTAAAGCGAGCATAAATTAAGAGATGACCCCAAAGAGTGCTGCTTGGTATTTGCTAACTGTACTTTCATGTTTCAGCTTTCTTAATCCCCTTTCACATATGAAGCAGCTGTTCCCGTGTTATGTGCCTGTCTGATGTCATTAGCCATTTGTGGGCTCAAACTCTTTTTGTGGTTTCGCTAATAAGAAAAAAAACTGTCCACTGATGAATATTAGAGGCTTGTTTATATTAAATAAAATAGGATAAAAGCATTACAGGGTTGATACGTCATCACCCTTTCTTACCTCTTCCTCATCGCCTCCTTCAGGTGCGGGACCATTGTGCGCCTCATGAAAGAGGATTTTCTTCATCTTCCGGTACTGAAGGTTGTCCAGCTCACGAACAGCATCCTTGGTGCGTGCAATCAGGTCCATCACAACTGTCATGGGACGCTCTCTGCATAGGAAATGGTGCTGGGTGGATGGAGGGTTGAAAGAAGGGGTGAGATGGACAGTGACAGGATGAAATACCTCAGTCTGATAATTAAAAATGCATAGACATGCCAATCACTGTCGACACAAAATTATACATTCAAGTAAAATAAAATCATTGTCTTTCATTAAAAGAAAACAAAACAAAACAAAAAACAAACAAACAACAACAACAAAAACTCCTTGATGATTATTCGCTTGCACACTGAACCTTCACTCAGTGTTTTCCTTCAAGCCTAAAAATCCGCTTTGAATTTAAAGCACAAATTTAATCATTTGTCCAAAAGCAACAAGCTGAAAAGAAAATGCTAGAAATAGAAGAAAATATATTTCATTCTATTCTCTCAGTTAAAAATTAATCACAAGGCTGTTTGTACCTTGAGCAGCACATCAGAGGTAGGTCTGTCCTGGGCGATCTTCTGCAAACAGGAGTCCACGAAATTGCGGAAATAATCCGACCTGAAAATTGCCAAAATGTCATGATTATACATATAATTTAACCAATGCATAATTACACATATAATAATCTTAACTATGTTATAGTCTGTTAAAGCAGCTTGAGAGATTTGTTAGCTCAATTAAAATCGGAAAGTATTAAAAAGGTCCTGATGTGGAGACAAACTGGTTAACAACCAGCAGTAAGTGTCCAATGAGAAATACTGAAGGGTTTCTCCACGGTTACCTGAGATGATTAAAATAACGTAACAATTTAAACACTGATCACTCATCTATAAGAGCAGGGCAGTAAACTGAAAGTGTGAGTTCATTCCCATGTTCAAAAAGCCTTAATAACAAGTCATTTTTATGAAACCTATTTTTAAAAGAGATATCTCTATCTATATCTCTCTATATTTATATATAGTTTTAATAAAACCAATTGTGAAATAAATTATGGAAAGACACAGGCCGGTTGCAAAGCTTCGTCTCTCACCAGTGATTAGACTGCAACACAGGGCTCTCATTCTGGGCGATGTGGTATAAGGCACTCATAGCATTCATGTTGAACAGAGGAGGCTTCCTTTCCGCTGCAGAGTCACAAGCGTCACGACATAGCGTGACAGAGAAGGAGAGGCAGACAAAGAACAAGGAAGGAAAAAAAAAAAGAAAGAAAAAAGTAAATGGCCGGACACTTTCAGCTTTGTGAACACAAAGAGAGACGCTTGTGGAGCACTGTATGGCCATCTCTTACCCAGCTCTATGCAGGTGATGCCAAGTGACCACACATCCACCTTCCCGTCGTACTGACCCTCATCCATGGCTAAGATCACCTCAGGGGCCATCCTGGGTGGAGGAAACAACAACACATCAGCAGTAATTCAGCCATTTCTAGCCCTCTTCCTTTGATCCAGCACACAATGGCACCTGGAGGCTCACTGTTGCTTCCAGCATCTGTCCCACCAAAACAGGCAGCGTTAGCTTTATGCTCATGTAGAGCAACAACAAACAATTGTGGCTGCTGAACGGTGAGAGGTGGGAGTAAACCACACTTGGTGATTTAATCTCCTCAAATACACTTTGAAAGATTGGAAAGGAAAGATTCTGTGGCAGGATAACTTTTTTTTTTTTTAATTAACAACTTAAAATTAAATGCACGCATATCCTGCAGATCAAAGTTTTTCCCAGTGTGAACTGTACTCTGCCTGCTTTGGATGAATTTGAATGTGACATTTGGGTGGCCACACCTTGCTTCACAAATGTGAGCATAAATGAAGCAGAGACGGCAGCGTTTAGTCAGCTATCTTAGGTTCAATGCAAATTAAAGCACGTTACCCACATGATTAGAGACTACACTTTATCTAGACACCAGCAGTACGCTAGATATTAATGAATATTTGAATTGTCAAGATCGGAGGACATGTGTCTGATTTTACAACTGCACAACTAAAAATCAACACACGCAAGTTAATGACAACATTTAAAGATTTCGACTATAATTACATGTACGAAACCTCTATAATGAGCACCTGTGCAAACAAGCTCATTTAAGAGTGCTGCTGCTTCTCACTTGTCTTTACACTCAGTGTAAAAAATAGACGCCGCATAACAGCCATGCTAACAGTCTGAAAAGCCCATCTCGCCTGCACAGACATGACATCATCGTCTTAGGGATATCCTCTTTCTCTGACATCACACAAAGCTAGGAGTAGAAAAAAACTGAGTGAAATGAAGAGCTCACAGCCTGAGATTACTTATACATACACTGACCTCAGTATTTGAACTTTAACATGAGCTTCTATGATGGTAACAGAACAGAAAGGAAAGGAAAATATGGTAAAACATCACAGGTATGTTTTAACCCCTTAACGCCTAGTGTATCATATTTGATACGCACGAATTTGGTTAGTTTTTGAGGCTTCTTTGAGAATCCACAATGAGTAATCAAGTGAGACACTGGTTTGTTGTTTTACCAGTAAGGTGTTCCCACGAAGGAGTTGGCTGGAGCGACAATAGAGGCCGAGCCAAAGTCTCCCAGTTTGACCTGACCTGGCTCTGTCAACAAGATGTTTCCGGCCTTCACATCCCTGAGAGAGAAACGAGCAGACAGGAGAAAATGACGGGTCAGGAAAAACACGACGGAGACAAAACAGTTTGAGAGAAAATGCATTGTTGGAGACTGGGGAGCAGCATGATGCACAGTGTGTGAGCACAAGCACCATTGCATAAGCTTATCTCAGGCAGCACAGTTTGTGCTTTCTCCCCTCTATTTGTTTAGTCTCTTGTCAGAAGTGTGGGGGAGGAGAGCAGAATAGATCCAGATAAGTGAGAAATGAATAGGGGTTACCTGTGAATCATGTTGTGAGAGTGAAGATACACCAATCCCTGCAATGCACCATGGGTTATGGCAGCTATCTCCACTTCCTGCAGCGGTTTCTTGTGGACTGAGTGAAGAGAGAGATTTGGGGATATCAGGCATCGTTTATGTGAACGTAAACTCAAACATATGGTTTTGTCATTACTAATTTGTCTTACTTACCTTCTAAAAGGTCAGAAGCTGAACCCAAGCAGTACTCCATCACCAGCTAGAAGAGAGACAGGGGGAGTGTTAAACTGCAAACCAAGAGTACACTTGGTGTTAAAAACTTTGTCACACTTGACCTGAGCAGAAAGAGCTTTTTTGTACCAGAGACTTCGACCCATTTATCAAAGTTTTAACACTGCTGTCAAACTAAGGTGCAGTCCGGGAAAGTGTTCTCATGTAGACCTCACAATGGAGCTCTGAGAGCCAAAGTACGCATCACATGTAAAAGCCAACCATCCCACATAATGTATCATTTAGGTGTCTATAGATAACAGCACACCTTAAAAGTGAAACATTTCAAGCCTTTTGCTTTCATTTTGATGATCGTGACTTATACCTTGTGAAAATCAGACATACAGAATGTCAAACAGAATATTTTTATACGTGGTTGGAGCTCTGTTACCATGAATCACTGCACTAATGCAGCACGGTGTACAGGAAGCACAGGCTGCTCTGATAGCTGCCTTTATCCTATCTGTATTTTTGGGTCCTGTGTTTCTCATCTTCATTTTGACAATAACACCACAGATACTCTGGGGTTCAGGTCAGATGAGCTGGCTGGTCAATGAGGCACAGCAATACTGTGGCCAGCAAACCATTTGCTAGTAGTTTTTGTATTGCGAGCAGGGGCTAAATCCTGCTGGAAAAGGAAATCACTGTCGCTCTTCATAAAGTTTGTCAGGAGATTAAAGCACAAAGTGCTCTAAATCTCCAGGTGGGTGGCTTTGTTGACTGTATACTTGATAACAAGGTGGATCAACTGACACCAACACGAGGAGATGACACGGCACTGCAGAAACATCACACTGGACTTCAAGCATCTTGGATTTTGTGCCTCTCTACTCTTCCTCTAGTCTTTAGGACCTTAAATTTTACTTTTATGTGAAAAGAGAAGCACTGAGCAGCAGCTCCAGTTCTTTTTGATGTCGTCTCCGGTTCAGGAGTGACTCGATATTACGAATGCTAAAGTTGTAGCTGCTTTCTTGGAGACGTACTGACACCAGCCTCAGTCCACTCTTTGTAAAGTCGCTTAAGTTCTTGAATTGATTTTCTTGACAACACCATCGAGGCCGCAGCCATCACTGTTGTTTGTGCAAAATTCCATTAATATGCTTTGATCAAGCACTCGGCGAACAGACAGACTTTTCAGCAACAACATCCTGTGGCTTCCCCTCCTTGTGGAGTGTATCAGAGATCATCTGGAGAACAGTCCAGTCATCTCTACAACTGTGCTTACATGTACTCAACTATATAGAGACGCACTGAATTGCCACTGTTCAAATACTAATGCACTACAAGGCATACTCACACAAAAATACTTTTCTTTTAATACTTAACATTTTGGATGAATATGTAAAAAAACAAACAAAAAACAAACAATTTTCACTTCACTTCATTCTAATTTTCTGAAATGCACTAATATGTTTTGTTATAAAAACACAAAACACTCCTTGGGCTCTCGCACTCTGGGGCCTCTGGATGTCTGGAGCCTGGATCTCCTCCATGCCTGCTTCATGCCCTGGGGGACGGGGCTATGGCCCTCCACACCCTCTAGCAGACCGTTACATGGGGAAACCTTTTTTTTTTTTGTATACAAGCGCGTTGATCCACACAGGTGTGCACACGGGTGTTCACTGTTCGTAGACATAAACTACACCTTTCTTAGCTGCTACTTCAAAGCACATTGTGCGCTGTCTGTCCTGCGTGCTGCACAACAACTTTCAATATTTAGTATTTACTGATGTTCACACTTAGCTAGATTAACGTGATGGTGTTGTGTTTAGTATGTTGCTTTGTTTTTGTTTGTTTGTTTTTTTTGCTTGTCTTCTCTTCTTTTTCTCTCAACAGGTGATCCAGGAGATTTTTTTTTTCTTTCTCTTTGTCTTTATAAGTGCCCTTTCTCACTGTCTCTTTTCCCTTCTGTTTTTCTTTTCCTTCCTCTCTTTCTTTCTCCCTTTCCTATCCCCCCGTCATGTCTGTCCCATCTGTAACAACTGAAAATAAAATAAATAATAACAACAAAGTTTGATCAAATGGACCAATACAGCAATGCCATGATGATCCATTTGGCAGAATAAATCCATTTGGTATCCTTGTTGGTCTTCAGACAACAATTCTGACGGCTAAAGAACCAAATGGGACAGACAAAAAAAAACAAAAAAAAACACAAAACACACCAGTTAATTACAATGATGTCATTTTTAGAGCTTTTTTGTTTTTTGCCACATCAGCTTTCTCTGGGGACTGAGAGCCTTTTGAGAATATCTGGAACGAAAAACTGCATTTTGGCTGCAGGAACCAGAGACTATATTTAATTCCTGCAGTCACGGTGAAACAAACAGACTCTGTGGCAACTGCAACTTGCCTCAAGCTGCACAGAAAAAAGGAGGAAGTACCAGAAACCGGTTTCAATATTAGAACAAATGGTCAACATTTCATGTTTTTATTCACACTGAAACAAAAGGCAGGGTTTGCTGTTCTCTTCCCAACCGAGAGAGAGAGAGAGAGAGAGAGAATGTGAACGACTGAGCTAAGGGGAGAGAGTAAGTCGAGGGGTGAGAGAACCAAATTTGATGGTTGTTATGATCTCAAGTTGAAATAGAAATAAAATGGTAAACTGATTACTTGTTTATCAATCACAGCACTACTTTTACTCGTCTTTGACATTTTTCAAATATAGTGGAAATGAACACAGGAATATTGCAGAGGGGACAAAGTTCTGGGTGTATTTTTACAGGCCATTGGTGGCCCAAATATGTGCATAAAAAACCTGTGTTTGAAGTGGATGCTGAAATATCCCCGCCTATATTCTTTGTTTTATTTTTTAAATATGTGGCACTGGGAACGTTAACATCTTTAACAACCTCCTAAGCAAGTCACTTTTAAAATCATTCATTTGATTAACACAACACTGATGGGCGCACAGCTTTTGCACACACTCACCCAGGCTGTGTGCTCTCTCAGGTAGCAGCCACGGTACTCCACAGTGTTGGGGTGGCGCAGTTTCTGGAGGAACTTCACTTCCTTGATGATATCCTGCCATTTCTAGGATACAAGCAGAGCCTTCATCACTCTATCCATAAGATATTACATCTGCAGCAGATCAGCCATTAGAGAGTTGCCAGGTCTTACCTCATTGGACTGTTTGCCACTATATGACATCTTCTTGATGGCCACCACCTCATTTGTGCGGATGTCGTGGGCCTAGTGGGGAAAATTTAAGGACAACATGCAGTAAATTTTTTTGAAGCTTTGGATGCTGCTCGAACCATCTTTGTCACTATTTCTTTAAATAGCACAGACGCCCTCGCCTTGTGTTTTCCCTCTCCACACAAAGTTAATTGCAAGCAAAACTCAAACGTTTAAAGCTGGCTGAGAGCATCAGTGCCGCATTTATTCCACAAAGCACTTGAGACACATCCATCAATGCTTCTCACATTAGATACAACAAAGAAATGGCCATTATATAAAACAAGCATTTCTGCAGCGCTTCCTTCCCTCTTCTCCTCTGCCCTCCTATCATCCCTTCATCCACGACTGGCTGCTTTTCACCCTTCATTAAACAGGGACTTTTATCCTCCTCTGAAAAGTTGTTCTCAGTCCCTGACTCGCACTGTGTTTTTACTTTTTCCTTCTCTGACCCGCCACCTTTCATCTTCAGTCGACAGGTTTATCCAGCTTGTGCTCTTAATGGAAGTACCACCATCTGTCAGCTATTCTTCTTTGCTGCGCTTAGCTTTGCTTAGCATCAATCACTCCGACTCCAGCAAGATTTATAGCAGTAATTACATTTGAACCAAGTGAAACCCCCCAAAAAACAAAACAAAAATCAAAGCATGAAACAATTTTTTAATTATGCCATAAAAAGTTTCCCTGTCAAGGTTTTTTTGTTTAAAATGAGTTTAAAATGCACATAAGCACGACTGGCCTACATGTAGTTAAGGTAATGAGTCATGTTACCTTACTTAGCAAGATCTGTTATTTATAGTAACTTCCTATGAGGGATGTAATAACCTCTCAGGTGGGCGCTGAAATGGTTTATATGCAGGAAGAACTGAGCCTACACTGTTGTCTATGGTGCCAAAATACTGATTAACTTGCATAAGAAGAAAAACAAAGCCAGAGAAATAATTAGACATTAATAAGACAATAATATATACAAGGTGGTAATGATTTTCATTTCGCCTGCATTCTCATGCTTACATTATATAAATTCAGTTCTGTTTAATGTCTCAGTGTGAAGAACAGCTGTATACAACATTATAAACACACTACTAACTACTCAGAGACTGTAGTCTTAAATTTATAACAAGCAGAGCACTTTTTAAAGTTTGCCAGATGACTGAAAACTAAAATATCAACTCCAGAATTCAAGAACCGATTTTCAGCGTACTCAGTCAACGTTATGTGTCCGTAGCCTGTCCCCATGTTTATATGCCTTCAGGTAAGCTGCATGTTAAAACCACATACCTGAACATTTTCCTACTACTGAATTCAAATTAACATAACTACACACCTACAACAGAGCAGAGCTGACAGAGATCAAACATACAATTCAACCTGATAAATGAACACAAGTATCTGAATTCATATTAAGTAACAGGCCTTCACATTTAAGCCTGCACTCAGGGGAAAGCACACTTAAGGGCTCTTGTGTGCACTCTATCACATTTCTATTAAAGAGCCAAACCCTAAGAAAACTAACTTACAAAGTACACTGCTCCGAAGCTCCCATGGCCGATCTCCCTCAGGTCCGTGAAGAACTTCTCGGGATCCTCCCTCGAGAAGAGCTCAGCCACCTCCGGGTCCTTCAGGCTCCCGGCCCGCACACTCGACGGCATGGCCAGCGCCTGGTGAGCGTGGAAGAGACACACTGGGTGAGCATCTGTTATTTGGAAAGGATACCAACATTTGTGCTGAAAGCACGAGTTGCCTCGGAAACACGGTCCAGTCTGTCACATGAAGTCGACACACTTAGATCTCTGTGGTGGAAATTGTTGACACTGATGTCACTCATGCCATTTAAAAAATATATTGTTCTCAACCAAAGATGAAAGGGGAAAGGAGCACAAAGCACAAATCTGGGCTTACACCCATGTTATTTCTTTTTCTTTTTTTAAGGAAATAGAGTTTCTCTTACATATCATCAACAATTTTATATCAGTCTTATTAAATATGTTTTCTTTTTAAAACCCTGTTAATGCTTTTTCTTCTTCTCCTACACAGATATTGTCATGTCACGTCTTCTACCGTCTTCTACCGCTGCTCCATTGAAAGTGTGCTGACATATTGCATCGGTGTATGGTTCTCCAGCTGCACCACAGCACACAGAAAGGCACTCCAGAGGGTCATCAATATGGCCCAAAAAATCATTGGACATCCTCTTCCCTCCCTGAAGGACCTGTACAGCACTCGCTGTCTCAAGAGGGCACGCAGCATCCTACGAGACTGTACACACCCAGGACACCGGGTGTTTAAGCTGCTGCCGTCTGGCAGGAGGTTCAGGCTGCTGAGGTCCCGAACAAACAGACTCAAGGACAGCTTTACAACAGGGCAATAGCCCTAATCAATGCAAATAGCTGACCTGATTGGCTACCTGCCTGGACTTTTTTTTTTAGAGGTAACAATGTTTAAAACAATAACAATAATAATATTTATATTTATAACAAGGTGCAATAATAATTAATGTGCAATAATAACAGTGTGCAATACACATAACACTTATTCTTCTTTTTTATTTCTAAGTTAATATACTGTGTTGTGTTGTTTGTGTTGCGTTGTGATGTGTCATATCGTGTCGTGTTGTGTTATATGTAGTACCGACGTAGGACAGTTTTTCCAATTTCATTGTACTACTGTACTATGTATGACTGTGCAATGACAATAAAGAATTATCTTATCTTATCTTATCTTATCTTATGTATTGCAGAAGACTGTCTTGCAATGCACGTATAAGACTTGCAGAATTACAGCACTATAACAAAGGATGGTCCTGGCAACGATACTGATCAATTTCTTGAAGACATCTTTTTAATGTTTCTAAAATGTGTGGCACGCTGCACTAAGCAGAACACTGCACACATGCACTGCTGAGTGTGGCTAACATAAGCAGTGTTAGCTTTCTTTCCTCGTGGGGTAACATCCACACGCTTGAAAAGAATGTGCTTTCGCATTGCTACAGCAGAGCAGTTAAATACCAGTTTACTGTGACACAACCTACATACATCCTTTTTCTCGTGATCACAATACTGCAGAACTGCACCGGCTAGGCAGGGCTGCCATCCACACTTCTTGTTCACAACTTCCCATCACACAGAGAGGAGTCAAGCCGTCTGCCAGAGCTGCAGTCCTGGCTACTAATGGGTGGCTGTGTAACATCTTACATCCAACAGTTAACTAGCATTAAATTATACATTGTAAAATACTAGTTTTTCAGTTGCAGGCCAGCGAGAACAGCAATATTCAATTGCAATTGTAATGCATCATCATGCAGTCACAGCCTCCTGAGACCCAGCCTATTTGTTTATGTCCTCTGTAGTGGACACACAAATAAAAAAAAACAAACATAAACTGAAAGATATTTTTCCCCTCACTTCTCATGAGGATGCGCCAACTTTCCCACCAATGTGACCAACACACTGCTCTGCAGATCTATCCATCCATCATTTGCTGTTCTGCTTCTTAGGAGCAACCCACTTTGGTTTATACTTATAAAGTAGAATAAAAACCCTCACATACTGATTAACCAATGCCGATCCTATAACATATTCACGTGAAGGCCCCATCCTGTAACCACCAGGACCTCAAAGGATCTGCTGCCACACCAAAGAGGCCCGCTTGATCATGTCATGACAGGTGGGATCCTTTATTTCTTGGTGGCACAAAATTGACTTTTATGGTTTTAATTTTGTGGCTCATCAACGTGCATATATGTGAAAAGAGCTCATAGGACTCCATGCTGTAATCAGCAGCCACCAATTAAATGCACTCTAAAAAAGCAGAAGTTTTGACAGTTTGCTGGTCTGGAGCATTCAGATGTGTGTTAACACAATGCCACAATCTTCCCAGCAGGGAATGTCCCAACAAATTCAAGATCAGACCATGCAATTCTCAGAAGAACAAAAACAAGAACTCTACAAGCCCCAGTTAGCATGTTAAATGTTAAAGTTCATGACAGCACATTGGCTTGTTTGGAAGAGTTGGCAGGATAAAGCTTCCTCTCTTTAAAAAGAAGCTCATGGCTTAGGCTTTCAAAGCAGCATGTGAACAAACCACAAGACTTCTGGAGCAATGTGCTTTGGAGATGTTTTGCGACGTTAGGAGAAAACCAGGCGGCATATCAGCACTAACACCTCATATCGACGATGAAGCGTGGTTGTGGAGGTGTGATGATATGGACTTGTTTTGCACAGGATCTGGGCACACTGCAGTCAATGAGTCAACCATGCACTCCTCTGTATACCAAAGTATTCTAGAGTCAAATGTGAGACCATCTGTCTGACCGCTAAAGCTTGGCTGACATTAAGTCATGCAACAAGACAGTGAACCCAAGCACAGCAGCAATGTGTGGGCAAGAATTCCTCCACAATCATGTGAGAGACTTATAAAGTCATACATAAAACCATTACTTCAAGTTATTGCTGCCAAAGGTGGCTCTACAGGCTACTGAATCTTTGGGGGTGGGGGGGTGATTCATGGGGTTGGGAAGTATGGCTCATATAGATAAAAAATATGAACGTGCCCATCAGCTTGAAATAACAAATCCACTCATATTTATTCACCCAGCATCATCTGTCTGTCTCTATATTTAGGGTGAACATGGCTGGCCACACTTACCGCTGTACATTTTTTTTTTTTTAACACTGAAATTTCTGACTCCATAATGAAGTGTTTTATACATCTGCCTAACAAGCAAAAGATCCCTGGTTCGATCCCGGGAAGAGAGAAAAATCCATTTGGGGTCGACAAATCAAACATGTGGAGGTAGCCACTGTGGCGACCGCCTTGTGAATAAGAGAGAAGCTGAAAGCAGCTTTCTATTTAACACTGCAATAAGATATATATTTTTAATTGCTATATTTTCACCAAACAGAATATACAGCTTTAGCTTCAGTACAGGGAAACAAACACCATTTTTGAAGCACACAATCCATTTTAAAGATCCAAAATGATCTTAAAATGGCAGATGCAACATCTTTTTCCTCGAGCTATTCTTTCTGTAATGGCTTCTTTAATCTCCCTGACACATGAAACTATGATTTAAAAAAAAAACAAACAAAAAAAAAAAAACCTAGACCAATTCATATTATTTTCTTCGTTCTCAATGCTGAACAAAAGATTGCTCTCATACAATGATGTTGTCATTGGTCCTTCAGCAGCCCGCGCACAAAACCACACAGCAACTGCGACAAGATAAAAGGTGCGCTTCTGTTAAAACTGAAGAACAAAACACAGACG
Organism: Oreochromis aureus; assembly: GCF_013358895.1. Lineage (NCBI taxonomy): Eukaryota > Metazoa > Chordata > Actinopteri > Cichliformes > Cichlidae > Oreochromis > Oreochromis aureus. The sequence continues at coordinate 17,241,379 of NC_052949.1, forward strand.
GGTTAGGCTGAACAACCAGGTGGGCTGGATTGCTTTCTTTTCCTTTAAAGCATCAAAATGTTAAGATAGTGACTCACACTTGGTTTGATTTGCATTTGTATACACTTGCGCAGTATTCTGATATGCCTAATAGAAATACATGAATTAAAGTTGAGATCATGATTATGAGGAGAAGCAGTCATCAAACTGTGTAGTGCATTGCAGAGCATCAGTGAGACTGGATTTCTAAGGCCAATACCAACAGCCAGGAACTTCAAAAGACCAACTGCAATATATTGACAGGATCATTTTTTTTTTTTTTCCCCCCCCTCTTCCCTAAGCCGTTTCTTTCTTTCTTCTTAATGAACTGTGACCAACAAGCAAATTGAGGACTAAATTTTGGAGCATTAACTTTGCCCTGTCTGACTTTCCATACAGCTTTTGAAATGTTGAAAACCACCAGACAACAGCAGGCCAAATTCCACATAAAAACTGCCAACCAGTTTAGCAGCCCCATGCTTTGCTTCCTGTGTGGGAACAACATGACAAGATTGACCAGTTTTAAGTGAAAAAACATGTAACCACTATGCTTTGGAAAGCTATCATGAGCAAACATAATGACATGGCCAAATGGGTGCGGAAGACCAGGTTTAAATATGCAGGCGATTACTCGCCAGTTTTTAGTATGTCCTACTGGGAGAGCTGATATGAGACTATAAACCTTGAAATAACAAAGATGAAACGTGATGTCTGTCTCTGAATTCTAGCAAGAACCATCAGATGTTTTCTGAAGGTCAAAATCAACACATTCTTATATGTCAACCAATTTTTTCCCCCAAGTGTGGTTATGGAAAAGATATTTTTTGGAAATGCTGAATGAATATAGCTGTTATACTGGTTCAATCTTCATTTTTACCAAAGGAAAAAGATTTGGAAAAGCCAACTGATGATACACTCACATGCACAGTACATCCAACAGTGAATGTTTTTGTGCAGCTGCAGTGCAGATAACAACTTCTCCCTGTGTGATGCACAGTGTGTCAAAGTTAGCAGCCTGGAACAAGTTAGGTCATCGTGAGTCATTAAGATTTTATCAAGGGTTAACCCCTTGATAAATGGGCAATGGCAGCTTTTGCAATTTTAAGTTAAGTCACCAATCAAGCTCAAGTTTTTCCCCAAACCCTTGAACATGAAAATACCAAGACTCACTTGGCCATTTTGATTCTGACAAACGAGAAACATTAGGTTCCCTTTAAAAATGGGAAGTTCTCTGACGACTGTAACTAAGGCAAAAGGAAGCTTGTAATCATTTTTAAACTAAACCATCCATGTCACGGTAACACCACACAACGTCTGCCACAATTACATGGTTTCACCAATGATTCTCTCTTTAACAAACATGCATTTTACAACATCAGAGAAGCACAGACCTATTGTGCAAAACATGTCTACTGTGTTTGACTGGTCAGGCACATAAGTAATTATCCATATGTGTGCTTGCCATCAGCATCAGCTGAGCGAGCTAGACGGCTTTTTGCACTCGGCTGCTCAATTAGGCTACCCTCGCTGCTGCTCTCAATAGAAATCCACATGTATTCAACAGCAGCTTGACAACAACTCAAAAATGTTCAAGGTGCAGGCCAGCAACAAGCTTCAGCGTCAATGTCAAACTCCCCAAGATCTGAAAATCAGGCAGCTAATGATGCTAGCCGGTGTCTCCCCTGCAAACGGGGTGGGATGCGCTCACAGCCCCGCATGTTGAATGATTTATAGCACGTCTTACCGTGGCTTTTGGGATCCACTGTAGCTAGCTCTGAAGCTAGCTAACTGGCCTGGCTGGAAAATAGTGGTCTTCACTCCTCTTTCCTCGGTGCTGGTGTCTATTCAACACCAATAAACCACATTCTGCCTGTCGATGCTTTTACTTAAACCCCTCTCCATCCTGATGCCCCCAGTCAATTGGACAGCTAGCAGGCGTGTGCGACTTGACATGAGTCAAGTGGCAGTCAGTTTAAGTGACAGCTAGCTAGACCGACGCCTGTCAGCTAACCTAGCAGCAGCAGCGTCGAGAAAATCAGCGGCTAGCTCTGGCTGCTGTTAGCACCAGCGCTAACTAAATAACGCAACGCCAGGAGCTGCCGGGGACGCTTTCAGTGGGAGGCTGGTGCATTCAAATGGACAGCTCCGCTCCGCTCAGCACTGTGCACTGTCATTACGATAATGCTGTCGGCGGATTTCATCAACAGTTCGTGTTATCCCCATTTTGCTCGACTCTCATCCGTTTTTGTTCAGGACTTCATGATGGCGGAGCGGGGCGGGAGCCGAGCGGAAAACGGAAGTTGCTCTTCTTCGACGCCTTGCTAACGAACGCGTGAGGTGTAAATAGTATCCTCACGTGGCCGAGGAGGTTCACAAAAACATAGTTGAACTGGTAAGAGCAGCTTCGCACTATTTATCAGGGTTCGTATAGTTAACTAACGTGGAAGCGTATTTCCGTCACTCAGTAAAGATAAATAAATAAAACAACAACAACGACAACAAAAAACTATGACCATAATTTAAATATTTAGGAGAGGTATCTCAAAATTTCAGATTAGGAATCTCAGAATTAGACAAATAGAAATAGACTTTATTAATCTTACACTGGGGTAATTCGCTCGCTACAGCCGCACAAGAGTCAGAAATAAAAAGAAAATTGGGGATATATTAGAAAACAATGAAAAAAATAAGGCGCAAAAATGCCAAAACCGCTAAAAACGCAGAAGTAAATAAAAGACAATAAAATAAAAAAATTAAAATAAAGCAAAAATAAAATATAGGCTAATATATACACTAAAAGACACGTCACAGTAATTATGTGTAGATAAAGTGCGGTGTGAGTGATTTCCCAGGTATTTATGTGCATATTGAACAGTCTGATTGCTTCCAGGACGAAGGACCTGTGTTGGTACTTGGTCCTACACAGTGGCTGTAATTGTCTACTGCTGAAGGAGCCACTCATGGCCTCCACAGGCTCATACAGGGGTGAGATGTCTTGTTCGCAATAGACATTAGCTAACATCCTCCTCTATTGATTCTAGAGGACTGCCCAGGACAGAGCCGGCCCTCTTCAGCAGTATATTAATTCATTTCCTGTCCCTCACCGTGCTGCCATCTTCCCAGTAGACAGCTGGATAAATGATTCCACAAAGCATCAAGTGATATAAAAATCTCTTAGTAATGTCCCACAACAAAAAAACAAAAACAAGGATAAATAAAATCAAGTTATATCTTTAAGGCCGGAAGTAAAATTGCTTCAAAGTACTGTTTGCATTGTAGTAACTATTCTGAACTCCATCCATCCATCCATCATCCATCCATCTATCTCCTTTCACTTACTTTAAATCAGGATTGCAGGGGTGCTGGAGCCTATCCCATTGATAATATACTCTCAACATTCATTTTATGCAATTTAACTGTGAGAGTTGGTAAATTTTCCCTTCTTAAACTACTTGGACTTTCAGTAGTTTCAGTAGTAATTTCAGTTGTTTTAATGCTAATCTTTCTGCAATCATCCTGTAAACAGCACGTGTATCATATGGGATACAAAACAAATGAATGAATGAATGAAATCTTTATTAATCAGACAGACACTGTAGAAATCTAAAGATAAAAGTTCATATTGCATGTAGGGTTTCTTCTGCTAAACCAATCTGAAATGAGACTAATTTGCACAACAGAGTGTGCAGTTTGAGGCAATGTGTGTCCAGAGTTTGGTTTTTAGATCTAAACCAAATAAAAACCTCTGTAAGACCAATTTTGTAAAGTTGGTCTTACAAATATAGATAAAATGTTTTAATATTGGCATGTGTTAATGATTTGTAATAACACAAATAATCATCTGTGTCCAGAAAATGTTATTTCTGAAAAAATGCATTGCAAAATCACATAAAAGTCCACTGTTGCTATAAATCAACCATCAACTCATGCTAACTGATTGTCAGCATTGCGTAAAACAGGCACAGAAAGCAGTACGAGAAAACACCTTTGGTGCATGCATTTTTATATTGGCCTACATTATGTCCTTAAACATCTGCAGGCCAGCCTCATAAACACATGACACAGTGGACTGCGTGTCCTCTTCGATGTGCTCCTTTGTGAAGGTGAGAAAAAATAAATAAATAAATGAGAGGATTTGATTCAGATAACAATAATTAAGCTCTCTTAATAATTACATCATACATAGTGATGTAATTATTTAAAGCTTAGCTCAGTGCATATTAATAAAGTTGTTTATTCTTTCCTTATAATAGTGGCCAGCATTTGGGATGACAGATCATTATGCAATCTTTACGGAGAAATTTCGATGCTATAGCGTGATGAGATTGCGGGATTTTTCCAAAACTACTATGTAATCCTTACTGAGAATTAAAAATGCTATATAGTGATGCTGTTGCATAACCTAAAAGAAGGACAGACATGTCTAGCAGTGACCTACCAGCATCAGTCAGCCATTATTTAAAATCAAGACCAGTACATAGGCTACAATGTTTCAGGTATTTGTTACCAGTGTGTCGGGGTAGAGCTTATTCAGCGACTATTAAATGCGATTTTTTCCCCCAAATCCCTTTTCACTTAAATGGATTTTGTTGTTTTCCTTCATTCAACCTGATTTGATTTCAGATGATGTCTACACGCAGCGACACGTCATCGTAATCACACATATGGCTTGTTTGGCACGGCATTTGCTGTCTTAATCCACTCAGTATAATCTGTGTTGTGCATTTTCAGATGATACACTCACACACACACACACCCAAACCACACAAAAGAAATATTTTCCCCTCACCCTTTATGTATGTTATGATGCTCAGAGGCTGGTCAGGCTGTAACACTCTAACAAAGAAGTTTCTTATGAAAGGGTAACACAGCTGAGGGAGTCACACTTGTAGGATTCATAATTTTATTTTTGCTGCTTTTACTGCCTTTAGGCATCGTAAACCCGCTCTGGTTTTTATGTTATCCTGTGTTGAGCACATTGAGGTTCATGTAATGAAATGTACCATAAAAATAAAATTGGCATTGCCATTACAAACACGGCATTGATAGCATCTTGGTCTGCTTATTAATCAAATAACATATTTTTCATCAGCCTACAGCTGATGTGAAGTTTCTCTCATTTCCAAATTCAAAGCTATAGCCTGTTAATCTTTCTCCGCCCAGCCCTTCCTACCCCCTTCCTAGTTTTTTCTAAACCAGGCTCTCTTCACCCATATACCTCCTGCCCTCCCCTCCACAGACATCTTTCAGCAGCCGTGGATGTGATCTTGCATAACCCCCTCAGCTGGCCCACCACTGCAACGACAGAAGAGAGGGTAAAAAAAAGGATGATAAATCATTATTGGTTCCTGTTGCATTGCCCAGGAGATTATGCTTCTTATGCAAACAGATTTTTGGTGAATTTACATAACAGGAAGGCATGCAAAGAGAAAACGGTCAGGAGAAGAGGACACGCACGCCACCGAGACCATTTAGTGTTTCAGCTCATCTAAAAATATCAGACTAAACATTTACATGGTTTTTGTGGAACACTCCCCCCCAAGCTGTTTAGATAAAGAGCTTCAGCAAACAAACTATCCAGCCATAGTTGTCACTTATGGTGACATTTTAACCCTTAAAGCTAGTGTCATATTTGATACACAAGTTTTTGTGGGTTTTTGAGACTTCTACATAATCAGTGTGATTTTTCTTCCCCTGAAGAACCAAAATAAATTGGAAAAAACATACCTGATGTACATGATACAAATTACTCATATGTGGAATTTAATATTCTATTTTAAAAAAAGAAGAACAAGAAGCAAAATTCTCCCCACACCAAACCTGAAGATGTCGTGAACACTGTTAAATCACAATTAAAGTCATTTATGGGACATGTGACGCAGGTTCAACACAGAGGAAAATGCTCTGAGCAGCAGCAGTAACTCTGGCAGCTCATTACTCAGCTTTGCTTATACAGTGTATTTTTCTGTTTTACAGTATTTGTGATTTTCTTTTGCAGCATAACAAATATTATCGTTAGTTTAAGAATATTAAACCTTCTGCAATAGCAGCGTAGCTTTACTGCTAATGACAGTGTTTTTAATGTGCTAAACACATTTCAAACATAGTGTTTGTAATAAAAACAGATTTTCTCCTGATGGGCTTATGACCTCGGTTGGGGTAGGTGTTCATGAACACAACGTGATATTTATTTAGTAAATGATGGTCCCTGTTAAAAGGAGGATGAAGCAGGGTATGCTTTTTTGTTGGAGTATCTTGTGATTGACAGGGATAAACAGATTTCTTCAACAATAAAAGAACAAAGAAAGGAAAAAGAAACGAATGATGTTGTTATACTTATATATGAGATCTGCACATAACTAAACTTATAATTTAAAGAAAAGTCTCTATACTAGGCTTTACAGTTAGCTGCTTTTCACATTTTCCTAACAAAGAAAGATCTCTGGTTCAGTCCCAGAAGGACACACAAATCCGTTTGGGGTCGTATCAGGATGGGCATGTGATGTAAAAACTCTGCCGTCAAACATGTGGAGTTACCTGCTGTGGCGACTACTTGTGAATAACAGAACAGGTGAAAGCCACTTTACCTGATCTCTGAATATAATAAGAGATATATTTTTAACAGTGACAAAAAAACACGGTGATGAATTTATGTAGAGCAGAGTTAGACCAAGGGCACCCATCTTCTACTTCAAACCCTTAAAACCAAGAGCTGAGCCCAGAAAAACGTGCTCTGTGTCTGTTATTATAACACAATTTCAAGAAACTGATGTGAAACAGGAGGAAGAAACTAAAAAACGTAATCCAAGTAAGTAAGAATGATTTTTCGGGCCCTGGAATATCTCTTCACTACAGGAGAAAAAAAAAACTGTCAGAGACCACAAACTGGCAAAAAAATGAAGAGACACACACACACACACACACACACACACACACACACACACACACACACACACACACACACATAAAATGAACATAAAATAAAATGCTATTTTAAACCTCTGTGTTGACTATTAACCTCAAACACAGCTTTAAATCTCTTTCTTCATTCAAATGTAACAAATAGTCGTGCAGATTATCACACAGTGGGATAATAGCTGTAATCGGCCTGTGACTCTTTAATACTTCAAAAATCTGTTTCACTCTGATGTCTTTGAAAATAATCAGGGCTGGAACAACAGAGTGATGAGCCAAATGACCATCTATTCCTTTATTATGTTACTGTCACATGTTCTGCAGCACAAAATAGAAATAAAGCCATACAATCCAGAAACAATAAGTGATCATAAACATGTAACTTTATTTGTAGTCCTTGATGAACACTGACTTTTGCAGCTAACTTCATATGAACTCCCAGTGAGTGTCCTGATGAGAAGATTTTACAGTATATATAACTTTTGAATTTTTTTACTTTCAGATATCAGTTTGTCCAAAGACATGCTTGTAGTTCTGTTTCATATATGAAATTTCCCCAGAAGTTACACTGAGAAGACTGAAAAACAAAATCCTATTAAATTTAAGGCATTTAAAGTGTTACAGGAATACTTTAGATTCTGAAATTATTACAAATTAAAACAGATTACTAGGTTATTATCTGGTGATTTTATGAGACTGTTGTTTTTATGGAGGTATTGACACAGAGGTGAGAGACCACTGTGACGGTTAAACACACAAAAAAGGGCAATAAACAAAATAATCCAACTAATAAATAAATAAATAGATATGGAAATATAAAAACTTAAATATTGGAATGAGAAGCATTTAAAATAGAAATTAATGAAAAAGGTTTGGTGCTTTGTATAGCCTTTGTAGCCTGTTTATTGATCAGTTGATAATTCTACACACAGAACAAACTGTTCTGATTAAAAATAAAACTTTTGCTGATTTCAAACGTAGATTTGTCACCAACATTTTTGAACTTAGAAAAGCAAATTGTAGATGTTACTTCAGGTTCATGAAAGGTATTTAAACTAATAGTAAATCATTAATTATGAGTATCTGAAAAATAAATGGCTATAGAGTGGAGGTGTGAGTGACAGCCCTGGTTCTTTTATGCTGCACTTGAAACAGTTATTCACAATGATAGGCTCGTGTTGCATCTCCTGCATAAAACACGAGTGAGTAGGAGAAGGACATTGTAATTACTTCAATGCATAGCAAAGCATCTCTTAGCTGACTTCATCATATCGCATATCTTCAGTCAGCTCTGGGCTCAGATAGCAGTAAAGTTTGTGATGTCACCACTCAGCAGGAAACCAGGGCATCATCTCTTTCATCCCTGATCCTGCTTTCCTCCGGTCACACTGCTGACTCCTCCCCACAACTCTGGATGCAGCCACACACACCCACACACACCCACACCCTCATACAATTTCCAAGCATCCTGGCAGTCTGGGCACAAAGGGTCGCGACACACTGAGAGGCACAAGCTGTTGCGGTTAATCAGAGACAGCGCTTACACTGAGAAGACTAAGGAAGAGGAGGAAGGCAGGGTGGTTTTTGCACTGCACAGGTCAGCTGCAGGTCCTCAGCTCCAGAGAGCTTGTGTATGATGCGTTTGGCTGACAAACAGAATTCATCTGAGGAAGGTAACATCTCTTTAAAACTTTATTATTTAGAAGATGTCAATAACCTGTAAAGTTTTTAAGAAATTATAAAAGTATATATAAATAACATGTTTATACTATTGCAAGAGTTTATTGGACTAATTATTGTGTGAATAGACCTTTTTTTCAGCAGTAGTGTCTTCATAGCAAAACCCACCAAGCTCTACATCGTGTGTCAGTGATTTCCTGACATTTCATAAAGGCACATCTGTATTTCCTCTTGCAGAAATGAGCTTTGGGGCAGCGTGTATTTTCTTGCGGGGAGGGAAAAACATTGTAAGTATAAGCTGCAGGAATTTAATTATTGTTTTGATGGGTTTTGTGCTGCTATTGTATCTAAACTGCTATTGTAATTGTGTGATTGTGATAACTGCTGCATGCATAAGTAGTTAGAAAGCACAGTGTTTCTTCTTAATGTTCATATTATACTGAAGTTAAGCAGTTATTATTTCTTTGTGCAGACAAGAGAGCTGGCTGATGATGAGATTGATGGTAATATTTTTTTGTTTTCTCATTTTTATGACTACGTCATTGTTTTTTTACCTACATTTGTACACTTTGCACATTTCATTTTTTGATTTGATTTTTTTTACTTTAAACCTCTGCAGAGCTGCGTGATGCATTCAATGAGTTTGATAAAGACAAGGACGGACTGATCAGCTGTAAGGACTTGGGCAACCTGATGAGGACAATGGGTTATATGCCCACTGAGATGGAGCTGATCGAGCTGAGCCAAAATATCAACATGAACCGTGAGTCCTTAAAAAAGTGTTTGTTTAAAAGTTGAGTTTATTGAGGAATCCCATAGTTAGCGGCTGTTTTCATTGCTTTAATCTAGATTTGATGAGAGACAGAAAAGCCCACAGACATGTCAAACCTTTTTTCCCCTCTAGTCGGTGGCAGAGTCGACTTTGACGACTTTGTGGAGTTGATGGCCCCGAAACTGCTGGCAGAGACGTCTGGAATGATCGGTATGAAGGAGCTGAAAGATGCCTTCAAAGAGGTGAGATTGAAGAGCTTTTTCTGAAACTTTCCAGCTACCTGCCTTCTGGACTGCCAGATGGCGATCATTATCATCACAGCTGTGATTAAAAGCTGCTCTCTGCTGTTTGCTGCCTCTTGTTAGTTTGACATGGATGGAGATGGAGAGATCACAACGGAGGAGCTGCGATCAGCCATGATAAAGCTGATGGGAGAGCACATGAGCCGGAGGGAAATCGATGCCATAGTGAAAGAGGCCGATGACAACGGGGATGGCACAGTAGATTTTGAAGGTACAGACTGTCTTTTGCCTACATCAGTAAAGAGTAACAGTGCAGTGAAGTGAAGCAACTGATCCACGTCTTCTTCTCCTTTGCAGAATTTGTCAGAATGATGTCCCATCAATGACAGTCCAGGACAAGGCCAGTCAGGAACATTCATTTGCACCTCTGCAAACACGCACTAACACTGATGCTGTTCTTTTCTGGGCTTGCAAAAACAACACAAACACAAGAAATGTTAAAATTACATGCTGGAAACAAGCAATATCAGACTGATCTCAGAGCGGATTTTATAGCTATGCAAATAATAACAATTTGTAATGATTTTTCAAATGTAAGAGTGCTAAAATCAAAAAACTCTGTTGTTATGTTTCATCATATATACCAGGGATGTCAAACTCATTTAGTTGATCCTTAGTGAGCAGTGGAAAGAAGTCTAAGTATATATTTAATCACTGAAATATCTTAATATAAGAAAAAGAAGTGCAAGTGTGTCTCAGTTTTTCCACATGATAAAGTAATGCTGCTGTGGTAAATGAAAGAAACCTTTCAGCGTGACTCTCTGGGCAAGATTGTGAGAAATAACTGTGTAAGTTTACAGAAAAAATCAGAAAGTTCTTGTTACTTCACAGATAGTGTCCTTTTTTGTGGACTTATTGTAAAAAAATGAAACTTCTTTAGTCAATAGTGAAAAAAATTGAAATTTTCTGTGTTTAATTGTTTCTCTATTACTTAATTACTTTGGTGTAGAATGAATGGGCACGAGGAAAGTCTTCATCAGCAGGAAAAAACTCCAAAACTTGTTACAATACATTGAAAAGTCCAAAAGTGTATGCATATCTTCCAAAGGCATCTTGTGGACCAGATTGTAGTCTTTGCCAGGCCCACTCTGGCCCCTGGGCCTCATGTTTGACAACCCTGATATATACTGTATACAGTGGAAGTTTGTTGAATTGGAATTGTTTTTATATTTGTATTGTTATTGAATTATTCTTATCATTTAAACAATGTTACAACAAAGCAGGATGTAAAGTTAAGCTACTACTGTACTGTACATTATTAACCTGAGCTGGTTGTATTAGGTAATCTGTAACTAACTTCCAACAAGTGAAGCAGTAACATGGATCTGCCTTTCTTTGGCAAAGCACAAAATAAAACATCTGATCTGAACATCTGAAAAGGATTCAGGAGTATCTGTGGAACAAGAAAGTTCTCTGTGTCCGCCTGAAAGAAACCCACAGACACTTGACTCATTTAAGCGTAGACCATATTGTCCTTGTGACTTCTTGCATTCCAGTAGTGTGCAGTCATTTCATGCCAGAAGGAAGTGATTTAAACATGAAAAAGTTTAGGGACACTGTTCTACTAGGATTGAGTAAAAACTTTGGAAGGACAATAAGAAACTGTAACTGAAAAGAGGCAGAAATTTGGGATTTTGTGACTGATGCATAACAGATTTAAAGGTATTAAGAGCAAAAAAAACCTCCCCCAAAACAAAAAAAGAGGTTCATGTCCCAGAATCTGTCCTTTTAGAGAGACAGTCTGAGCCATTATTTGAGGTTAATACTCTGTGTAAGTTGGGAACTTCACGGAAATATGGACATAAAACACAGAGAGGAGCTTAATAGTATTAAAGAGTATTATAACCCCATATCCATTAAAAAAAGAAAGGAAAAGAAAAGTTGAGTGAAATTTGTGGCACGTGAACACTTTTTTTTTTTTTTTTTTAACCTGTGGACTGAATCATTCTTGCAGTTGGTGATCAGTAATTGTGTCATACGGATCCAGAGCCAGCGCGGCTGGGATTAAATATTGGGGCTGAATTCAGGGATGTGCTACGGGACACACTGTACTGTCACATTCGGGGAACACCAGCCAGGCAGATGTTGCTGCATGACAAACTGGGCACAGCATCAAACAGACAGACAGATGGGGCATGAGGACTTATGCTGCCAATGAACAAAAGTGAACCTAATTACTAAACACACATCTGTGAGTGGTGCTCCACAGAGAGAGTGATCGCTCTGTCGGTATGCTTAATGGAAAAGTAACTAAATATCTGGTCTTTTATTACTATTAGTATTAATATTATTACTTTTATTTTGAAATGATTGTTCTTTTATGTGGATTGGGACTCAGAGAGACACTGAAACAAAAAAAGTGACATAGGAAAGATTTCACTGCTATTATTGGCACACTAATGTAAGTGAGGGTGTTTAAAGAGGAGGGTGGGGGGCACATTTAACCTTATGGATGTAGTGCCAAGCGAGGGCTGATGAGTCCAGAGGAAGAATCCGATGATGTAATGCTCACTGGCTGGCCTTTGCCCTGATCCTTCCTGATCCCTCTAACATCCAGCGTCAACCTTTATTGCATTAATCCTCAGTAATCTCTCTCTTGGTTGCTCTCAGACTCAATTCTGATGTAGCCTCTATACCCAGTGACTTCTTCTCAGCCAGACACATTAAAAAAACACAAAAAAACAACCCTTACCATTTTAACTTATTGCACTGATAGCCCCTTCCCCAGGCAGATTTCATTTGGTTAGCTTTAATCTTTCTGAGAAGAGTCGGATGCACTGCGGGGTATCTGCTGCTGCAGCACCTGCCCTGTGAGAGTAAATACAGCTTATCAAAGTCATTCAGTTGTTGCTTGCTCACATTAATCTGTGAATTTGTTTTATAACATTGCGTACAGACAGTATTGCATAACACCAGCGCTATAAACACCGAGAAGCTTGTTGTTGAAAAACACTAAGCCGAACCGTAACGACTTGAGAAATATTGTTTTTCTTAACTGTTTTTTTGGGATGCTCAAATGTTGTTATTTCATTATTCCACTGCTACAAATACTTCAACAAATCTGTTGCTATTTGCACTATACCTTAACGGAAAAAGAAAGGACTGAGTGGGACAGGAGAAGTGAGTGATGAGGGAATTCTGTGCTTCTCAGTCTTACTGACGTCCGACCTGTAATAAAGAGATCAGTAAGCTGCTTCACCTTCAGCTAATTAACTTCCTCTTGGCCTCTGTTTGAAAAAATGTGCACAAGTTGTGTTCCTTTAAATGAATACTGTAGCTAAACAGTGAGCCACTTGCGAATCTTTCAATGCGTCTGTTGTTTTCTTACTCTTTGGTGGCCAGCGTCATATTTTTTATGCTGTAGTGTACTGGGACAGCACAGCTGATTGACTCAATACGGTCTTAAGGAAATCCACTTCTGTCCTCTCAGTGCTGAGGAAACTTGTCAGCATAATGGACACAGCCTCTAATCTTGCATCAGAGTCACGCCAGAGCGCCTTCAGGTGTAGACTAATAAGACTTGGGGGTGAACTAAAGATGACACAGGAGGTCTTTACTATCAGCGTCCAACAATCTGTGCAGCACTGAAACCAATTATAGAAGAGATGTACACAAATGCCAAACAGAGAAGGGGAGTAAAACTTACACCAGTTCCTCTTTCCAACAAAATCCAAACCAAACCAAATATATAACCAAATTTTCCCAAGCTGGAGTTCAACAAAGTCTTGATAATACTGTTTATTTTATTCATCGATGCAGATTCCTGAATATTAAAACCACCTTTCTCCAAATTTTATGAAGGATATGTGAAACTTTAAAAAGTCACAGAAAATGAACATTTACAAAGCTCTGTTTTTATTTTTTTATTATTTATTTATTTCATTTGGGATGAATTAATATCACTTGTAATTATGTTAATATTATTTATTCATTGTTATTCTCTATTTTCCTCTTTGTATTGTTGCTCATGCGCTCAGTCCTTCCTACATGTAAGTTGTAGTTTCTTTGTCGCTGGCGCAATGGCCAGTTTTTGGGTAATAAATAAAAAACAAGAAAAAAGTATTACTAATTTATAATACTTACTTTGTAAGTTATATGTATATGTGCTCATGGTCACGGCCAGAGACATAACTTGACCCCATCAATAAATAAATAAATTCATTCATTAAAGTAAAGAAAAAGAAAGCTGCTGCGGACGGAAGCCGAAAAGGGACATCTTGTGAGTTCTGTAGTAAGTACATCCTCTGCCACTCCACCAGAATGTATTTAGCTAAAAACTGAAAACCATAGTGTTATTAGTTTTCATCCGTGAGAAACAAGCGACAGTAAGTTGAGTCATGCACATATTTACATGCTGGTGTGGTGACGTTAAAGGACGGTTTACTGTGGCAGCTAATGGCAGCTAACTAGCTCTGCTGTTAGCTGCACGCTTGGCAGCTGTCACAACTCAAAGCAGCTGGTATTAAGTCTATGAATAATGTTTATAATAATCATAAAGTGCATGTGTGTGGCTTTTACTGAATGATTTGCTCCGGACTAAAAAAATGTACGCTTAAGAGTTGTAGCCGTCTGTTTGTATTTGTTTGCTAACTGTTCTGATTAGTGTTTAACTTTGGATGGAGTCTGTAAGCGACGCAGAAACAACATCTGTATCCATGTGGAAATAGAAATGGAAAGGTGGAAATGCGTATAAAACCATCCAAAACCGATCACTGGATTAAATTACATTTTTTCTTTTAAAAATGTCAGACATTCAGTGCATGTGAGATCTGAAGGCCTGTGAGCAGCACAGGCTGGGACTGAGAATAGACTCAGCATAGACAGGACATCTAATAATTTGATCAGGAAATCAGTAGAATCCTATGGAGGTATAGAGATTACAAAGAGGGACCACAGAGGGATAAAGATGACACCATGAAGACATGAGAAAACGTTTTTGAAGCTAGATTAAGAAGAACACTGTGTGAACAATAGTAAGACAGGTGTGACAGTGAAGCTGCCAGGAGCCGAGGTACGTATGTGAAGGTAGATATATTAGACAAAAAAAAACGTTGAAGATGCAGCTGCCAGGCAGTAGGAGAAGAAGAAGACCACAGAGAAGATTCATGGATGTAGTGAAGGAGGTCATGCAGATGAGGATTTTAGAGATAGGATGAGATGGAGAAGACTGTTAGTTTCAGTCTTCTACAAAACCTGCAGTCAGATATAAATCTGTGAATGTCTGACATTTATGATTGTTTGGTTATTTCTTTTTGTCCACACAGATCTCCCCTGATGTTGACTGGATGTAGAAATCTCTCTTGGACATTTTTCTCGCTCACCAGTAGAAGACTTTGGACTAGACAGAGTTTTAAGTCCCGAGCTGCTCTGTGCTCTTCTGCCTTTTCATCCGTCCTTCATTCTCTTCCTTCATCTACCCACAGTCATCACTTCCTGCCTAGCAGACAAAGCTCAGCTCGCCTTCCTCTGTCTGTTAATTTCTCCTCAGCTCATTCGTCCGGTCTGATGGAGTTAAAGGAAGTTCTGCAGGTTTTGGAGCAGCTTGCTCCGCTGTCGCTTGCAGAGTCTTGGGATAATGTCGGCTTGCTGGTGGAGCCGAGCAAACCTCGGCCCGTTAAGACCATTCTGCTAACCAACGACCTCACAGATGCCGTCATGGAGGAAGCAGTGGCTGTGAGCTGCGATCTCATTATTTCGTATCACCCACCGTTGTTTCGACCAATCAAGCGTCTGGTTCAGAAAGACTGGAAGCAGCGGCTGGCTGTGCGGGCCGTGGAGGCTGGCATAGCGGTCTTTTCCCCTCACACTTCATGGGATTGCGTGAAAGGAGGCGTGAACGACTGGCTGGTTGGAGGACTTGGTGAGAAGTCTCTCTGAATGTAAAATGTGATGCTCGCACTTAAATCATTAGATATGAACATGATGCTTATTCACTGACCTTCATTTCATCCCCACTGCTTTTTTCTTTGTCGCGTCAGGCAGCGGTCAGGTGTCGGTGCTGAGTCAGGTTCTCGGCGCCGCCTCCCACAGTCACAAACTGGAATTCACGGTCAGAAGCGCAGAGGAACTAAACATGATCATGGAGGAGCTGAAGGCTTGCGACAGTGGAACGACCCTACAGCATTCAGGCAGCAGGTTGTGTTCAGACATCACCGATTAGCAACAAGCTTTAAATTCAAGGACCATTTTGGTAGTTTTGTCATATATGTGTTACTTTTGTTTTATTTCTTCCAAACACACATTATTGTAATTTGAGTTTAGCTTTAATCAAAGTTGGAAATCACCCACAGACACTTGAAGTCATCACAGGTAATCCAAAGCTGCTTTTGGACTATATAGCTATTACCAAAGATTTTTTTCAGTTTGCATTCGGACAACTTACAGAAACTTCAAATATATATATGTTATAAATTTTATTTCTTAGGGGTTGAAAGTAAGGCTGTGTTTAACCCCTTTTCCCAACTAAAACTAAAATGTCATTATTAGGGTAAATATCAGGTAGTATGAACATGGATGCTTGGAGGCCTTAAAATAATTGGATATCCTATCACTGAAAGCATATTTCGAAGGCTGTAGAAACTGTAGAGGACTGATACTTTATTTACAGTTTCTCATGCATAAAGCACATAATATCCTTTTAAAACTAAGTCGGGTGAATAATTTCACACATACTAAAGTTTGAATATGGAAAAAGGAAAAAACAACAACATTTTGATCCAACTTCAGTGTGATTTTTCACTATATAAGACACCGTATTCCAAATCTAAATCTTTTTTTCTTGTTTTAGAAACAGCAAGTTTCTGTTAATAATATATCCAAACTTAATGATGGATTTCTCTTCTTCCTCCTTGCATATATTTGCAGATTTTTCTTTGTGTTTTTTTTCTCTCTTCTTTTTAAGCCTTGCTTTAACAGCTGTTGTTTACGTGGCTAATGTTTTACTGATGTTAATGTCACCTTTGTTTAGTGGTCGTTCGATTTATGTGTTTGACACTCACACCCGGACCAATCAGAGTACACTTGCATCACTCAAAGTGGCTTTTAAGTTGGGGAAAGAAGCTTTTCTGTAGTTGTAAATCATGGATTAAACATGGAAAACAGGGTCTGAAAGAACCTTAGCGCAGTCAGAAACCAACATTTTCAAAATTCATGTCTTAGTTATCGAGACATGACAGTTATGTAATGGATGTAAATCGTACACTTCGATGTTATTAAGTCTTTTGTTTCTTTGTACTGGTAAATAACAGTTCATGTCTCCTCATATTAGACCAGACAGCAGTGGTATCCATGTCAGCGTAACCTGTTGTGACTCAGCGCTGACCCCGAGTGTCCAGGCTCTGTTAGGACACAGCACTCCCAGCCAGTCTCTCAGCATCGTGAAGTTAGAAAAGGTACGGGCTGTTCCAGGATTCTGAAGAAACATGCAGTTATTTTAGAGCTATAAGAAGTAACAAAAACAGTTCCTTAAAAGGGAAAAAGTTCCTGACTATTGTTATGATGAACTTGTTCTGTTCGTATTAGTAACATTTAATCTTTTCTTTAGCACCCTCTCCTGGGCCACGGCCAAGGCCGACGCAGCGTTTTGGACCAGCCAGTGACTGTCGGAGCAGCCGTCCAAAAACTGAAGTCCCACCTGGGTTTGAGTCACCTCCGTTTGGCTGTGGGGTGGGGGCAGACGCTGGGTGAGAGACGAGTGGACACACACAAATCTGTCACTAAATTAGAATAGTTCAATTGTAACATGTTCAAATGTAATTTCTACCACTGGTGCAGTAAGGGTAGAAACGTCGATGCAGGTTCAAGAATTTCCATCCATTAGCTCTGCACTCTTTTTTTCTTATATTAAGTGGGATTAAATGTGTAGTTCAATATCATTACACTGACAGAAAGGGGAGTTTCGCTCGTTCGGCCCACTTAAGTACAAAGTAGGCTGCATGTGGCCCATGATGTCAAATTAGTTGGAGATCCCTGCAGTAGAAGGTCATGGAGGACATGAGTTCATAAACACTGGTAGGGAGGCAGAGTTCACTCTGTTCAGTTTGGGAGTCTTTCACAATCGTTTATGCTCACATGCACAGAAAATTTAAATTCACTGATAATCTCAATGAGCAGAACAACTCTTTGTGTTCTGAGAGAAGCTGGAACAGGAACAGAGAGAGCATGCAAACTCCACACAGAAAGAAGAAGTCATGTCCCTATTCTGTTTTTTTTTTTTTTTTTCTTTCCCCCCCAGAGTCCTCTGTGTGCACTGTGGCTGTATGCGCTGGGTCAGGGGCCTCAGTACTGAATGGAGTCAAAGCGGATCTCTACGTCACAGGTAACAAACATTTAACGTTATTAGTTTAAATATCACTGAAACGTCTTCACATCGCAACGCCTGCAGACATAATCATGCCCCTTTTTCAGGGGAGATGTCCCACCATGAAGTGCTGGATGCTGTGGCAAAAGGAACCAGCGTGATCCTCAGTGACCACAGCAACAGCGAGCGGGGTTACCTGGCTGTGTTCAGGGAGAGACTAGCCGTGCGCCTGCCCGATAGCGTAACAGTGGTCCTGTCGAAGGCTGACAGAGACCCTCTGGAGGTCGTCTGACTGACTCTTGATTGGAAGTTGCAGTAGTTTTTCTGAAAGATTACTTGTTATCACAAATATGTGTGACATTTTTGCCCCCCCTCCCCATTTTTAATATGCAGGCCCTTTACGTAAGGCTATCCACTGGCTGTGCCTTAAAAGTATTGTTAGATGTTGTTGTATTTATCATGTCTCTCTGGAAGGGTCTTAATAAAATGGGCTGTGGTTGATCAAAATGTGCTGTTGGTGTGTGGAATAAGACAAAAATATCATCAGCTAACAGATGCAGTGCGAGCCGAAGATAAAACAAGTAATCTGTAATCTTAATGCATGCAGCTCCTACATGCAGACGACACATTGTGTGTTTTAATCCCGATGATGTGACCTTTGCTTCCATGCTGAGAGGAATTTTTGAGAAGTTTTTTTCCTAAAATGAATAGTTTCTGCTTCCTGCACAGAGAGAACGTAATCCTCATTGGATTAAAATGTTTGCTGTTGCTGTATAAACGTGGATATTGGACCCCACCTGCTCCACGGGAGACATCAGCACCTGCCTGATCCAGCTATGAAGATTCAAAACTGCAATACAAGGATTTTTTTTTTTTAATGTATCTCATAACTTGTGAAAGATAAATGAAAGTGACAGGTTCTTCTCAACAAGCTGACCTTTTAACCTCTGAACAAACATGGCTGGAAATCAAACGATTTAGCACATACATGTCAAAGAGCAGGCCTTTGGTATTGCTTCAGGGCACGTACTCTGCCCCACTGCTGAGGCTTAAAAACAAAACTAGTAACAGTCCTCATTATTGACTTTTACAGAGTCTTACGCCTGCACCGCCTATGACACACCTGTTCTTTCATAAAAACATTAGGAGGCATCACACACTTCGCTGCCCCCCCATCAGGGTAGTAGCTTTTCTCTCAGTGTGGTGTTCACACCTCCGCTTCCTTTCAGTCCTCAGCAGCTTTTATCCCTAACAACACACAAATGGGGAAGGAAAACAGCTAGAACAACACGTATACTTCGCTCCTGTAAACCGACTCCAGCTGTCACTTTTATAGTGCAAGCAGGTAGGTCTGAGGCCTGTCAGTTTGAGTTTCCTTCTCCCACTGAGCCCTACGAGGTGGATAAATAAACTGCAGTGCATCATCCACAGTGAGGCAAAGCTGCAGAGTCTAATCTGCTTTAAAATCTTTATTTGATTTATATTTGAAAGTCTGTTGAGGAAACTGTTGGTTAATAAGTCTAATGAAA
This sequence comes from Oreochromis aureus, assembly GCF_013358895.1. Lineage (NCBI taxonomy): Eukaryota > Metazoa > Chordata > Actinopteri > Cichliformes > Cichlidae > Oreochromis > Oreochromis aureus. The sequence goes on from NC_052949.1 coordinate 17,260,894, forward strand.
CTCAACAGCAGCCTGTTGAACTAAAGTTTCTTGTGACAACTTTCTGTGATCTTTGCCAAGTCAAGGAGTTCAAACTTAATCAGGAAAAGCAGAACGAGGACTGCTGCATGCAAGAAAAAATGCTGATATAAAATGATACTGTACTTTTACTTAAATGCAAATTTAGAGTAAAACATTTGATTTTTATACTTTGCTTCTGCACACCCTCACAGTGGAGTGACTCAAGTGCAGAAATCTTTAGATGATGGGCTTAAAATGACCATTAAATGTTTGGAAATTATGATAAAAAAAACACTCCTTCATTTTTCAGAGACTCAGAAGTAACTGGACAAAATGATATAATGTTAAATTTAAGGATTATTATTCATGCTTGGATAAAAATCTTTTGCAGTTACCAGCAAATGCTACGTTTCCTCACTTGCGACGTTTTGCTGGGCCTTTTCAGTCTTCAGTTGCTGTTTGTTTGTGGGACTGAAAAGCCTGATGGGTTGGGTTGAGATCAGGTGATTGACTTGAGTGCTGAGGAATATCCCATTTCTTTGTCTCAAAGATCTCCTGGTTTGCTTTAGCAGTTTGCTTTGGGTCTTTGAAGTGCTGTTCATCAGTTCTGCAGCATGTGGCTGAATCTGAGCAGACTACAGCCCTGTACACTTCTTAATTTTTCCTGCTATTCCTGACAGCAGTCATATCATCAAGAAACACCTGTGACCCGGTTCTACTGGCAGCCAAATTATATCAATGCCATAATAATAATAATAATGCCATAATACTGCCTCCAGCATGTTTGACAGCTAATGCGGTATGCTTCAGATCATCAGCTGTTAAATGTTCCCATTATTCTGGCACAAGTTCCTAGTGTTTTCATCTGTTCAAAGAGGGGTTTTTTTGTTTTGTTTTGCCCAACTGTGCAGACTCTTTTAGGCGCTTTCTGGCAAAGTCCAGTCCGGCCTTCTTGTTCTTGAGTGTAACAAGTGGTTTGCACCTAGTTGCAAACCCTTTATTTTTCCATTCATGAAGGTTTCTCTTCTCCAGGGTGTCCTTGACTTGGTGTTCATTTACTTGTTGTCAAGTTGCTTTTCTTATGATCCCTCCACTCCTCATTTTTTTTTGCTATTGCTCTGATAAATAATTTTGTTTTTCCAATCTAATAATGGGCTCCACTAACATCTCTTTGGGGCTCAGCTTTAAAATTACAGTGAAAAGCTAAAAAGAATTGAAAAACTTTGAATGCTTATCAATCAATTGTCCTATTCTGAGCATTTGAAAATGAAAGGCTGCATATAAAAATGACTGTAACTCCTAAACAGTTGATGCAAAATTTGTACAAATCCTTGAATTAAAGCTGAAAGTAAAATTTTAATCGTTTAAACTCGTCTGCAGTGGTGTTCAGAGGCAAGACCACAAAACTTATTAAACAAATTATATTACTCCATTTTTTACTCATTAAATCCTGTGCAGACCATTCCTATTAATGATTATTTAATCCAAACACATTTACTTTTGGTTGCAAATGAGTGTAATGACCCTGTGGTACAGCTACATTTACATGCCTGCTTAACAAATGTCAGTCACAAAAAATCAGGACACTGTGAATCAGTTTGAATGGGTCCATTTTTTTTGGGCACATAATCCTTAAATACAAAGTTGCATATAAACTTCTAGACAGTCACACGTGTCTAGTGGCCAAACTGCAGCCACTGGCCAAACTGTCGTCCTCCTCCACCTAAACTCAGGGTCTGACTCCCTGCTGAGACAGCCTAACAGGCAGCCTGCTGGGAGGAAGAAACATGTCATCAAGTCATCAGAAAGCCCCAGGGGACCAAGCAATAAACTCCTTTAATGTATAAGAAGTTTTGCATTTCCAAGAACTATTCATTAGAGAAAATTAAAAAAGTTAAAAAAATAGATAGATGATAACTAAGTATAAATGATTCTGCATTTACATCAATAAATGTAAAAAACAATTTCAAGCAAAAATCAATAAAAGTAAATAGTTAATAATTATAATAAAATAAAAATGTACTTATTATCTCCTGCATGCATTACTGTGCAAATGCCTTGAACCACCAGACTTCCATGTAGTTTTTAAATTGGTGTTGAGGCTTTCTGAAAGTCTTTCAAAGCTTTTCTTTGCACTTTGGCTGCTTTTTGGGTCATTTTTCGTCCAGTCCTTGTACCTGACCTTATTCAGAGGAATGCCTCTTTACACTGATTAATGAATCATTTAAGGATCTAAGGCATCTAAAGAGCTATTAGCCAAAACCTTGGCATATCTTAGCAAGGTGTGCAGTGTTTCCTTAAAATACTTAAGGAAACTGGACAGGTGGAGGACAAAAGAAGATGGGACATGTCTAAAAAACATATCTAGAGCAGACAAACAGTATCTGAAAGTTGTGTCCTTAAGGAATAGGGAATAAAATATCCAAAAAAGACTTGACACAGGACCTGAGAGATGCATCATTTAGGTTACTGTTAACTGACAATGCAGTAAAAACATGCTTGGACAGAAAAAAACATATAAAGGAACACTATCAGTTCAGTTCAGTTTTATTTATATAGTGCCAAATCACAACAACAGTACAGCAAGATTTTATAATAATTAGCCATAGATTGGCCATAGATTGCTGAAGCAGTGAGGGATCATCTTAACAGAGAACAGAACAAAATGCAGCCAACATCCAAAGAAACGCTCCGAATTTCCTCCGAAAAGCCTGGAGAAGTATTCCTGAAGAGTACGTAAAGGAATGACAAGAAGGCTTCCCAAGAGAATTCAGACTGTGTTGAAGAATAAAGGTGGTCATACCAAATATCGGCTTTCAAACTGATTATAGAATTGTCAATTTCTTTTATATACTAAATTTTCATGGATGTTTGTATGTTTTAATCAATTGCTGGATCTATTTCCCATTTTCCTAACAAACTATAAAGAAGGGGTAGACTGTTGTATTGGACTGTGCTTGATGGTTGTGATTTAGCATATTTTACCTTCCATGCATCTATAGTTAGATAGTTTACCGATTTGCGTGTAAAATAATGATCTTCAGTGCATTGAGTAAGTAAAAGAATAAAGAAAATAATAAAGGAAAGTAAATCACAATCAGTGTTTTCAGATATTGAGGTAAACCCTGATTTCCTCCAATGTGACGAGTGTTGTTTGTTTTCTTTGTTGGAACAGAAATGAGAATTGAGGGTAAAGGGAGGAGAGACAGGGAGGCAAATAAAAATCTATGTGAAAATGGGCCCATTTGGCCATAGGTGTGAAGTCCCACACACCTATTTAAGAGAGCAGGTCAGCCCTGTGGGCTCTGACGGAAAAAGGACAGCGGATGGTTAAGAGCACGAGTCAGAAGTCGAGTGAAAATTTTAAGAAAAGCTCTGTTGTTGCAGCTACTTTTTTTTGTTATAGAAAGCAGAGAAACATCTATACGAGGAACAGGAGAGAGCAAAAGGAGCTGAAGAAATGTTAATTTGGATCTGGTGAAGAGGACGAATAAAGAGACAAAGACAGACAAGAAGGAGTATGCTGAGCATGGAGATGTTCCCTGGTTTGACTCTGGGACCACAAAGGATTGGAGACTGCTTTTACAGAGGTGAGAGGGACTGAATGTATTCATGTTTAAGCAATAAACATAAACAGATGTCTTATTTTATACTTTTAATTGTTCGTTAAGGAATAAATGTTTTTGTAAATTAGAACCTTTTTAATTTCCCACTTTTTAGGTCCTTAGAAAATGACAAAACAAATATATTAATGCCCTGCAGCAAAGACAAGGGCATGATGGAGACTTTAATGCAGCAGCCAAACCAGAAATACTACATTAAAAAACTCTTGCACTGAAAGTTCCAGTTAAGTGCTGAAGACAGAGTTTACTCTTTAAACCTTTTTTTTATACACCTGAAAATACATGAAAGAGGTTTTAGATCAGATGGAAAAGAATGAATCAACATTTAGTGATTCAGTAGTTTGTACGTATACAATTAAAATATGACTCCATATTTGCTTCACTTTCACCAGTTAAATAAAGTTTTTTTCTTGGATTTGTTCTTTCCCACAGAGCGGGAGGCACCTGTGCATATACCGCTGTTCCCTCCGGCATGCGAAGTGGCCGCCAAAGCTCTGCCTCCAAGGCTACTGGCTCCTCCTCCTCCTACTCCCATCTCCAATGAGGCTGCAACCACAACCCCGAAAGATGAGGTGAAGATGGAGCTGGAGAACTCGTCTTTATGGAAGCAATTCAGCTCGGTGGGGACAGAGATGATCATCACAAAGAAGGGCAGGTGAGAGATTACTGCAGAAGTGTACATGCTGTATGTATGACCACTGACCCTTGACCTTCGAGTCATCTGCAACTATCCATCTCCCAGTTTATTTTTTCCATCTGTGTTACTCCCCTTATCCCCTAGCCCTTATTTGTGGGGTGTAGCAATTTATGCCAGACAAACCCCAAAGTCATGTCACCACCCATCTTGGGGAAATAAATGTACTTTTCATGTTAAGTCATGGCCCCCTAGATGGGTTGTAGCAGTCTACCATCTCTTCTAAATTTATACTCGTCTATTTTTAATGTTTTCATCCCATCTTGCCTTCATCTATTTTAGTTCTTCTCTTTTACTGTTTTCTGTGACCTTTGGTGTCCTGAACTTATTTCATTTTGTTTTTTTAGACGGATGTTTCCTGGTTTGAAGTTGAAGCTATCGGGCCTGAATCCATCTCTCCGTTACATCCTCCTCCTGGATATTGTTCCCGTTGACAACTCCCGTTATCGTTTCCAAGGTGGCGGGTGGCAAGCTGTTGGAGCTGCAGAGGCGAGGCTACCAGACCGGGTGTTCATCCACCCAGATTCTCCTGCTACCGGTGCCCACTGGCAGAGCCGCACCATCTCATTTCACTACGCCAAGCTCACAAACAACACACTGGACACACAGGGACATGTACGTACTGCACATGAACAGGCCTAGCGGAGATACAGCACATAACCTTCAGTGGTGCATGTTGAGTTAATCCCTTTTCTTCTATTCAAAGATCATCCTACACTCTCTGCATCGATACCAGCCCAGAATTCACGTGATAGAAGCCCGGGATGTACTGAGGTGGGGTGGAGGGCAGCACTCCTTTGTTTTCCCCGAGACCCAGTTTATCACCGTCACCGCCTACCAGAACAGCAAGGTACCGTGATATTCTGCACTGACTGTGAGTCTTGTGTTACCAAGCAACAGACTCACAGAGACACTCATTCATTTGATATATAAGAGATTTTTTGCAACATTAAGAAAATGATTTCAAACAACAGATGTAAACGTAATATTAAATGTGTTTTGTGTTTATTTTCAGATCACTGAGCTTAAGATCAACTCCAACCCCTTTGCTAAAGGCTTCCGTGAAGACGGCATGAACAGCAAAAAGTAATTCCCAACACAAGCAGCAAAAAACTCACAGTCTACATTCATCTATTGTTGTGCAGGATCTAAATGCCTTTTTTCTTTATAGACAAAGAGATGCGAGACAGAAACGCAAAATTGCTGTCTTGACAGAAACTTTAGACATAGGTAAGGGGGAAAGCAGATTTATGGCACTTTAAGTAATTTCATTTAAAAATGAATGTAATGTATTTCTTATTTTGAAACATTTCCACTTGTCTGCCATCAGTGAACTGTGATCCATGCGACTCCACTGAGCTCCTGCAGCAGCCCCCAGCAACCGGTGCAGACCTGCAGGCCCTCGCTCTGGCCTCTCTGCCTGCATTGCCCGAAACCTCCTGTGGGTTCAGAGCAGGGGACACCTCCTATCAGGATGCTCTTGTCCCGGAGCAGTCGCTGGACCTCGGCCAGGACTTTATGGCATCCCAGATGTCTGACATCAGTATCACATTGGCCAGTGGCATTCAAGAGCTGCCAGGAAGCGAGAAGGCAAATAGTATGATTGAAAGGTAGGAGGCAGAGGAATTTAGACTGATATGAGCATGATTTACATAGATAGACTATACAAAGAATAACGTTTCATATTTTTAGTCTAATTTCTGCTTTACCATTACCTAACCTAGCAATGTCAAAATTTCAGGTTCAGTCTTACTGCTAGGAGATGTGTGGTTTACACACATCTCTAATGGCTGATTATTATTGTTATTATTTTCAGAAATTACAACACTAAATTGATTCAAGCTCTCACTTCCTTTCTCCTCCACAGATCAGACACAATGCCTGAGTCAGCCTACACCTCCAGCTTCCGTGCTGCTCAAGCCAACTCCTCCTCTTTCCCCTCTGCTCCTCTCCCTCAGTTATCCTCCTCCTTCCCCTCCCATCCGGCCTCCGACCCCTCGGACACATCCGATCCTCAGCCCTCCATCCCTCCTATCAACTATCCCTCCCTTCTGTCATCTTCCCCCGCACTCTCTTCCACTTCCAACACTCCCTCGCTGCAGCAGACCTCCTTCACCTTCCCTACTCCACCCCCTTCCAGCTCCACCTCCCCACAACCACTCCTTTCATCATCATCCTCCCCTTCCTCCTCCTCAAACAACTACCATACAGTCCCAGACACCATCAGCCCCCACACTTCTACTGATGCCCCTTTTCATGCCCCGTCGTCCACCACATGTCCGTCAGATCTCCAGGACCAAGTAGCTGTTCATTCTCTGCTCTCCCAGCCCGGCCAGCAGCTACAGGCCGGACCTCTCGCCACTGATTCACCCAGTGATCAAAGCTCTGCAGCGTTTATGTATCCAAATATTGCAGCAACAAATCCCAGCCCCACTCTGAGCACTGCTCAGCCTTTCCCCAGTCAAAACCAACCACCAGCTCCAGCTCTGTCTTGCTCCTTACCCATGCATGCTTCTTCCACATCTTTTGCTCCTCCGTCTGTTCCCCCACAGATGCAAAATCTGCCTTTTTCCCATGTGTCTCCCAGCCCTGCCCACCCTGCCCTCCACCTCCCAAATCTGACCCACCAAGCTCAAGCTCCCTCACTTGCTGCAGCTACTGCATTCCCTCCCTCTTCTTTCTCTTACCCACCATCCACCCTTCCTCATCCTCCTTTTCAACCCTCCTCTTGCTTGGCTGTTGCCTCTTCTTTCCAGCAGTCTGTCACCCCTGCTGCCACACTGCCACCAGTAGCACACAATCCTTCTACATCATCTTCTACGCCCTCATATCCTGCTGTTGAAATTGGTGCAGTGCCTCAGTTCAATCCTGCACCACCTTATCGTCCAGAGATGGTACGGCACCACCCATCTCTTCTCCCACAGCTGGATCCATCACTGGCCCCTTCCGCCTCTAACCCAGCCCTCTACCCCGCCTTTAAATCCTACCCTCTCCGACTATGTCAGGACCCTCACCCCTCCCTCACAATCCCATTCAGGCACTTGTACAGGCAACAACATGGCCACTCACTCTCACAGGGGTCCTACCTGGAAATGAGCACAAGACCAATGTTTTGAAATATGGTATTTTCATATGGATGAACTTTCTTGGTTTGATGGTGCTTTTAGGGGAATTAGTGATGTGTAGTATTAGCTTGAGCACAGTGTTGTGCACTGTGTTTGTGTGTCTTCTCAGCTGTTCAGCTGACAGACTGATGAAACTGGGTCTCGTTTGTATATACTTGTTGAAGATTTTCTTTTCTATATTCATTCCAGTGTGAAAAATAAAATATTGTTTTTTCAAGCTTTTGTGACTCAATCCTTTTCAACTGAAATATTTTGCTGACAAAAACTGTAATATTTGTATGTAGCTTGAAGGATTTCTCAGATATCCAGCTCAGACTTTGGGGAGTTACTGAGAAGATATGACTAGTTTAAGTAAAGACTGGAAACTAGAGATACAATGTAAAAATAAAATAAAATTTTAAAAAAATCCACGAGCACTCTTGATTGAATTTCTGCCTTAAATCGTCTTCTTAAATTTGACTGTTGGACCAGTTAGAAAATCTATGCATATTAGCCCCAAACAATCAGTGTACCCTACCACTCTCATCAACGTTGAATGAAAACATAGACTGTATAAAAAGGATGGACGCTGCCACTATAACGTCACTTATGGTGTGTTCCTCAAAAAGTCAAGATAAATTCCGACTTCCTAGTCAGAAATGTCCTTTGTGGAAAGCTGCCTCAACTCAGAAAGTCGGAGCTTGCTGACATACGCTGAGTTAGCAATCCAAGATGTCAGCACTGTTGCCAGGTTCTGTAGTTGCAAGACAAGCCAAAATCATCACCCCTCCAAACTGTGTTCGACAGTTGGTATGAGGTGTTTGTGCTGATATGGCTTCGCTTGGTTTTCTCTAAACGTTGCCAGATATCTCCACTTTGGTCTCATCCAAAGTGAGGACATTGTTCCAGAAGTCTTGTGCAAACCTAAGCCATGTTCATCTTAGAGAACCTGGAAACCCTTCCAAACAAGCCATACTTGTTCAGTCTTTTTCTGAATGTACTGTCATGAACTTTCCTTCAACTGACAATCGTATCATTGTATTGTGTTAACACAATACAATCGTATCATTGTATTGTGTTAACACACACTTGAATGTTCCAGAACTAAACTATCAAACCTTCTGCATTTACAGAGTTGCTCACACTTGCCAATAATCAGTTTCAGAACTGCACTGAAAGCTTTTTCTCATATAAGTGTACTTCATAATTGCTGTTACGTAAATTACAAGGAAGACTAAACAGGAAACATCTGATCTTCTATATCCAGACATGGGTCAGGATTGAATGTCTAATAAGCTCCACCCCATTCATTCAATCAAATGTGAAAATCTATTTTGTAAATAGATGGTTTATATGTTAACGTTTTTAGAATTTAATCTTACTTCTTTCCACTAAAGGAGTTTTACTCAGAAAATGACTCTATCTTATAATTTGTTATGCACAAGTTTTAGCTTTGATGATGAGTTTGACGCTCCTGATCTCGAAGATTAGAAGCAGTTAAAGTTCTGTCACTGATCTCTGCTACAGTGCAGACAAAGACAGCATCAATCATTTTGTGGACAGCTATGAGTACTTTTATGCCTGGGAGAGCAGAGATTTTGGGGGATTAACGGGATTTTTAGGCTAACAAGTCAGAGGTACTTGACGAGGACGTCAGCAGGCAGCAGTTAATCATTTCCTCTCCTGGCTGCTTTTCGTGGCTTTTGGGGAAACAGATGTTTGAGCTGAACCCTTCTCTAGATATAATGGAGCTTTCAGCATTTGTTAAGTGTCCAATTTTCTCTCCTGTTCGTTACTGTAACATCACATGGGCCACAAACTACACATTTGATCAATCATTTGATTGAATTTGATCCACATTAATGGGACTACCATCTGAGCCCAGGGATAGTTGCTGCCTTGAATTGCCCTCTCCAGACAAATCTATTTTAAAACTTCTAGGAAACAATAAAAAAAGACTAGCTTAAACATGATAATATATTTTATACATGATATTGATACACAGGTGAGCTTTTCTTGTCCATTCGTTTGATTTCAAACCTTCAAACTGAGAAAACAGCTCCCATTCTAAGGGTCAACCTGATGTTTACTCAAATTTCCAAGTTGTCACTTATTAACCAGCAAGTTAACCAAATATGATAAATTCTACCGGCTCACACTTAGACTGTCAAAGCTTTGGCTTTTCATTGTTTAGCTCTTCCGAGTGCCATTGTTAGGATGGACGGTAAGGTGTTTGTTTATACAGTTTTATTACTGCAATGGATAATAACAGATGCTGCTTCTGATTCATCATGATTGTGACTCACTCAGCTCACTGTACAGAAACTTTCTTCTTTCAACAGGGAATAACTCTTCCTGAGACGATCACTCAGAGTCTGTATTTTATTTAACACACTGCTGCATTTGAGAGGAAACAAAGAAAAGAAAAAGCTTTATCTACAAGCCGAATCAGTCACACACTGCACACACACTGCACACTTCTCCCGGGATCATGCTGTGCTCTTATTTACGTCCCTCTCTCCCTCACATTTTGCCGGTGAGGCTCTTGAGTTCTGCGGCCTCCAGGGTAGCAGCGGTGAAGCAGCATGAACTCCTCTCAGACACTCTGGCCTTTGAGGACCCCCGTGCCTTCAAGGTGAAGAGTCTGGGTGAGCTGCTTCGTGCTCTGGGCGTTTTCCGCCTCTGCTCCTTCCCAGTGCTGGTTAATAACTGTGGAAAGGTGAGACTGCGGTTTGTCAGAAAAGCTTCAAATATACAAACTGACATCTGGCATTCAATCCATTCACTACGTTTGCTCCACTTTCCTTTTCTGCTAATTTCAGTTGATGTCGGTGGCACGCACGCTCTTGGGAAAAAGGGGCTTTTCCTTGCTGCTGAGGCCCACTGTGTATGCCCAGTTTGTGGCTGGAGAAAATGAGGCTGAAATCTCGCAGTCGATGCAGAAGATGAGCCTGCAGGGACTGAGACCCATGCTGGCCGTGCCGATCGAGGAGGACCTCGGAGAAAGCACCGGGTATGACTGAGTCTAAGAAGTCGCTGAAAGGCTGCTTCAAAAGACACTTTTAATTTTCACTCAGTGTTCCTATTACTTGGAAGTTTCACAGCTGCTGGGCAGATTTTAGCCTTCACTACACTTTAGATCAATGCATGTGGACGTTTAAGTTTTTCGGGACACTCATTAACTTAACTTAATTGAACACTGATGTGATTTTGAAATACAAGAACAAATAAATACATTTCTAATTTTGCTAGACACAGAAAACTCAAATAACTGCACACAATCATGAAAGAAAAACATCACAAATCACAAATGTGAGAAAAATCTGGTGCAGATGTTTTTTGCTTAAAGAGCAGTTGAGTGGGAGAGATTGCTCCCCTCAAAGCCAGCCTTACAAACTCAATAGCTCACTTGTGCAGCTACAAACAATGTCTTTAATATTTGTCTTGCACCTATCACATGAAATAAAATAAAATGTTTGTGGTATTTATTTATTTTGATAAAAAATAGGCAAAGAAAAGAGTGTCAAATATTCATTTATGTTCTGAATTTGGTCAAAGGGAATCCAATACACACTGAGAGTCTGATAGAAGCTGTTTTTCCTCTGTGGAAGCTGAGACTGCTCATAGATTGATGGATTTTTTTCTTGAAATCTTGAAATTTCTTAAAATCTCTTCTCAACAGGTTTGCATTAATTTGTACATAATTTCATACGTTTCATGCGTTTTTTTGTTTATGTATTTTTCTATGAATTGTGGCTTGTAGACTGTCTGAAGTCTGCAGTATAGGTCCCAGCCCACCTCCTGCCTGCCTCTGCATCTCAAGCGTATGAGGACAAAAGTTAAAGGACTTCACACTCAGCTCCAACCCACGACACACACAACTGTGCACAGCTGTTACACTTGGGTGTGAAGTCCACTCTTCGCGGTTCTCATGTTACGGTTTATGGTTTATCGCCTACAGTGAGAAAAGATACGACGACAACATGGACATCATGCTGGAGTGTGTGCGAATGTCCCACAGCAACGCTTGGAGCAAAGACCCGATGATGCAGCTGAAGATCACAGCGCTGCTCAGCCCAGAGCTGTGTGTAAGGCTTCCAAATCAGAGTCCCCAGTCCTTATTATTATTATTTTTTAGAACAGATGCTCGAGGGGACTTTAAACTTTTTTTTTTTCGAGTGGGTGGGTAGGTGGAGGCATTTCTGAGTATTCTGGATGTATGGGAACTGGGGTGTTAACATCAGAGGCTTCAAATATGTGGGAAAAAAGATAAGGACACACATTTCAGTGTTTGGTGTATCCACAGCTGTTCCAGGTTGTTCTTGAATGTGCAAACCCAGCTCCCCCTACCTGCCTTACCTCTCTTTTTATTCAGTTTTGACACTGTGTATTTCCTGAAAATGTACGTGTTGTATTAAAGGTAAAACTCACAAACGTCATCAGGCAACAGCCATACGATCTGAACCTCCTCATCAGATCAATGGATGGTGAGGTGAGTCCACAATTCAACAATTCAACCAGTTTCTTAGGTGTCACCTTTCAGTTCCCATATATATGTCTTTATAATACTGATCTTAAAGAAGTTTTGCCTAAAATCATCTCTTTCAGCCAATCAGCTTCCCCGGTTTAGATGAAAAGGAAGCTGCCCACCTACGATCTGGCCTACTGAGACTCAACAAGATAGCCGAGGTACAGGAGAGAAAATCAAACGCTTAACAAATGCTCCCAAAGATGGCACCTGTTATGCTCACACACTTTTATTCAGAGGATTAACAAGAGTATTCACAGTTTTAACAAATAAAAACAATTTTAAATGTGTAATTCATGCAAATATTGGCACTTAGACGGTCTATTAATGCTTGTCTCTTTAAAGCCCTCTGCCTAGAAGCCCACTTTATTCTGATTGGCTGCCCCTCTCCTGACTTCCACAACCAGAACCTGATGGTTGTAAACTCCACCTCCTCAGTCAGGGCCAAAACTGTAGCTCTGACTGTGCCTGAGATGACTATAAAAGGGAGACCATTTCAAAGTAATGTCAGTTTGGCACAAGTATAGAAAACATAGTTAGGGATTACATTATTTTAAAATCATGCACGACTGTAATTGAATATTTATTAAAGAAAACAGAGAGAAGCACAATACGCCCACTTTGACACATGAAGCAAATTTAATAAGTGTAGATGCAAATTTTGAATAAAACGAATAAAACTTTTTTTTAGGCAAGTGTGAACAAAGTCAGAGTCCTGGTTGATGCTGAGTACACCTACATGAACCCCGCCCTCTCTCTTGTCACCATGGCAATGATGAAGAAATTTAACAAAGATGGTACCTGGATCTGGAACACATATCAATGTTACCTGAAGGCAACTATCTTTATCCTTATTTCTCTTCTCATATTATCATCAAATATCACACACAGTTAATGGTTTTAATTCTCTTTGTGTCTGTGGTTAAATTCTGTGGTTATCAGGACTCCAGGTCTCTCCTCTTAGACGTGCTGTCTCTATCCAAGAATGAGGGTTTCTGTTTGGGTGTCAAGCTGGTGAGAGGAGCCTACATGGACAAAGAGAGAAAACTAGCGATGAAAGAGGGTCACCACGACCCCATCCATCAGAGCTGGGAGGACACCAATGACAGGTTGGTTAGACAGAAGGAAAATGTCCTGAGTGCAACAGTCAACTATCATTTTTGTTTATCTTGATTTGACTCTTGATACATTTCACGTCTTCTTGAACAGTTATAACGGATGCCTTGATGTGATGCTGGATGTCATATCCCAGGAACCTGAGCGGTACAGGATCATAGTGGCCACTCACAACGAGGAGTCAGTGAGACGAGCTGTGAAAAGGTGAGAATCGAGGTGGTACGTGTGTAACATATGCATAATGGAAGTGCAGTTATAGGTGAGCCAATGTAAAATCCATACTAGAGTGATAAAGTGGACACATCAGCAAATGTTTTCATAACTACTTTAAATATAAAAATACAACAAACTGTTAACGTTACTGGATTGCTGTTTAGCTTTGACAGGCAATATCTGGCAAGTTTTTCATGGGCTTAACTCAGATACTCAACTCTGCTGCTCAACCACCAAATGCTTTCCAACAGTATAAGATTGTTTTTCCAAGTAGCATTGTTACATCCAAGAAATAATCACAAACAATTACTTTTTTTGCAGAATTTATGATACTTTCAACTGTCTTGCAAAGCAAATACAATAAGGATAAAAGGAAGCTTAGGGTTGTTCCTTTGGTCTTATGTGATAGAGGTTTATAGATAGATGTTTATAGGTGAGAAAGGCACAACCCCTCAAATGTATTTATAACCCCTAAAGGTTGGGAATCACTGCCATTTAATATATAAATGTTGTGCTCATGCTCATCAGAATGGAGGAGTTGGGGATAGACAGAGATGGAGGCTCAGTGTGTTTCGGTCAGCTGCTGGGCATGTGTGACCACGTCTCCCTTACACTGGGTGAGCTGATTTTCGTCACATCACAGCTTGACTGATGCACTTAACATAACTATTAAATGACTGTCCACGCGCTCATCACCGAAACTGATAAACCCATGCACAATCACTGCCTGAGTGGGTTGAGAAAGGAAGCTATGGTTTTGACTTGTCTGATAATCACACCATCCCATCTCTCCTCTCCCTTCCAGCTAAGGAGGGTTACTCAGTGTACAAGTCGGTGCCCTATGGCTCAGTGGACGAAACGCTGCCCTACCTGGTGCGCAGAGCTCAGGAGAACCGCACGGTGTTGCAGGGAATCCGGAAAGAAAGAGACCTACTGAGGAAAGAGCTCAATCGGAGACTCCGGCTGAGTTTAAGGGGAGGCAGCTAACAATCAACCAACACTGAACTCTGCAGTTTGATATTAAAGTTTGCAACCAGGAGGTGGTGTGGAAAAGAGCACTGTTGTTAAATACACTTCCATATCTCTTGAAGGTGTAATATCCAGAAAGCTCCTGAAAACTACTACTGGGCCTGTTATTTAGCAACAGAAGGTAAACTGAATTAGGTATAAAACCTTTAATTGACAATGATATGATCATGTTAACTCGTGTGGGTGAACTGAATAAAGATCTGATCATGAGAGAACACTGTATTTGATGGACAGGGTATCAAAAGATTGCTTTCGTGTACTTTAATGTATGGAATGCTTATGCAATTAAAAAAAAAAATAGAACATGATGCTCAGAAATGAGGATTTATAAAACTAGACTGAAGAAACAGATTCAAACTTCTCTACAGACTAAGCTGCTCTTGCAAGATTTTTGGGGAATTTAATAAACAACTTTCCACTGCTTCGCCAGAATGTGATTCAAGTTGCTGTAAAGCATCAACTAATCAGCAATGTCAGCGGTAGTGACACAGTGACTGTTCCATGGTTAGTATTTATCCAAGTTTACCAAAGCACTAAAGCTTGTATGTGTGCCACAAAAGATGTAACACTTTGTAATTAACCCTCAACCCTGATAAACATCGACGTTAGTGATTTTGAATGTGGTGTGGGGAGGATTCAGTTTTCCACACATTTTTTAAAAATTTTGTTCCATGCTTTAGTGTCTTTGTGCTAATTTAAAAAAACAAAACAAAGAACAAACACCAACACACACTTTATTATTTATTTGATAATTATAAGTTAATAACACATTCTTATTCCTTAACTGTACTGCCACACTGTAACGTCAGTAATTTCTGTTAGAAATAATAAAACTTCATATTTAACGGAAGTGGAATATTACACTCTGCAGTTGCTGAGACAAAGCAACACTAGCAGACATTGGAGTAGCAGCAAAACAGTTTTATTGAGGGAGCACCGCCAAGAGCCAAGCACACAAACATGAGGTGTTGATCTTGTTTTGAAATGAAGACCAGCTCTACTGGAAAAACTGAAATCCACAAGCTTCAAGCTCAATAATTTCCTTGATTTTGATTCCTGTAACCGCCTCTCTGGTAGCCCGACTGCTTCTGCTGGTAAGATTTCTGATCTGTGGTTGTACAAAGACAACAATCGTCTCATTAGTGTTCACACAAATTCATTAAATTACAAGAAAAGAAAAAAAACAAACACGTCAAATCAAAACACAAAGGTGTTACACTGAAGGACTTTACATGTTTTCTGGCAATTGCAATTGGACGAATTTAAAATAGCATCTATTGCTGAAAAAATAACCCAACCTCATTAACATATGAAACAGGAAACAACCTCAGTGAAATTGAACATACCTCTCTGGTAGGATTGCTTCTGTTGGTAGCCACCTTTCTGATCTGTAATACAAATACAAGCTCATTATCATCTAATAGCAAGATTAGCCTGTGATAGCAAAAGTAGACAAAGAAATGTTTCAGAAAGGTTAGAAGTAAGTTCCCAAAGTACTGTGAGAACAAGATGAACTTACCCCTGTTGAAGTAACCTCCATAGACGCCCTGTTTCAGGTCAAATACGCGCTCGTTGTTCTCAACCAAGTTGCCCAGTTTCTCTGCCAGCTGCAGAGCCATGTTCTGCAGAGACGTTGGCTCAGTGCGGTGCATCACCACCGTCTGTGTGGGCTGGTCGAGTGATGCCTGTTTTGAAGAGAAAAGAGGGGGACCCACATTAAGGGCAGATAAAAAGTAATCACAAATATAAACACTCTCAAATATAAAAGCCCACATGAGACTCCTGTGTCGGTCCACAGAACAGAAATGTCGAGTCCTACCATCAGCTCCTCATTGATGATCATCTTGCTGATTATGCTGTGGACTGTGGGCATCTCCAATTCAAACATCTCAGACAGCGTCGCCATGCTGAAGGACAGACAAGCGTAGTAAAATTAAGGTTTGGCAGAACAATGATTGATCATCTCTTTAGGGAAGTTACAGAGACACTGGTCTACAGAAATCTGTGGTTTAGTAAAGACTGATGAAACTAATACATCTGTGCTCACCTGATGGAGTCGTACACACTGCTGTAGGTGAACAGATAGGTCCTCAGTGACTCTTCTTGGATTTTCCTATTAAAAAAAACAAAACATAAGGACGTCTAAGTGGGATTACCACACTGGTGAATGAACCAAGTGATGAACAGGGGCAGTATATGCTAACCTGACGAGCATTTCGCGTACTCTCTGCGCCTCGGGGAACAGGTCCCACACCTTACTGTTCATCTTCTCATTGATGATGAAAGAGTGGCAGGTACGCCAGTCTCCCATCTTCATGGCTTTGCTGGCTGCCACCACGTGCTCCCTCATGCTCTCTGGGGGTCCTGGAGGACAAATAAAAGCTGTGGTTATCCTCTCTGTGGATGAAACTTCCTGCTACAAAGAGTTCTCGTGATGCGTTTCGTACCTAGCAGGGGCTGTCTCTCCCCGACCCTGAGCTGGTGATGGAACTGCTTGCTGATCATCCGGCGGCGGGCATCAAACTCATGGGCGGCCATGTAGGGTATTTCCAGCAGCATGGCTGACACCAGGTACACACACTCCAGCAGCTCCAGGTTGATGTGCATGTGGAATGGCACCTGTTAAACGTCACGATGCATGTGTGTATCATCTAATGGATGTATGACACATCAGTGTTTTAAAAATAAAGACCCAAACATTTGTCATTTCATTACAGCCTTGATTTCACACTATTGTGGACACAGGCAGCTGGAGACGCCATGGAATAGTTGGCACATTAATGTGAGGTCAAGGCCCATTTAGGGAAAAAACAAAAGTAACTAGAACTGTTGCCATGAGCACATGAACAACTGTATGAAATCTTCTGGAAATCTGTCCTGCAGCTGTGGACAAACTTTAATGTGGACTGAGTGAGAGAGGGGCCCAAAAATTCACTCACTCACGGAGTAAATCCAGGTTACAAGCAGGTCATCACTGACAGAGAAACCAACATGTCAGTTAGAGTTAACTGCTCTGGTCAGACAGCACTTACTTGTCTTCGCTTTTCAATCTTCTCCTGCTCTGCATTCCTCTCCTGCATGTTCCTCATGAGCAAACCTTGACCCAGCAGCTCCTTGGCACGGCCAGAGGACTGAATGTCCAGCAGTGCATTGTGGGCATCTTTAATCATGCCCTGCCTAAATGCACAAATGCCAAGTTGGACCATTGTTCTGTTGTACAGGATCTGGTAGGAGGAGGGGGAAACGGTAAAAACAGACGATCAGTTTATACAACTAATAGTTTCAGTTAGAACACGTTCATATGAAGAAATAATGACTGCGAGTGCCTACCTGTACAGGTGGATCAGCGTGTTGGATGTTGTCCTGCAGGTGACTCATCAGCATCAGGTCACGTGCCTGGTACCAGCGTGAGTGCAGAGCATGGTGATATATGTGGCAGAGGATAGCACAGGTACGGATACGGTCGGTGCGATCCTTGGCATAGATGAACTTGCAGAGGCGGTCCATGATCACAGCGCTGTCCTCCCCCTCGCTCTCCTCCTGGTCCTGCTCGGACTACACAACAGAAAAACACTTCAGCACACCATTTTACACCTTATGCATAACATTTTATGAAACATCATAAAAATAGCATCATGATGCAGATGTTTGTCAAGAAAAGAAAAAGTTCTGATTCTGCACAGTGCCGTTTCTCACCTTGGTCTCTCCCTGCAGGCCCAGGCTGCGTCTGTGAGCTTTGTAGTCAAACTTGTAGTAGGTGTGCATGATTCTGCGCAGGTAGACACGGCAAATTTCTTCTGTGGAGCCTTTGTTCTCCAGGTACGTGAGCAGCCGGTCAACGATGCCACAAACCCTGCCCTCGCCTTTTCAGATTGTCAACGTATTCTGAAGGAAAATTTAAAAAAAGGAGAGGAAAGAATAAGCAAAATACATCCATATGAGCAGCAAATACAGCAATACAAATTTCAAGGGTGATGTAAATCCCACATTTTATATTGCAAACCGGTTAATCCACATTTACAGTCCTAACACATTCAACCTCACAGCAGTTAATAACCGTCAGTCAGGTTTTGGCACCACTCACCCTGAGAGTGGGGATCAGTGTTCTGCATGATCTTTGTAAATTCTTCATCCATCCTTTCTACCAGGGTTAAGATGCATCCGCGCACCCTGAAAGGCTAACAAATACACACAAAGAAATTAATACCAGCCCATAGTTCACAAGACAGTTGATACAAATGCAGACAGTTCAACAGCTATGTGAGTGTTTTGTTAGTCTGTTTTCTTTCTTTAAGTCCACAGATTGCTTGGGGTGGGCGAGTGGGATCACCTGATCGGAGACGGCCAGATTCTCGCTGTCCTCTGCGATGTTCTCTCCGATGAAGATGTTGTTGTGCTCAAAGAGAATGTCCAGCAGCTCATCTATACAATCCAGACACTTCTTCCACATGTCAGGCTAAAAAAGGAGACAAGCCAGAAGAACCATGGCTCAGGAACTCATTCTTTTCAATCCAAAATGTTAAACAGCACAAATAATTTTTGTGATGACTTGCAATTTTAAGATATTTCATGTAACATGAAACACTACAGTAAATCACAGGAACCCTTTTGGTTTTGTTGATACTGTAAGAATTAAAAGCAGTGTCACTCACTTTCATGAAGGCTGCCAGGTTGGGGTTGTAGTCGTACAAGGAGGCAATAATGTTGAACTTGATCTTGACCAGGATACCTTGGCCCAAGTTATTCTCCGCAGCGATGGCTGCCAGAGCATGAAATAGCTCAATTTGAGCCGCCCTGTCAGTGAGGGAGGAGAAAAAAGGAAAAAAAAAGGAGTCAGGATTTGTTCAGGAGAAGAATTTCTCTGAAATTCATATACTGGACTAGAGCAGGGCGATATGACCAAAAATATTTATCACGATATACATTTGAAAATTTGCGATAACGATATAACTGACGATATAATTGACACTAGACAAAATACTTTACAACTTCACAACTTTATTAGTGCAAAAGAAACCCAATCAATGTATGTTCACTTAAACAAGCAGCTGTTTTTTATGTGCATTAAAGCTATATAAAAATTTAAGAGTGCAAATGCAAATTCCTCGCTGACAGTTTAACCAAAAGGCATTTCCAGTGGAAATTGGCCGACATATCCTCAGCATAACCATGTATAATATCCACAAAACTTAAAAAGAGGTTATACACACACAATACGGTAATATTATGTTGAAGCACAGTACGTATCACTCCGCGAGGCTTCTGCCTACGATAGTCACAATGCTCCGACAATCCATCAAGCGGTGCGGGTTCGTAGCTTAGCAAAGTCGTACTAAAACATTTGACAGATTTTCGAGCGCCGTGTACCACATAAAATCGTTTCGAGGTCAGTAAACACAACCAGAATTCATATATAAGGCACACGCGATTATAAGGGACACTGTCGATTTTCAGAAAAATCAAAGGATTGATTTTAAGTGCGCCGTATTTTCCAAAAAACACGGTAATAACGACGGCCCGCTAGCATGCTCTACCAAAAATAGTGCTTTGTTGTGTATCTGACGGCCTAAAGCTAAACTAGTTCCACTCCACTGAAGTTGCAACATTTTTACAAACCAGTTCTGGTTCATCCGTTTCATTCAACGATCCACTTTTGGCATTCTCATTCTCCGTTGCCAGCACGCTTTTTCCTTCATGTGCGTATGAAAACAAAGGCACTGGCGCATGCGCGTTTTACCCATATTCTATTGTGATATTTCTTATCATTGCCCAACATTATACTGGTATTACCGTGAACGGTATGATATGGCCCAGCCCTATACTGGACATACTTCCACATGACACGCCTGGTTTTACATTGACTGGATATCAACAGTCGTGTGAATACGTAACTTTTTAAAAATATATATTTTTAAGCTTTAGTGACAAATGCAGTCGTACCTGTCTGTTCCTTTTTTGCCTCTTGCTTGCAGGATCTCATTCAGCTTCTTCACCACCACCGCGGTGTTGATCTCTGTGCCTTTAGCAAACATTTTGGGTTTCTCCTGAATGGTCGCAATGGGGGGCGAAAAAAAAAAAAACAACTTAAAATTAATAATACAAATAATGTGTTGAATAAACTCTTAGAGGCAAGTTTTTCTTTTTACAGTCATTGATTTTGTTAAATTAGCCAGACAATTGCATGTTGATTTTATCACTGTCATTACGATAAATGAACATGTCGGCACTGAAACACAAAAAAGCTAAACTAAAATAAGAAGCAGCACCAGTGCATCTATTGTTCTGTCAGGCCGGCATCAAGTCGAAACAGTTTTATATTACCATCTGTTCTTTACCTTAACCAGAGGTACTCCTCCCTTAACCTTCTCCCAGCCTCCCCCGGACTCCTCGCCTCCTTCCTCCTCAGCCTCCTCCTCAATGCGTTCTTTCTGTTTGAGCTTCTTCTTCCTCTCCTCCTTCCTGACACCGAGCTTTTCAGTGTCCTGGGCTCTGAGGACAGACGCAGTGTTTGGTAACAACACATTCACTCTACATGACTGTCTCTGCGGTAAAATTTGAATTAAAATCTAAAAAGTGTTTCAAAAGATTTTTGAAGTATTTAGAATTTGCATACATTTTTTGTGCAACACAAAATAGAGGAAAACTCACTTCTTGAGGAAGAGCACAGACATGGATGAGGTCTTTCCTTCTTCCTTATCAGAGGTTTCACCGCTGCTGCCTGACTGGTCTGAGCCCCAGTCTTCATCATCATCATCATCATCTTCATCAGAAGAAGAGGACTCATCCTTTCAAGAAGTGGGAAAAACTCTAAATCTTAGCTCAACTGTACAAGTATTGTGTCTTTCCCACCAGATCTTCTGCTTTTCTTGCTGTAGTTTAGTTAAATGACCTCTTACCCCAGATCCCTTGGCAGTCTTAAGAAACTTGGTGGCTTCTGAAGGCGCCTCAGGCTTTTTCTTCAAGAAGGACTTGGATGACACCTCTCCTTCACTGTCAGAGGACGAGCCTTGTGGAACAAAAAGACAAATATCAGACGATGCTGGCTCCTTTCCCCTCAGCACCAACACACATTGATCATCTCATCATTTGCAGCTAATCTTTGTACAGCACGTGAAAATGTGACTGACTGAAAAACAGAATGAAGTAATGAAAGGTGGCAAAAAAACCCTTAAACTGAGTTTTTAAGTAATAAAATACAAAAAGTTCTCACTTCACCAGTTATAGCTGATTAATCTGCTGTTAGAGTTTCTTCGGAGTATATTAAAGACAGTCAAAAGTTTCAACCGAACAAACTTATAAAATCAGTTTACTTTTTGCAGTTAAACTTCAGATTCTGTGTAATATATGTATAATATATCATGGAGCTGGACCTTCAACAGTCCTTTTTAATAAACCCATTTTCACTGGCAGCCTACAGGTTGATGTACAAGAATGATTGATCACTCATGATGAGACTTGACACGTGCACTACACATAGACACATTTCACCTATGCCCCTATTAAATCTTATGCTTTCCGGTTTGAATCCTTTACACATAACCTGTATAAACAACAAGCTCACCAGAGTCTTCTGGCTCCTTCTCCTCCTCCTCCTCCTCATCTGCAGACTCCTGTGGATTCTAGCAGGGAGCAAGAGACAAGACATTCTGATAACTGCTTTTTTTTTTTAAGGCTGAAATTCTTATATAACAGCAGAAGGAAGCTGCTCAGCACATTCACAGTCTTTTGACCACAGAACAGATCTGATGAGACCTAAGTTTACACCCCCCCCCCCCCCAAGAGATTCATGCAATGCATAGAAAATAGAAAAAACTTCAGACCCTCTGAGCTATGAAAACAAGAAAATGGCACGTGACTGCATCAGTACTGCAGGTACTACAAATGAAGCTTTAGTCTTTGACTTTACCTCCTTGTATGCTGCTATTTCTGACTCAAAGTCTCTGTTGTACTTATGGATCTTCTGACGCAGGGTGCTGAGAGCTTTTGCATTGTTTTTGTTCATCTTCTTCTTCCCTCTTTATCCTCCCAAAGCTGTAAAAATAATGTTAAGTATTTGATTAGGACAAAACAATTAAATCATTAAATTGCAGTTTAATTTTTTGTCTAAGCTACTAACCTGGTTCAAATAGTCCTCCAAGTCAGCCAGAAGGCGGATATAGAAAGGAGGAATACCCTCTTTATCCACTATATTCTTGCTTTTAAGGAAGGCTCGACAAAGCTGCTCAAACTCCTCCAGACATTTGGACATGTCTCGAATCTTCATAGCGCTATGGATAGTCTTTATGAGGTTCGTCAACTCTTCAAACCTAAGATTCAAGAATAAATTCAGTCAAAAGAAAGAAAAAGAGGCAAAATTTTGTACAGACTTTAAAGTTGTGACCTTTTAAAAATACCACACCAACCTTTTATCTTTGGCGCTGCGCACCACTCTTTTTGTGTCTTCCTCATCGTCACTAAGAAGCAGCGACCTGTGAAAACCAAGTGCACCAGTGAGATCTTTACAGGTCAAACAATGTGTGTGATGAGCTTGTGATGAGATTTATTCCAAGTTTCACTTACTGCTTGAAAGTGGCTCCGGGTGCCTTAGGGGTGATCTCATCGGCAGATGAGGACTCCTCTGACTCACTGTCAGACCCAGTGGCAAAAAATCGGGACATTGCTGAAGGATGCTGCCAATCTGTACAGAAAGTAATGAGTGGTATTACAAAGATGCAGCTCCAGAGTCTACATGTGGTCTATCAGCACACATTCAGCTGACAAAGATAATGACTGTGCATCTAGGGCTGGGTCATATTATACCGTTCACGGTAATACCGATACAATGTTAGGCAACGATAAGAAAATGAAATATCGTGATAGAATATGGGTAAAACGCGCATGCGCAGTGCCTTTGTTTTCATACGGACATGGCCGAAAAACCACGGCGGCAACGGAGAATGAGAAGGGGGAAAGCGGATTGTTGAATGAAACGGATGAACCAGAATTGGATTGTAAAAATGGTGCAACTACAGTCATGTGGAACTGGTTTGGTGTTTGTCTGTCAGATACACACAAAGCACATTTTTTTTGTAGAACATGCAAGCGGGCGTCGTTATTCCGGTATTTGTCGGCTAAGGTGCTCGTAAATCTGGGCGTAATCTGGGTCCTAAGTTTCGTCCGCTTCAGGTCCCAAAGTCAAACGAACACTGCAGCATCACTGAGAGTTAAAAACTGTCTAAATTCTTTCAACTTTAATATAACGATCAGCATTGCTGCTTTACCAGGTGTAATTATGAAGTTTAACATCCAGGCATCCATGAAAACAGAATTTATTACATTTAACGGAGTTAGAAGTTAGCAGAAGTTAGCTCGCTAGTTACCTAAGCATGATATAGCATGTTCTGACTGAGAGATTTCTGAAAAAATTCAAACGTACAGCTCTGCTATCACTTCCAACATAAATGAAGAAGGGAAACTAAACAGCAGTGACGTTTGTAGGGTTACTGAAGTTGGGCTAGGCGGTATATAATGATGTGCTACGTGATCGAGCGATACAGTTATGTTAGCATAACAGAGCTGGGCGATATAAGATTTTTTTCATATCACGATATGTTTTTTTCATTTCAGGCGATAACGATATATATCACGATATAAGCCAAATAACTATATTTGTAAGATTTAAATGTGCCGTTGCTCAAAAGTAAAATGTGAAATAATCTGCAGCTTGTTTTGATTTAAATATTTATTTCCCATAATAAGTTCAACAGGGTAGATGTACTTAAGGAACATGAGACTTCAGTTTCAGATAAATAAAGGCAAATATTGCAAACTACACAAAAGGCAGCCGCTAAAGCATTTAAGTTTCAAAATAGGACAAACAAAACAGACTACTAAATAGTCAATTCCACTTAGAAACAGAATATTAATTCTAAAAATAAATCTTAGTTTGTTTTACAGAAGAACAGACAAAATTGACTAACTTTTGTCAATATCAAATAAACTGAGAACTAAAAGGAAATTCTCAATCTCTCCTTGTTGTATAGCTTAGCTTTTCAAACAGTTTTAACAGTGACTTTAGTCTGACAAAAGCCGAATGACGAATTAGCGCTTTCAGTCAGAGATTGAGCATGCACCGGTTTATTGTATTTCCAGACTTGCTTTCGGCACAATTTACAGTGCGTGTCATTGACCCAACATAGCTGATTTAAATAGCTAAATTACCTCCTCAACATGTCTTTAAATTCTCCAGAGGCCTGGTAATGAACTAATCATTTGATTCAGGTGTGTTGACCCAGGTACTAATCAGGTGGAACCAGACGGCACACCGGTTGGGAAACACTGGTCTACTATACAACTCCACATTTGTAAATGGTAAATCCATTCAATATACTCATAAACACAAATAAAATTTTCTGGCTCCATATAGAGGGTGTTTTATTACTTGGACGGCGTTAAACACCCGCCAAGAATAAAACAGTAATATAATAATAATGAAGCTGTGACAAATAATACTGTAGGTTCCATTTAAAGTTGCTAACGTGATGGGTTCATGGCGTATAACAGTGCTAAAGCCTTTCATTTCACCCCAGCTGCTATCTGGTTGGCCAGCATTAGATGCAGTTATTGATGCAGCAACCGGCAAACAAGGAACCAGCGTTTCTCCAAAAGTTGATTCTGTTCATCTGCACGTAGCGTTTTCGGTGGGAGAAACGTTTCGTCACTCATCCAACTGACTTCTTCAGTCTCCAATGTTTCTCTTTTCTTTCCCCACTGTAGTGTGTATGATGTTTTAATTATTTTCCAGAAAAAAAACACGTCCACCGGCGTTAGTGCTGACGCTTACATGCAGACTATTTGGCTAATGCTAGCATACAGGCTAAACAGACTGGATTAGAGTGAACAAAGCAAATGAAAACCAAATTGCAGTATAGGTTACACGCCGGGCCCAAAATGCTTTACGCCAAATAAAACAAAACAAAAAATGCACAGCAGCTAACAAGGGTACAAGTTAACTGTATCATATCAGATAACGGAACACAAACGTGCCGCGGGGTTGTTGCTAAGCTAACGCTAGCACACACCCTAATAAGAAAACATGGGGACTCCTCGTTTGTGCAGCCGGTAAATAAGCATCGCTTAGTCACACACTCTTATCTTAAATCTTACTGAGCCAAACTCACCTACGACCAGGTGAAAGTGGTGTTTCGTTTAAGCTGTTTTAAAATCCAGTTTTGCTGTATGAGCAGGCACAGAATAAGCGTGCGGCACAACTATTACTCGCGTGAGGACAGGAAGTGTGCTGACGTCATCAAGCAAAAGGAGGACCCGGCCTTCGCGGTCTACGTGGGCCGGGTCCTTCGAAGACCGAGACGGCCGGAAGTGCGAGGCTGTGAAATTGGATAGGCTAGCCTTCAGATTTGCATCACCGCTGTCTTGGTTAGTGATGTAAACTCGATTCTTTTTCCTGAAACGAGTTTGAATGAGTCACTCACCAAAGTGAATCGGATTTTTTGAGTCATTTGAGTCACTGAGTCAGTTGACCAGAGAGTGCAAAAAATTTACATTTTCACTCAAACTTAATTTGTTTCTCTTTTCATGTGTATCCTACTGCTAAGATGAGTGATTGAAAAAGAAAAAACTATTTTTATAGAGCAAAAAAAAAAGATTTCTTTTTTGGTGTTTGTAAATTCCATCTCCTCATTCAGGATCAAAACTGTAGCTCTGACTGTGCCTGAGGTGATTATAAAAGGGAGACCATACCAAAGTGATGTCAGTTTGTATAGAAGTATAGAAAACATAGTTAGGGATTACATTATTTTAAAAACAGGCACAATTGTAATTGAATATTTATAGAGAAAATGGAGAGAAGCACAATAAGCCAACTTTGACTACATGAAGCAAATTTAATGAGTGTAGATGCAATTTTTTTTTAAATAAAAAGT